>NC_082708.1:26103620-26406651 GCF_030144855.1 Hypanus sabinus | reverse complement strand
GACTGGCCACCTTGTGAAATTAATTTACATATAAGATTCTATAAGGGAGAAGAACACCTGGCTCCTGAAGGATACAACAAGAGAAAAAACTTCTTCCCCACCACCATTGGATTTCTGAATCCGCCATGAACCCTTTAACACTGCCACACTGTTTAGTTATTGTAACTAATTGTAATTTTTATGTCTTGCACTGCTACCACAAAACAAAAAAAATCATGATACATATCAGTGATAATGAACCTGGTTGTGATTCTGAATCTTCATGCGTGCTAACAGACCAACAGACTCATTAAACTGATTAGAAAGGCTGGCTCCGTTATAGGAGTCAAACTGGACACACTGGAGGCTGTGGCGGGTCAAAGGACCCCACGGAAAATCCTGGCAATTCTGCACAATGTTTCTCACCCTCTGCATGCTACCTTGGCTGAACATTTTTAGGGACAGACTAAGGCAACTGTGCTGCTCCCAAGAGAGCTATATGTGGTCATTCTTACCCTTGGCCATTCGGCTCCACAATGTGTCAACCTATAGCTGGAGAAGTGATGACCCCTCCTGTTAGACTGTTTGAGGGAACTGATTTCTTATTCTTTCTACTTCTCTTCTAATATTTATACCTGTGCCCTTGTAATGCAACTGTGAATCTGTAATTTCCTTTGGGGTCGATAAAGTACCTATCTATCTTGCTTGAAGCCCAACGATGTGGACGTGAGGACGAAAGGCATCCGGACTCCATGCCTTTGCACAATGTTCGAAGTCAAGCGACATAGGCACATGGAAGGAGAAAAGGTCACGGTTTCAGCGGCGATGAGAGAGGTGGCAGAGGGGGTGTGAGAATGGCTGTGCCATGCTTGGCAGGGAAGCAGAATTGTGCTCACCCCTGTCTACAGTCAGAGAACGTGGAACATCGGACAGAGCGATGTAGCACAGGGACTGGCCCTTTAGCACACAAAGTTGTGGCAAACTTGTTAAACTAATAATCAAATGCCAAACTAACTGTGTAAAAATCGTGCCCTGCGTATCACCTTTGAGACGTTGCCAGATGAGAAGGGATTGGGGAATCAGAATGAAGATCCAGACCAAATGATGACCCAATAATGCCCCATACTATCTCGTCCATGGGGATTGGGCATTCATTCATGTCTTCCCACCCTCCCCTTTGATTTGCTGCTGCTCCCTGCAAGAGAGAGAGGGATTACGCCTGTGAATGCTTTGCAATCTGTCCGGGGTGACATCCTTCTCTTCGTCCATTAGTGGTGGAGTCGGCAGGCTGTGAGGTGTGTGGTGGGGGGGTTATTGGAGAAGTGACTCACGAGAGCGAGTGCCGGGTCATATGGGAGGTAGTTACAAGTCCTGATGATTAGAGATCACTGCTACATGTGATGGGATCCAGGAAGCAGTCTTGGCCTAATGCCACACCTGAGGGCATACGATGTAACCTCTGACCTTGATGGTCATCTAGCTTCTTTGAGGTTTTTGTGGAATGCAGTTGATGGTGGTGAGACCCCTGGCCGTGATCTGCCCCGCTATCTTTGATACTGAGATAGTCTCTTCAAACCTCTTTTGATAAAAACACCTTTATTTCACCTACTGTACCAAGTACAGCAGAAAATGTTGACCCCTCCTCTCTCCACTATTGCTCGAATTGTCACCATTTCCTGGATCGGGCTCACTTCTTGCCCTGTTGCTGGTACCTTTCCAGTTTCAATACACCATTTCTTTCAAGAGATCCAGATTTGTTCTAAGCATTGCGGGTTAATTTTAAGTATTTTAAAAGTTGCGAACTCAGTCAGCTCCATCATGGGCACCAGCCTCCACAGCATCCAGGACATCTTCAAGGAGTGATGTCTGAAAAAGGCAGCATCCATTATTAAGGATTCCCATCACCCAGGGTCATGCTTTGTTCTCATTTCTACCATCAGGAAGGAGGTACAAAAGCCTGAAGGCACACAGTCAGTGAACCAGGAACAGCTTCTGGCCATAAACACTACCTCACTTTTTATGTAATACTTATTTAATTTAACTTTTATATCTATTTTCTGTAATTAACAGTTTTTATTATCATGTATAGCACTGTACTGCTGCTTAACAACAAATTTCAAGACATGTACCTGTGATATTAAATCTGACTCTGAGATATTTGGTTCCCCGGTAGAGATCGTTAAAAGCACCGAATTTCTTGGTGTTCGCCTGGCGGAGAATCTCACCTGGTCCTTCAACACCAGCTCCATGGCAAAGAAAGCCCAGCAGCGTCTCTACTTTCTGTGAAGGCTGAGGAAAGTCCATCTCCCACCCCCATCCTCATCACATTCTACAGGGGTTGTATTGAGAGCATCCTGAGCAGCTGTATCACTGCCTGGCTTGGAAATTGCACCATCTCGGATCGCAAGACCCTGCATCATCGGATAGTGAGGTCAGCTGAGAAGATCATCGCGGTCTCTCCTCCCACCATTACGGACATTTACACTACACGCTGCATCCGCAAAGCAAACAGCATTATGAAGGACCCCGTGCACCCCTCATACAAACTCTTCTCCCTCCTGCCATCTGGCAAAAGGCACCGAAGCATTCGGGCTCTCACGGCCAGACTATGTAACAGTTTCTTCCCCCAAGCTATCAGACTCCTCAATACCCAGAGCCTGGACTAACAACAATTTACTGCCCTCTACTGTGCCTATTGTCTTGTTTATTATTTATTGTAATGCCTGCACTGTTTTGTGCACTTTATGCAGTCCTGGTTAGGTCTGTAGTCTGTGTAGTTCAGTCTAGTTTTTGTATTGTTTCATGTAACAACATGGTCCTGAAAAACATTGTCTCATTCTTACTGTGCACTGTACCAGCAGTTATGGTTGGAATGACAATAAAGGTGACTTGACTTGACTTGAAGTACATGGACAGGAAATATTTAGAAGGATTTGAGCCAGAAGCAAGCAAATAGGACTCGCTTAATTGGGCACTTTGGTTGCCATGGACAAACTGAGATGAAGGACATGTTTCCACGCTCCGATGCTCTGTGACAATGATGCCAGCAAGTTACAGTACACAATCAAATCCCCTGCAGGCAATGAGCAGCGTAGTTGCTATTAGTTTAATGGTGGTCTAGTCCTTATCTGTAATTCATGGCAGAATCACGTTGCACAAGTGCAGTGTGTGGAAGGACTGAAGGTGCAGAATAAGCAGACAGGTAGGCATTTCCTCCCAAAATCCAGACTGTTATAACGGTCAAGCAGGATGAACTTTAGGGACTGCCTCCTTCGCAGACAGCAGGAGTGGGTTAATAACGCATCCTTTACCTGAGCCCAACCAATGTGACGTTGATCCTTTCAATCCCCTTTGAATATTTGCAAGAAATTTGGCCTGTTAGTCAGAATTCAAGGTTCAGTTCTGCTCCAGAGGTTTAATGTCAGGGTTCTTGCAACCTTAGCATTTCAATGAGTTGCCCGCAAAATATCACTGTATATTCTATATTCTCTTTTCTAAGCAGCACAGTGTAGGCCCTTTGGCCCATTGTGCTGTACTGACCTTATAATCTAAGATCAATCTAACCCTTCCCTCCTGTATAACCCTCCATTTTTCTATCATTCACGTGCCTATGTAAGCTTTCATTAAATGTCCTAAATGTATCTGTCTCTTCCACCATTCTTGACAGGGCTTTCCATGCACCCACTACTCTTTGTGTAAAAAAAAACTTACAGTACCTCTGATATTCCCCCCGTGCATTTCTCCAATCACCTTAAAATTATGCCCCCGGGTATGAGCCCTGGGAAAAGCTATCACTCTTCCTTCTTGGTGTAGTTAAGCAACCCACATAAACTGCTGGAGGAACTCAGCAGGCAAAGGCAGCTTCTATGGAAAAGAGTACCATCAATGTTTTGGGCCAAGACCCTTCAGCAGGACTGGAGAAAAAAGGATAAGGAGTATATTTAAAAGGTGGGGAGGGAGACACACAAGGTGATAAGTGAAACTGAGAGGGGGAAGGGGTAAAGTAAAGAGCTGGGAAGTTGATCGGTGAAAGAGATACAGGGCTAGAGCAGGGGGAATCTAATAGAAGAGAAGGCCATGGAAGGAAAGGAAAGGGGGAAGAGCACCAGAGGGAGGTGATGGGCAGGTAAGGAGATAGAGGGAAAAGGGGAAGGGAAATGGTGAGGGGTGGGGGCATTACTGGAGCTGACCGGTACTAAATGGTGATATATGCAGGAAAGCAGCATCCATCATCTGGACCTGCACCACCCTGGGTGCTGCTGCCATCAGGAAGAAGGTACAGGAGCCTCAGGACTCTCACCGCTAGTTCAGGAACAGTTATTACCTTTCAACCAAAAGGCTCCTGAACAAAAGGGGATAACTTCACTCACTTCACTTGCCCCATCATTAAAAGGTTCCCACAACCAATGGACTCAATTTCAAGGACTCCTCATCGCATGTTCTCAATATTTATTGTTTTTTTTATTCATTATATGATTTCTTTCTTTTTGTATTTGCACAGTTTGTTGTCTTCTGTGGTTGAATGTCCAAGTTGGACAATCTTTCATTAATTTTGTTATGGTTATTATTCGTCAGATTTATTGAGTATGCCTGAAAGAAATCTAATCTCAGGGTCGTATATGGTGATATATAAGTACTTTGAAATTTGAATTTGATAATAAATGTTACCTTGACTGTGACAGTGCACCATATCAATAGTATACTTATCAATAGTACACTTACCCTTGCTGGATTGTATAGCTTTCCATTCCTCAGCTCAGTTATTTCATGATCTAACACTTCACTGAATTCTCTAGATGAATGACATCTTCAGGTCTTAATCTTCACTACAGTTACCCCGTCACAGAGAATTAGAGCCGCAGCTGTATAAACTACAATCTCACGTGACCAAAGCTCAAAAGCACTGGTTTGTCCATAATTGCACCCACCACTGATTTAGTATAGCTCTCAGCAGCTGAAAAATTAAATCAAATACTGCATTTACAGTGTTCTCAATTGACAATGTCATTTAATGGTGACTTCTTTGTTCTAAATCGTTATATTCTCAAATGTTCAAGGGAAATGTTTGGAATGATTTTTTTGTCTTTGACTTGTATTGCTAACTAGTGGATTTGAAGGTTTAATTTACTTCTTCAGACCTGCTGAAGAAGCCAAAGTTCACTTTACTGCTCGTAATTACATGGTCCTGTTCACTGCACATCAGACCTCTCCATTGTGTAAAACAGAGCAATCCATTTTGTTGGATTAGCCTAAAATATTCTTTAATTCATTATTTACTCTTGACCTTTAAAACTAATCGTAATGGTTCACAGAGCAATTCATTTCAAGGGAAAGTCAACAGCCTCCCTTTAATCACTTTTGCTGAGAAGAGTAGGCATCTTCTAGAGTGATTAGATCTAAGACTGCTATTGTCACTGAGTAATATCATGGTAGGATTACTGAACAAGCATCTCTGCGTCCAAGCCCATGGGGTGGGTCATGGTCAGAGCGTCATACTCCAAGGAAACAGGACCTTTGGTCCACCTTTGGTCCATTTCATCCACGCTGACTACAGTATCCATCTATACCAGTCCCATTTGCCTGCAATATATACAGAAAATGCTGGTGGAACTCAGGACAAAAGACCATAAGAAGTAAGGGCAGGAGTAGGCCATCTGGCCCGTCAAGCCTGCTCCACTGTTCAATATGATCATGGCTGATCTGGCCATGGACTCATCTCCACCTATCTGCCTTTTCCCCATAACCTTTAATTCTCCTACCAAGCAAAAATCTATCCAATCTCGTCTTAGGTGTATTTACTGAGGTAGCCTCCACTGCTTCATTGGGCAGAGAATTCCACTAATTCACCATTCTCTGGGAAAAGTAGTTCCCTAAATCTCCTCCCCTGAATCGTGAGGCTATGTCCCCTAGTTCTAGTAAGTGTCAGCAAGTCAGGCAGCACCTGTGGAGGGGAATAAACAGTTGATGTTTCAGGCTAAGGCCCTTATTTCCCTCCGTAGATGTAGCCTGGCCTGCTGAGTTCCTCCAGGTGTGTGTGTGTGTGTGTGTGTGTGTGTGTGTGTGTGTGTGTGTGTGTGTGTGTGTGTGTGTGTGTGTGTGTGTGTGTGTGTGTGTGTGTGTTTTTCAAGATTTCCTGTGTCTGTAGAATCTCTTGTGTCCTATTTGCCTGAGTTTGACCCATTTCCCTCTAAACCATTCCATCTGTCTATCTGTCCAAATGATTTCTAAATGTTGTTATTGTACCTGCCTCAGTCAGCTTGTTTTATGTACAGACTGGCCTCTGTATGAAAAAGTTGCCCTTAGGTTCCAGTTCAGGTTTATTGTCATTCAGCCATAAACAGTTACATGAAACATCGTTCCTCTGGGCTTAAGTGCAAAATGGAATAACCTAGAGTCACACACAGCGTGTACAGTTATGGTCCAGCACTCACAGTCACAAAATGATATTGGCTCGAGCCCCTAACTGGTATGGCCTGAAGGTTGACAGATTGACATAAAGTGCGAGGTCCATGTTGCTGGCACTACAGTATTACAATCAAATGGGCAATGGCATAAATATGTGAAACAGGAGGAATAAAAGATGAAAAGTGACCAGTGCAGGATGAGTGTGTGTCTGAGATTTAAGGAGTGTTGAGGGGTGTGGGGGGGGGGGGGGGGGAAGGGTATGTCCAGTAGCACATTCACACAGGTTATATATACATTGTTTTGTAAAAGAATTCAACCCCCAACCCTTTGCTCACGTAAATGAGTATTACAGAGATTTTCATCAATTTAACTGAGAATTTTTATTTGTGAATCACATGTCCCTTTTTTCCCACAGTAGAGCCCAAAAAACAGGGAAAATTATAATGCATGATATAGTAAAAATTCAAAACTGAAATCTCAGTAGTTCAAATATATTCATTCCTCTTTGCTCAGTACTTAGCTGAACCAAGTTCAAGTCACGTCAAGTTTATTGTCATTTTGACCACTACACAGTAAAGTTACTTGGGGAGTGGTGGTGGACAGCAATCTTGAGGTCTTGCCAGAGATTTCCTGTTGGATTAGGGTCAGGACTCTGACTCGGCCACTCAGGGACATCAATTTTCTTC
The DNA here is from genome assembly GCF_030144855.1 of Hypanus sabinus. Lineage (NCBI taxonomy): Eukaryota > Metazoa > Chordata > Chondrichthyes > Myliobatiformes > Dasyatidae > Hypanus > Hypanus sabinus. The sequence goes on along the minus strand of NC_082708.1, from coordinate 26,399,581 downwards.
ATCTGAAGCCACTCCGTGGTTGCTCTTGTAGCGTGCTTTGGGTCGTTGTCCTGCTGAAAGACAGATTTCCTCCACAGTTTAAGCTTTCTGGCAGAGGCTGGCAGGTTTTTATCCAGGATCTCTCAGTATTTATCAGCTTTCATCTTTCCCAAAAATCCTGACCAGATTTCCAGTCCCTGCTGCTGAAAAGCATCCCCATTACACGGTGCTACCTCCGCCATACTTTTCATAGGGCTAGTGCTCTCCGGCTGATGCACGGTATTAGATTTATGCCACACATACCACTTAGTGCTGAAGCCAACATATTCCCCTTTATCCTCATCCAACCACAAGACCTCCCTCCATATTTTTACCAAACCACCAGCGACCAATTATAATCAAGCACTTGAGATATTGCATGATGTTCTCATCAAACAAGAAACAACCGACCCTGATGCATTTCAGGGACTTCAACCAGGCTTGTTTGAAGAAATCCCTGCCCAATTACTATCAATGTATAACCTGTAGGAGAGGTCCCAACACACCAGACCACTGTCATACTAAGATAAAAATGGCTGCTGTTCCATGCCCAGACCACATTTCAGGAAATCGGATCACTTGGCTGTCCTTCTACCTGCATACAGGCAGAGGCTAAAGAGCAAAGTTCCAGAGATTGGGACAACAAACAGTTGGATGCAAGAGGCAGCAGAGTAGCTATGGGATTGCTTCAAGAAAGTGTACTGGGTCATGTTCAAGGACTCATCTGAGGATCTGAATGAAATGCACCACGGTTGTCATGGATTTTATAAAAACATTTGTCTGCACAAAATCATTCAGAATCTTCCCCAACCAGAAGCACTGGATGAACCATGAGATATGCAATCTGCTGAGGGCCAGATCAGAGACATTCAAGTCAAGAGATCAAGAAAGTCCAGGAATGACCTCCAGAAAGCCATGTCCCGGGCGAAGAGGCAATTCCAGATTGAACGAATCAACGAAGGTGGCTCGACTACTGTGACAGTGTTTGAATGCTTTCAACCCGCATAGGTGACAACAGGACTTCACTTCCAGATGAGATCAATGCCTTCTATGCTTGTTTTGACTGTCAAAGCATGGAGGAAACTTCACGTACTCCTACAGTCCCCAATGGCCCTGTGATTTCAGTCTCTGAGGCAGACATACGAGCAGCCTTCAGGAAGGTGAACTCATGAGAATCATCCGGCCCAGATGGGGTATTTGGTCAAGTACTAAAGACCTGTGCTGGTCAACTGGCTGGAGCGCTCACTGAGATCATTAGCCTCTTGCTTCGGCAGTCTGAGCTACCCATCTGCTTCAAGCAGGCTTCAATTATACCAGTGCCTAACAAGAACGTGGTAGCCTGCCTCAATGACTATCATCCAGTAGCAATTACATCCACTGGGGTGAAGTGTTCGTGATGAAACATATCAACTCCTGCCTGAGAAGAGACTTAATTTTACTCGAATTTGCATAACAATCTAACATGTTCACAGTAGGTGCCATCTCATTGGCTCTTCCCCCAACCATTGAGTACATCAATATGAAACATGTTCTCAGCATCCATCATCAGGGACCCCAGTCACGCAGGTCATGCTCGCTTCTTGCTGCTGCCATCAGGAAGAAGGTACAGGAGCCTCAGAACTCACACCACCTGGTTCAGGAACATTTGTTACCCCTCAACCACCAGGCTCTTGAACCAAAGGGTCAACTTCACTGGCCACACTCATGAAATGTTCCTGCAACCTATGGACTCGTTTTCGAGGACTCTTCATCTCAGGTTCTCAATATTTTTTGCTTATTTATTATTATTATTTCTTTCTTTTTGTATTTGCTCTGTCTGTTGCCCTTTGCATTCTAGTTGAATTCCCAGTTTGTGCAATCTTACATTGATTCTATTCTGGTTATTATACTATTATGGATTTATTGAGTATGCCGCAAGAAAATGAGTCTCAGGGTGGACAACGTGTGTTGACATATATGTACTTTGATAATAAATTTACTTCGAACTTTGGATATTCTAAGTGTCGCTTTGCAAGGTCTTTATAGTCAAGGATACATTTTTTTCAGCCAAGGCTTCTTTCATGCCTCTCTTCTATAAATACCCTTCTGTGCAAGGCCGTAGAGGCTGCAAAGACATGAATTTCATCTCCAGTTGCAGCCACTGACTTGTGCAGCTAATTCAGAGTGATGTTCTTAGATGGATATCCGGATGTTCCTTCAGAGTATTTCTGGTTCCCACCAGGATTTCTTTCATCATGGAATCCATATCTCCGGACTGCTTTGCAAGCATACCTGTATCTAGAACATAAACGTAGGACAGGAACAGCCCCTTTGACCAATGTACATGATGCTAAATTAATCCCATCTGCCTGTATGTGATCCATTGCCCTCCATTCCCTCCAAATGGATGTGCCCATCTGAAAGCCTCTTAAATGACACTGTTGTATCTGCTTCCACCACCACCCCTGGCAGACCGTTCTCAGTTCCTGTACTTGCCCCTCTCATCTCACTTAAACTTTTCTGCCTCTCATCTTAAATGGGTGTCCACTAGTTATTTAACATTTCTCCCCTGGGAAAAAGATTTTGACTGTCTACCCAATCTATGCCTCTCATAATTTTATAAACTTCTCCCCTCAACTTCTGGTACTCCAGAGAAAATGAATCAAGTTGCTAAATCTCTCCTTATAGTTCGTACCCTCTAATTCAGACAGCGATCTGGTAATCCTTTTCTGTACCCTTTCCGAAGCCTCTGTGTCTGTCCTGTAATGAATTGCTCACAGCTGACCAAGTGCAGCTGAACCAACTTTTTATATCGATCAACATCACTTCTTTTCTCATGCTCAGTGCTTGGTCAATGAAGTCAAGCATGGCATGAGACTTCTTTACCACCCTTTCTCCTTACATGACCACTTTCAGAAAGTGAAGTACTTGGACCCCAAGATCCCTCTGTGCATCAGTATTATTAAGGACTCTGCCATTAAGAGCATACATTCCCCTTATGTTTGACCTCCTAAAGCATAAAACTTCATGCTTGCATTGGTTAAACATCATCTGCCATTTGTCTACCCATATCTGTAACTGATCTATATCCTGCTGTATCCTTTGCTAACTCACTGTCTGCAGCTCTACTAATCCTCAAGTCAAGTCAAGTCACTTTTTATTGTCATTTCGACTATAACTGCTGGTACAGGTCACAGTAAAAACGAGACGTTTTTCAGGACCATGGTGCTACATGAAACAACACAAAAACCACACTAGACTACAGACCTACACAGGACTGCATAAGGTGCACAAAACAGTGCAGGCAGTACAATAAAGACAATTGGCACTGTAGAGGGTAGTAGGTTGGTGTCAGTCCAGACTCTGGGTATTGAGGAGTCTGATAGCTTGGGGGAAGAAACCATTACACAGTCTGCTTGTGAGATCCCGAATGCTTCGGTGCCTTTTGCCAGATGGCAGGAGGGAGAAGGGATTGTGTGAGGGGTGCATGGGGTCCTTCATAATGCTGTTTGCTTTGCGGATGCAGCGTGTAGTGTAAATGTCTGTAATGGCGGGAAAAGAGACCCCAATGATCTTCTCAGCTGACCTCACTATCCACTGCAGGGTCTTGTAACCCGAGATGGTGCAATTTCCGAACCAGGCAGTGCTGCAGCTGCTCAGGATGCTCTCAATACAACCCCTGTAGACTGTGCTGAGGATGGGGGGGTGAGAGATGGACTTTCCTCAGCCTTCGCAGAAAGTAGAAACGCTGCTGGGCTTTCTTTGCTATGGAGCTGGTGTTGAGGGACCAGGTGAGATTCTCCGCCAGGTGAACACCAAGAAATTTGGTGCTCTTAGCGATCTCTACCGAGGAGCCGTCGATGTTCAGTGGGGAGTGGTCACTCCGTGCCCTCCTGAAGTCAACAACCATCTCTTTTGTTTTGTTCACATTCAGAGACAGGTTGTTGGCTCTGCACCAGTCCGTTAGCCGCTGCACCTCCTCTCTGTATGCTGACTTGTCGTTCTTGCTGATGAGACCCACCATGGTGGTGTCATCAGCGAACTTGATGAAATGGTTCGAGCTGTGTGTTGCAGCACAGTCGTGGGTCAGCAGAGTGAACAGCAGTGGACTGAGCACACAGCCCTGGGGGGCCCCGTGCTCATTGTGATGGTGTTGGAGATGCTGCTCCCGATCCGGACTGACTGAGGTCTCCCAGTCAGGAAGTCTAGTATCCAGTTGCAGAGGGAGGTGTTCAGGCCCAGTAGGCTCGGCTTTCCAGTCAGATTCTGAGGGGTGATTGTGTTGAATGTTGAACTGAAGTCTATGAACAGCATCCGAACGTATGTGTCTTTTTAGTCCAGGTGGGTTAGGGCCAGGTGGAGGGTGGTGGCAATGGCGTCGTCTGTTGAACGGTTAAGATCGTACACAAACTGCAGGTGGTCCAGTGAGGGGACTTCATCCTTGTGTCATTTGCAATCTTACTAATCCACACTTCTACATTTTCATCCATGTCATTTATATATATGACAAGCAACAAAGAACACAGCAATAATCCCAACAAAATACCACAGATCTCAAGCCAGAATAGTATCCTACCACCAGTACTCTCTGACCGAGACTGTCTGAAGAAAACCATAGTTAAAATTAAAGAAAGTGGAAAGGAAATACCATTTCAAGTTTTTACCGATAAAGAAGAAAAAGAAATCTGAAATTAATATAAGAAAATATATTGGATTTCCATTGCTGAGGTTGTAAAAGATTACTGGAAGGAAAAGCAACGACTTGCAGTAAGTAGATTTTTCCAAGATTGCCATCTTAAAAGAGAAGCCAAAGTAAGCAGCCAGGTTTATTTTTAGGCATACACCACGCTGGTGTGAACTTCCATCGCAGTTTAATATAGCTGGAATAAAGTCCCGTTGTCAAGTTGAAGTCATCCAAGCAGTACTATTGCTACTAAATCTCCTTGGTTCCCTGCCAGATTCACAGTGGAGAGGTAATGCCAGCACTCGAGTTGAGTATGATGCTCTCCTAATGGAGAACTCTTGTGTACAGGCCGCCAACACGCGGTCCTCGACAGATCGAGGGATGGGTCCAGTGACATGACATCTAAGATGTCTGGGCGCCTTTCACTGCTGCAGCCTTCCCCTGCCTTCACTGCAGTTGTGATGTGTCATCATCTTCTGGCAGTTCCACCATCGAGGTTTTGGTTGGATCGCTTTGGGTCCGGAACCTCTCCCTCAACCTTTCCGCCATGGGTGACCCTACCAGGAGCTAAGCTCCTGATGCTATCACTCTCGGGATCTCAGGAACTCACAAGCCTCTCCACCATGACAAGATGATGATCCTCCGAGTAGATTAAACTGAGAGGATGTTTGTAGGATTGGTTAGGGTTCTATCTCTTTTTAATTTCATTTTCAAGACCTGGACATCAAAACCGACATTAATTGCCTCTCCCTAATTACCCCTGAGTGGTAGAGCTGCCACCTAGAACTGTTGTAGACTTTATGGTGAAGGCACTCCTACAGTGCTGTTGGCAGAATGTTCCAGAATTTAGACCCAGCAATGATGAAGGATCAGTGAGATGGAACGGTTCAGGGTGTTACTCTGGGTAACTTGAAGGGTAACTACCTTTTCCCTTGTCCTTCTTGATGTTTGTGGTTATAGGTTTGGGATGAACAGCTGGAATAGTTGCCGTGCAATTTGTAGATGGTCCCCACCACGGTCATCCTGCACTACAGCGCAGAAATGGGCCCTTTGCCCCATCTAATCCTTGCCGAGTTGTTATTCTGCTTGGTCCCATCGACCTGCTCCTGGACCATAGCCCTGCATGCGCCTCTCACCCATGCACATCCAAATTTCTCTTAAATATTGAAAGTGAAACTGCATCTACCACATTTGCCAGCAGCTTGTTCCACTCCCTCAACACCCTTTGAATGAAAAACTTCCCACTCAGGTTCCCCTTAAATACTTCACTTTTTACCCTCAACCTGTGACCTGTAGTTCTAGTCAAACTTGGAAAAAGCCAGCTTGTGTTTATCACATCTGTGCCTTCATTGAGACAAAGCTGGGCACTTTTCCACATTTCTAGGCAGATACCTTCGTCAGAACTGTACTGCAACAGCTTGGTTAGAGAGGTAGCTAGTTCAGAACCACAAATTTTCAATACAAAAGCCAGGGGGTTGTCTGTTTTTGATAGCCTTTGAGTAATGCAGTACTTTCAGCTATTTTTTAAATGTCATGTGAAGTGAATCACGATTGTTACACGTCCCACAGAGTTTTCAGTTTTGCCTACTGAGCTACTGGAAAGGATTCCTCAACCATAAGCAGTTCAATAACAGATTCACTTTGTGCTTCCCTTCGGCTACTGGGTTACCTACACCCCAGAATGTCCAGGCAGCAAGCATTAAAGATAAAAGTCCCATTAAAATGGAGGAGAGCAAGGCTTCGCCTACTGCCCGAGGCCAGGCAGGTCACCCACTCCTGCATAATTTCCATTAAAAATTACTCACAAACCATTCCTGAATCACATTCCATCATCCACATCCACCCCGGGGTTGGAGAGGGCTAAAATTTCCCAGTGGGTCAGCAGAAGCATTGCACAAAAGGTTTTGCCTGAACACATAAATCTGGTGAGTTTCAGCAGGATGAAGTCGAAGTCAATTTCTTATCAAAGTTCACATACATGTTGCTGCCTGTGTAGCCTCCAACCTGATGGCATGAACATTGATTTCTCAAGCTTTCAGAATGCCCCTCTTCACTTCGTCATTCCCCGTTCCTGCTTCTTTCTTTTACCCTTTTCCTTACCTGCCCATCACCCCCTTCGGTGCTCCATTTCCTTCCCTTCCTCCTTATCAGATTCCCCCTCCTTCAGCCCTTTATCTCTATCACCAATCAACTTCCCAGCTCTTTACTTCACCCCGCCCCCTCCCAGTTTCACCTATCACCTGCCACCTTGTACATCTTCCTCCCCTCCCCCCACCTTCTTACTCTGACTTCTCATAATTTTTTCCAGTCCTGAAGAAGGGCCAGAAACATTGACTGTTTATTCCTTTCCGTAGACGCTGCCTGGCCTGCTGAGTTCCTCCAGCGTTTTGTGTGTGTCGCCATGTTACCCTGAGATTTTGCAAGCATTTACAGAAAAATAAAGAAATATAACTTATGGAAAAGAAAGTACACACACGAAGACTGATAAACAACCAATGTGCAACCCGTGAGAGATATTTATCAAGAGTGCTGCATACAGACAGCCCTTAGCATTGTCAATAATCCTTACCATCGGTCCAACAATCTCTTTGACTCCTACCATCAGGGAAAAAATGCTGTAGCATTAGGACAAGAACTGTTAGAAAGGGAAAAAGCTTCTTCCCCCAGGCAGTAAGATGACTGAGCTCCCTGTCACCAGCCAGGTCTCATTACACGTGAAGCACCAGTAAGTGTACTGTTTACTTTTCAACTTGCATCATATATGCACCTTATTATTTGTTAATTAATCTGTGGTAATATTACTTCACGTGTTATGTTCATGAGTTATATGTACTGTGTTGTGCTGCTTGGTCTGGAGAAATGTTGTTTGAATGACAATAAGCTAAACTTGAATTTGAAGAAAAACTGTGCAAATAATACTGAGAGTTGTAGAGTCTTTAAAAATGATTATAACTTGTGACAAATATGTCCTCTTCCTTCTAATAAATATTCAGGACTTGTAATAAATGGAGAACATTATTTTGGTCAAAGTGGAAGCAAACCATAAAATGGAAGATTCTTCAGCAAAACCTTTTGAACGATCTATGAATTCATCCACCTGTCTGTAGCAATGTCAGTTCACGGTATATTAATATGCTATGACATGCAATACCATCAGCTGCCAGTTTAATAACCTGTGAGATAAAATAATGGATGTGTTTGCTTAGTGATGCTGGAAGCATAGTGATTGGGAAATGTTCTAATTGCAGAAACAATTTGCAGTTTCTGGAGTGGGAGTTTTCATCAGCTTGCCAGTTCTTGTGTGAAAGCTTCAACTGAAGGAGAGGGGGCACCTTTGATGCGCCAGCAATTCCCTGAGCAACAGAACTGATCTCAACAAGGTTCTCAGCATGGGACGGTGGCTGTTAGGGGAAATGTTTTTCAATGTACATCTATAAGATATAGGAGCAGAATTAGGCCATTTGGTCCATCGAGTCTGCTCCGCCATTTCATCATGGCTGATCCATTTTCCCTCACAGCCCCAGTCTCTGGCCTTCACCCCTTATCATTTCACTACCTAACTAATCGAGAATCTAACAACCTCAGCCTTAAGTGTACCCAATGTCTTGGCTTCCACAGCCACCTGTGGCAATGAATCCTACAAAGGACTCCAAGGTCCCTTTGCATCTCAGATGTTTGAATTTTCTCTCCATTTAGAAATTCTCTCCATCAGTGCATCCTAATAGGAGGTCTCAAGGCAGGAGAGGCACCGAATTATAGAAAAGATGTCAACAAAATAGAGAGAGTACAGAGGAGATTTACTAGAATGTTACCTGGGTTTCTGCACCTAAATTACAGAGAAAGGTTGAACAAGTTAGGTCTTTACTCTTTGGAGCATAGAAGGTTGAGGGGGGACTTGATAGAGGTATTTAAGATTATGAGGGGAATAGATAGAGTTGACGTGGATAGGCTTTTTCCATTGAGAGTAGGGGAGATTCAAACAAGAGGATATGAGTTGAGAGTTAAGGGGCAAAATTTTAGGGGTAACACGAGAGGGAACTTCTTTACTCAGAGAGTGGTAGCTGTGTGGAACAAGCTTCCAGTAGAAGGGTAGAGGCAGATCTGCACCTATTGTCTATTACACACTCAACCTTGGAACATCTGGACAGCAAAGATGCATATACCAGGAGGCTCTTTATCAACTATAACTTGGCATTCAATACTATCATCCCCTCAAAACTAAACAATAAGCTTTAAGACCTTGGATTCAATACCTCCTTGTGCAATTGGATCCTGGATTTCCTCACTTGCAGACAAGAGTCAGTTCGGACTGGCAACAGTATCTCCTCCACAATCTCCAGCAGCACAGGTGCACTATAAGGTGTGGATGGCATCTGCTGTGATCTGTTGCTCCAGTATTTCCTGAGGAGACTGAGGTCCTTTAACATCTGCCGGACGATGCTGAGGATGTTCTACGAGGCTGTGGTGGCCAGTGCTATCATGTTTGCTGTTGTGTGCTGGGGCAGCAGGCTGAGTGTAGCAGACACCAACAGAATCAACAAACTCTTTCGTAAGGCCAGTGATGTTGTGGGGGTGGAACTGGACTCTCTGACGGTGGTGTCTGAAAAGAGGATGCTGTCCAAGTTGCATGCCATCTTGGACAATGACTCCCATCCACACCATAATGTACTGGTTAGGCACAGGAGTACATTCAGCCAGAGACTCATTCCACTGAGATGTAACACTGAACGTCATAGGAAGTCATTCCCACCTGTGGCCATCAAACTTTACAACTCCTCCCTCGGAGTGTCAGACACTCTGAGCCAATAGGCTGGTCCTGGACATTTCCACTTGGCATGATTTACTTATTATTATTTAATTATTTATGGTTTCATCTTGCTATATTTCTTCACTATTCTTGGTGCGGCTGTAACGAAACCTAATTTCCCTTGGGATCAATAAAGTATGTCTGTCTGTCAGTAGGCAAATTGGAGTGGATCCAAATTGCTTCTCAGGTAGGAGTTGATATGTTTCATCACCAGCCTCTCAAAACACTTCATCACATTGGATGTAAATGCCACTGGACATCAGTCACTGAGGCAGGTTACCACTTCTTAGGCACTAGTATAAGTGAAGTCTGTTTGAATCGGGTGGCTACCTCAGACTGCCAAAAAATCTCAGTGAACACTCCAGCCAGTTGATCAGTACAAGTCTTTAGTACTTGGCCAGGTACAAAGGAGAGTAAGTGGATGTTATTCACTTGGATTTACAGGTGGCCTTTAACAAGGTGCTACACATGAGGCTTCTTAACAAAATGAGAGCCCATGGAAAGTACTAACATGGATAGAAGATTAACTGACAGGCAGGAGGCAAAGAGTGGGGATAAAGGGGGCTATTCTAGTTGGCTGTCTGTGACTAGTGGTGTTCCACTGAGGTAAGTACAGTATTGGAGCCACTTTTTACATTACCTGTCAATGATTTGGATGATGGAATTGAAGCTTTGTGTTTGCAGATGATGCAAGGATAGGTGGAGAGAAAGGTAGTGCTGAGGAAGCAGGGAGTCTGCAGAAGTTAGACAGATTGGCAATATGGGCGAAGAAGTGGCAGATGGAATACAGTGTGGGGAAATGTATGGTCATGCACTTTGGTAGAAGGAATAAAGTAATCGACTATTTTCTAAAAGAAGAGAAAATTCAAAAATCAGAGGTGCAAAGGACTTCGAAGTCCATAAGCAGGAATCCCTAAAAACTCATTTGCAGCTTTAGGAGGACTAGAATATAAAAGAAAGGATGCTGAGGCTTTTTACGGCACTGGCCAGATTGCACCTGGAATATCGTGAGCAGCCTTGGACCCATTATCTAAGAAAATACGTTCTGGCATTGGAGGGGTCCAGAGGAGATTCACGAGAATAATTCCAGGAATGCAAGTGTTAAAGTGTGAGGAGCACTTGATGGCTTTGGGCCTGTGTTTAGAAAAATGAGAGAGCGGGATCTCATTGAACCTTATTGGTTATTGAAACGCCTCGATGGAATGGATGTGGAGAAGATGTTTCTGGAAGTGGAGGAGTATAGGACCAGAGTAGAGGGATTCCCATTTACAACTGAGAGGAGAAGAAATTTCTTTAGTCATAGGGCAGTAAATTTGTGAAATTCCTTGCCACAGATAGCTGAGGAAGCCAAATCATTTGGTATAGCTAAAGCAGAGGTTGACAGGCTCTTAATTATTAAGGGCATTGAAGGTTTCAGGGAGAAGACAGGAGAATAGGGTGTAAAAAGAAAATCAATCAACCATGATGGAATAGCAGGGCAGACTTAATGGGCCAAATGGCCTAATGTCGTTCCTATGTCTTATGGTCTTATAAGTTATTCATAACTCCCCTCCATTCATATTCTTGTTATGAACAAATTACAACTGCCTTTATTGGGAGAGGTTGCTGTGTTTTCTGACATCCCTTCTGTTTCCTCTGCTCCTTGGGTGAACTCTTTTCTGATGAACTAGACTTTGTGGTCTGTATGTGTAATGCCCTGGCTAAGATTTCTACTGTTTTGCTGTAAGGTAGCTTATATTAGCAACTTTCTGTAAAAGCAGTGTGCCTTCAGCTAAGATAAGGACTCATGTTGTCCAACTTATGAATCTGAGTCAGTCAATTGGGACTGTGGGATATGAGAGAGGGTTCTCAATAGTTCTGAGGAAGAAGTTTTTGAAGGACTGGTTCATGGTCCTTTTGCGGGAAATGCAGTAAAGAGAAGATCGGGAGAGATGCCTGTAGGTTTCGACCTGACAGGAATACTTTGCGAGACAAAGGAGCCCAAGATGGGAAGCCCTACCGGTTACTGGTGAAGAGAATTCAACGACGTGAGTAACAGTTGCACCCAGCTTTTGGAAAAAAATTAGCTCCAATGGTTGCGTGCACATTTACACTGGTTTAATTGTAATGGGCCCCTTTCTTTCTTTTCTTCTTCTTAATAACTATTTGATAAAATTGCAATTAGTAAATATACTTCCTTTATAATTTTATGTGATGTAATCTCTTATTTCTTGCTGACCAATAATTAAAATGGGCAGTATTTACACAGCATTCACTCAAATCCAGGTTTCTTTAATTGTAACATCACGTCTTTCCGGTTTGGTTGAACCCCAAATCATAGCGATTCTAGACATACATTGGTCATGAAAAATGGCCTTCTCACCTGTAAGTCATGTGGCTGTTATAAGAGTTAACCAACGAGCCAGGTCTGTATATGAGCCCCAGTGTGAGGGTTACATTTGTGGGGGGCTTGTCTGGGATTCGGTGAATGCTGTGTAATTGCTGTTTAAAAATTAATTAAGTGGTTTGTGGGTTCAAACCTGTGTTTAGACTAACATAATGATTAAAGTACTTTATTATGGATGCAGCAGGGATTAAGGTTAGGTGCGATTCAGAGATTATGCACAACTAATGCTCATATTCTGAGTGGGGTGGAGATCTGAAACCCTGATGAACTGCTAACTAGAGTGCTGAGTTCTGTAGAAGTATTGGGGAAAATTGCCCTAGTTGAATGATGCTTTGATCAACTAGGTGGTAAGGATGTCATGTTAATCCAGACTTGCAGTGATGTAACTGAAGTTACACTGCCTGATAGGTTGGGGCACCTGAAGAGGCGCAGCCCTGGGCCATCCATAATTTTAGAGAAGGGGGGCATGTAACTGAGGGTAAGGACGTTAAGGACAAGTTGTTCTCATTTCTGCAAAATGAGGGGAAGGAGTTGTCTGATGTGAAAGGTCTAATGGGTCCTTTAGTGAGGGGTGAAAATTCTGAGCTAGTTTCAGCAAATACATCCCTGGTAAATAAATGCCAAAGTGTACCAGTGGAGAGCCAAAGTTATCATAGGCTAAGAATGTTCTCTGGGGTCCAGCCCACACCCAATGAGGAGCAGAAATATGAGACTTGGGCAAAGTAGACACCTCAATTACTGGATGACTGCAGTGCTCAGATAATATGAAAAGACAGTGACTGATAGAGAGTCTAAAAGGTCCAGCTGCTGGGATGGTGAAGTCCTTAAAGACGGGGAGCTCATCGGTCACGTCCGTGGGCTACATGCAAGTGTTAGAAAGCATATTTGGCATGATGTACAGCCCAGCAGAAAGTATGATGAAGTTTAGGCACACATTCCAGGAGAAAGGAGAGAAGCTTTCTGCCTACATTTTACCTGTATGATGGTTACTTGTCTTTGAAGCTGGAGTTTTCAGAAGCAGATGCTGGAGTAGCTGAGGCCCTTGATACATTAGTGTTGGTCTGTCCAGATTCGGTTGAAAAAGGAGAAGTTTCCAATATTGTAGGAACAAATACTGCCATTATGAGAAGGCTCGTAGGAGCATGCAAGGAGAGAAATGGAGGGAATCTTGTGAAAACTTCATCCATTCACCCGGTGTTCAGAGCTACTTTTGAGCAGGTGTAAGTTCCTCTTAAGCGGGGTGATGAGCAGAAACAAGGAACTGTGTGGGACACCCAGTCCAAACCCATCATATTACATCCTGGGGAAGTAGGTAGAATGACAGGAAACCCAAAATTCTCCGTAATGCCTGATGCCGAGAATCCTGTTGGATTCTCCGAAGGATCACAAAAAAGAGTCAAGCTTAGACCTGAGCTGCAGAAAGCTTCAGCTGTACACGTAAACAGGATGACAGTGATTGTCAGGAACACCTCAGGGAGAGGGGTCACCCTCAGACGTGGGATGCCAATGGCACATCTTTTCCCGGTGACCGTAATGTCGTGTGTTCCAGTGAGAAAATCAAGAGACAGTCTTCTGGGTGAGGAACGCTTACAGCAAAGTTATTCAACGTTGGTGATTCCCAGATACCCGAGGGATGGAAAAGGAAACTAATGGAGATGTTGAAGTTTGAAGATGTCTTTTCTACTGACGAGTTTGATGTGTGTTTCTCCAAGAGTACTCACCACACCAGCTAAGTGACAGAGGACACCACTTTCAGAGAAAGGTCTCGACAGTTAGCAGCAGAGGAGCAGGAAGGTGTTCAATGGCATCTGCTGAAGCTGAAGGAAGCTGGAATTATCACTGAGGCCAGGAGTCCCTATGCGTCACCCATAGTGGTGGTTAGGAGCAAGAATGGGAAGGTGCAAATGTGTGTTGACTATCGGACACTGAACCAACGTACAATCCCTGACCAGTGTACTGTTTCATGGATCGAGGCCTGCCTGAGTTGAGTGAAACGGTTCAGTGTATTAGACCTAAGGATGGGTATTATCAGATAATGAATGAAGCTGATAAAGATTAAATAGCATTTATATGTCCACTTGGGATTCTTTCAATTTGAAGGAATGCCCCAGGGCGTATCAGGACCAACGGCTACTTTCCAACGTGTCATGGAGAAGACAGTTGGGGACATGAACTTGCTTGAGGTGCTGGTGCACTTGGATGATCTCATACTATTTGGGTCCACAGTGGAGGAGCATGAGATGAGGCTACTGAAGGTGCTAGACCGCCTGAGAGCTGAAGGGTTAAAACTGTCACTGGACAAGCGCTAGTTCTGTAAGACGTTAGTCAACTACATCGGGCTCATAGTCTCATTGGATGTAGTAGCTACCGATCCTCCAAGAGAGTGGCAGCGACCATATGGCCAAGGCCCAAGAATGTGGATGCCTTATGCTCACTCCTCTGATTCTTGGGTACTACTGGAGATTTGTAAAGGACTACTCCAAAGGAAGTTTCCCTTTGAATCAGCTTCTGTGTGGTTACTCTCCCTTTGGGTAGAAATGGAGGAGAATGAAAGGAGAAGAAGGCAAAGTTTATCTTAGCCCTTCGGAGCCTTTTGGGAAAAGATGGGATGCAAAATGTGACGAGGCCTTTCAGCTGCTGAACGAGTTGTTGACTAAAGCACCCGTACCAGTTGCCATATGTACTGCATACCAACACCAGCTAGAGGGTTTAGGTGGTGTTCTATATCAGAACCGGGGTAAAGAGTTGAGACGTGTTGCTTTCATCAGCCGGAGTCTGTCACCCTCTGGACAAAACTACCCTATGCACATATTGGAGTTCATGGCATTGAAAAGTGACTACCTATATGGTGCCTAGTCAAGGTGAACAATCCACTGACTTATATCCCAACCTTGGGGGCCACAGTTGGATGCTACAGGTCACCGCTGGTTGGCAGTGTTGTCTGTTTATGACTTCAGCCTGAACTATCAGCTGGGGAGCCGGAACTCTGATGCTGATGTGTTGTCCCGACGTTCACGTGAGGTGCTGAGAACGGAGGGAGGGAGAGAAGGAGGGCATTCCTGCCTCTGGGGTTAAAGCAGTGTGCTAGTTTTCCACAGTGGGGAAATCAGAGGCCTGACATTGCTGTGGATGACTTGGGAGCTTCTGGTTGTGCCATTCCACAAGCAAATGGCAACTTGACCACTCTGTATATGAAGCAGTTGCCTGCCTTCAGTCCAGTGGAATTGGGAGCAGCACCTTATACAGTATAGGGGTACCATTTGGGCATCTCTGGTTAAAGGGGATTTGGCCCAAGTTGAAAAGATGAAACACCCAGTATACCCCCATTGATGAGAGAATGGGACAAACTGGAGTTGAGGAATCACATCTCCTCCAGACAGACCCCAGTGTTCCCAGTTGGTTTTGGTTGAGAAGCATCAGAGGATTGTGTTGAAGTCACTTCATGATGATTCAGGTCATTTGGGGCTTGACAAGACCTGCAGATTGGTCTGAGGTTGGTTCTACTAGCCCTGAGTGAATCCTGAGGTTGAAGAGTACGCTAAGTCGAGCAGTCAATGTATTCAGAGGAAGACGCTGTCTACAAGGGCCACTCTTTATTTACAGAGTGACAAACCACTTGAGTTAGTGTGTACGGATTTCCTTTCCATAGAGATAGATTCCAGTAACACTGCGTATGTCTCAGTCATCTCTGATCACTACACCAGATATGCTCAAGCCTTCCCCACAAGGGATCTGAGGGCATCCACAGTTGCCAAAGTGTTATGGGAGAAGTATTTTGTTCATTATGGCCTCCAGGACACAGTGATCAGGGAAGGGATTTTGAGTCAGCTCATACATGAGTTACTGAGCATGCTCAGAGTCGAGAAGTCGAGGACCACGCCCTATCACCCTCAGGGTGATCTCCAGCCTGAAAGGTTCTACCGGACATTGTTAGACATGCTTGGAACCCTGGATATCAGTAAAAAGGACAAATCGAGTCAGCATATTGGGTAGAATGAAGCTACCAGATGCTCCCCATACTATTTGATGTTCGGGCTTGATTGCCCATAGGGCTCTGTTTTGGAGCAGTGGTGAAGACTTGCCACAGAAGATGTACCTTAAGTATGTGTCTGACAAGAGAACTGCAAAAGGTTTATGAGCTAGCAGTCAGCTCTGCTACCAAGCAAAATCAAGGAAACGAAGGGCAATATGATAATAAGATTAGGCTCTCTCAACTGATGCCTGGAGACAGAGTTTTAATAAGAAATTTGGGGCTACCAGGGAAGCATAAGTTGGCTGACCGCTGGGTGCCTATGCCTTACGTAGTGAAGAGCCAGATGCCAAAGGTGCCAGTTTTTCAGGTGTAGCCAGGGGATAGGAATGGCCCTGTCAAAACTCTCCATCGGAATCACCTTTTACCCTTAGGGTAGGAGATACGTATTGACCGAGAGCCTGACATGGAACCTACACCTAGTAGGAGAACTTTGCTCAGAAAGGGGAGAACAGAAAGGCAATCAACAGAAAGACCTGAATGATGTATGACTTAGAGGATGAGGAAATGGGGGTATATATATGTGTTACGTTATGCAAACTCCCCAAGAATTGATGAAGAGATTCCTGAATCTCCCAACCCTGATTCAGATGTAGCCTGGAGGATTACCCGTGAACAGGCAGATGTGATGATAGAGAGTGAGGGGACACCGAACTCCGGTGTAATTGGGGATGAAGTTGAGCTCAGTCAAGTGACAAGGGGACCTGAGCTGCTGGTAGACACGAGTGATGGACAGGGGATGCATCCCCAAGTCAATAGGAGCACTCACAAGAAATGCCTGAGGGTAAAGAAGATGAAAATGAGGTAAGAAGGTCTCAGAGAGTCAGGAAACTCCCAAATAAGTTCTAGGGAAACAGAGCATTGTGTCCATCCCAATTGTGAGATTTGTTACTGCCATTTACAAATGGATTGGGTTTCCCATAATCATAAAACTCATTTGAATACTTTAATAAGAGAATACTTTCATAAGTTTCAAAGTCATGAAGAGTGACTAGTTTTGGTGTGGGGAGAGTGTATTAAGATTTCTGCTATTTTGCTGTGAGGTAGTTTACGTTAGCAGTTTTCTTAAAAACAGTATGCCATGCTGGAAAGTGTGATTTGGCTTTGGCTAACATGAGGATCCATGTTGTCTATCTTAGGAATGTGAGTCAGCCAATCAGGATTGTGGGATGTGAGAGATGGTTCTGTGAGGAAGAGTTTTTTGAAGGATGGTAGTCTGGTTCATAGTCTTTTGGCAGGAGATGTGGTGAAGAGAAGATCAGGAGAGACACCCATAGGATTTGATCAGACAGAAAGACGCAATTGCAAGGAGTTCTTCTCGAGATGAAGAAGTCCAAGATGGGAAGCTCTACCGGTGATTGGTGATGACTATTCAGAACCATGAGTAATGGTTATAGGCAGCTTTTGGAAGAGACGAGCTCCAACGATCATATGCACATTTAACTGTAATGGGCCCTTTTATTATTTTTCTTTTCTTTCCCTTAATAACTGTTTGATAAAGCTGAAATTAGGAAATATACTTGCTTTATAATTTTATGTGGCGTACAATCTGTTATTTCTTGCTGACTGGTAATTGTGTATGGGCAGTATTTACACAGCATTCACTCAAATCCAGGTTCCTTTAATTGGAACATCACAACTTTTCTGTCTGGTTGAACCCCAAACCATACTGACCCTAGATGTATATTGTTTATGAAGGGTGGCCTTCCCACCGCTGAGTCACAAGACTGTCAGCAGAGTTAGCCAATGAGCCAGGTCTGTATACAAGCCCCATTGAGATGGTTACATACATTTGACTGAACCCAAATTTACAACTCACCTGACTTAATGCCTCTGCTAGGCATAGTATTGTTCAAGAACAATGATAAACCAGTTAGTACCCTGTCACAATATCCACCCCAGCTTGGACAGAGAATAACATGCAAGCTATTATCTTACCATCCTTCTTTCAATGCTAATTCACTTACTGAATCAGTTTTTATAACTTCATGTCTTAGTTCTGTATTTCTAATTTTAAGGGCTTTCTTTTACCTTAGCACCTTGATGCACTTGTAAAGAGAGATTATGCAATTGACTTCCGTGTCCCTAGAATGAAGGACTAATCAATTTTCAGTTTAGCTATTGTTTTTTGAATACAGCAGTGGCAAACAATTTTTTTAAAAATGAGTTGCCACAGTCAGTAAGATTGGTCATTAATCTTCATTTAAACCAAAAAAAAACTTGTCTTCCTATTAGAATAACACACACCAAATTGGAAGTCAAAGGTTTTAATAATTGCTGAAAGACATTCTTAGTTTTGTTACTTTTCTAATTACTTCATGCATATTGGAATTAAGGTGTAAATAAGAATGATGAATACACAACACAAAATTTTTAATCATCTGTACGAGTTTATGCAATTCATTAGCCATTGTAATTATCAAATCAAATTGTTGTTACTTTTATCTTAGTAGCTTGTTTTCAAATACATTAATTTCACAGCATTTATTCCCTCTATAAAGATAATTTACGATAATGATCTTCAAGCAAGTTACATATAAATTCCAAGCTTAAGCAGTAATGACAAAACATGCTGAGAGTTTATCTTTACCTGAACACTCTGCAAGTTAAGAAGATGGAATAACAGCTCATAGTTTATGTTGAAGGCTAAATGAGAGGCTGGTTTAACCATCTACATGTGTGGAATACAGGGCTGGGATGATAGGCAGATGGAGAAGGGAAGAGTGGAAGTACCGGTAGAAGCTGTGAGGTGTTAAGTGGAAGCAACTGCAGGGCTGCACATGATGGAATCTGATATGATGGGGGAGATTGGAGCAAGATAGTGGAGATGGTGTGGGCAGATGGGAACAGTGAGGAGAGTGTGTGGAGTGTGTGGCTGATGGACAGATGGAGTGGGTGGAAGTGGTATGGGGTGATTGATGGAGGAAGTGGGCAGATCAGCAGGGGAAAGAAAAGGGGCAGAGAGTGAGCTGGTTTCCTGAAGTTGGAGAATTCAATGTTCATGTGGATGGGTTGTAGACTTTCCAGGCAGAATATGAGATTTGGTTCACTGTCACTGTTTTCACTCTCCCATCCTCTGTGTGCCTATTACCCTTCTTCGCCTGGTCCACTTTCCCAGCTGCCTGATTCAACCATTCAGTTTCCTGTGTCATGCTCTCAGTTGCATGGTCCAACCCCTTTGAGCTTGCTCCAAAACCCCTTATTCCCACCTCTGTTTACTTGAACCCCACTGCTGTCTGCTTTACTGCCATGCCTGCCTCATCCGCCAGCACTTTCATAAGTTGCCAGTTCCAGTATCCACTTACTTGCTCCAATGGTCATCGAGTCATAGAACACTACGGCACACAAACAGGCCCTTTGGCTCTTATAGCCATGCTATCCTGCTCTTCTGCCCAATCCCATCCACCTGCAGTCAAACTATAGCCATCTCGTCCATGTGCATATTGTCGAGCACCTTTTCACTACTTCTTACAACAAACAACAATTAATTCAGAGTGGATCAATCATAAGCGCATTTATTTCCCATGAACCAAAGGAAGGCCAGCAACACACAAGAGCCAGTGATACCTTAAAAAAAACAGTCCGTCACTCCTTTATACACACGTGGTAGCTACTGTGCATCAGTTCAAATGAAGGGGGCATTCTGTCCTTCTGCTTAATCAGTGTACTTGCCATTCTTCCAGTAATGCATCTGCTAGTCTGCAGTTCGCCAAGGGCTAGGCGTCCACTGGCAGAATGTTGCACAAATGCTATTAGCGAAGCATTCTGTTATAATACAGATTTCATTTTATTGCAGACAAAAATGCCATTAGTTACTATGACTAAAGTACATTTCCACATTCCCACCTTTTTGTTATTTCATGTCAAGAAGTTTCACCAAATACAATATTTGAAATATGCATTTACAGTATATGTATATAAAGCCCAAACCAAAATTTCCTTTTCATCCATCCACTTCACCGAGCACTCATTCCTTTCCTAAATATCCTCTCCTTCATCCTGTTATTTCACACAAAAATCATAAAAAGAGTAACAGCCATTATTATAATATTTTCTGATTGGTCAGGTACGCAAGTACAGCATTCTTGCCCTAAAAGGACACAAGTTTCCCCTTTTTCCGATAGAGTAAAATCTGTTCTGCGATATGACTGTACCAACAGCTGCCAGCTGTGTTGACAGCTTGATTATAGCTTGTTGGGTTTGATCAAGGGCGCAGGTGATCTCATTGACTATTTTCTCCAAAGCTGGTGCCATATGAATCAGTTTCCAGGACAGTCTAGCAGCCCCATGTAATGCCCTAGTTCATATTTTTTTTCTCTGTTGCACTGTTCTGTTCTGTGTGAGCTGCTTGTTTGGGTTACTGTTGAAGATAAGCGATAGGAGAATTGTGTGCCACCCAATTAGGATGGGCAGATTAAGGGGAGGTTTCTCTGGTGAGGGACACTAAGGTTGGGCTTGGGGCTTTTGTTGGGGGAGAAGAGAGAAGATGCCAGAGACAAGAGGTCATAGGAGTCAACCCAGAACCCAGAGTCAACCCGTGATTTGATGAAGCCTGGGGTGAGATCGAAGGAGGATTGGTGAAGGTTCCAACTTGTGCATATTAGACTGCTCCATTAAAATGGCCCTTTTCTTATTTTGCTTTTTCTTTACTAACCCTTTAGTCAAATTAAGAATTATAAAGCCCAATCTTTTAATTGTATGCGATGTACTGTCTACTATTCCGTGGTACTTATTTGTAACAGGGTAACGAATCACGCAGTATCCACACAAACAGGGTTTTGAGGGGGCTTGTGCTTCAATCTCACATGTTTAGAGGGTATGGAGATGGTCTTTCCTAGACTTATGCAGCTGACAGAACCAGAGTGTTTCACCCATCTTCCAGAAAGGCATTCATCAGGAATCTCTCAGCCTCTATTGTGGACCTCTGGGGCCACTGGACCAGAGGGTGGTGAGGTAGTGATGCCAAATGTGGCACGTGGGGCATCATGTAGGCAAGAGCAGCCCTTCCAGGGTCACAGCTCTCGCCACTTCCCCTCATGTTTGGGGGAAATGTGCGACAGTCAGGATTAGGCCCAGTAAACACCTACTGGACACCTACTGACCTACCACTCAGCGGACAAAGAGTACTGAGATTTGTTAGTTGCGTCCATGTACCTTTACTACTCCCCAGATAGGTGTCCTTGCCCTTCCTGTTGCATGTTACCCTGACCAGTTGCGTCAGCCATTGCATTGGACAGTTTCATGTGGGGAATCTGGTCCCAATACTTCCTACTGCTGCACCAGTCACACTTAAAGGGAGGGGGGCACATACCATCCATTAAAGTACACATAATGGAAATCGATTTCTGTCCTGTATCCGGTCAGGGTTTTCAGTTCCGCTCCACGTGTCCCTGAGTTTTTCCTAAACATATACGCCAAACCCATTCACTAGAATTAAAGGGAACTGCCCATAGTGAGACTCCTCCTTCACCATGGAATGGAATATGGGTACAAATCCAACATGCCAAAATGTTCAATCATTGGACATACTCATAAGCCAGTGAACAAAAAATGTTGCAAGCAGGAGCACTGTTTCTGTACACCAAAGCATCCTTTAGTTCCGGCATCACCGGTACAAGCAAGGTGACCAGTGCAGCGATGAGGTGCAGTGATTTTATTGGCTTCAAAGTCTTTTTATGGTGCTTTGTGTGCATTCACGAAGGCCTTGCTCTTACCTTGATAGCTGTATTAGTCACCAACAGTACCTGCAATGGTCCTTTAAATTGAGGTTGCAAACAATTCTTGCTCTTAACTGTCCAGACAACCACATAATCTCCAGGCTCTCTGTCGTGACACTTAGTGTCAGCCATCAGTTATTGTACTTTCTTCACCTGTTGATGATACTTGGTGATACTTTTTGTCAAGGACACACAGAAGTCTAACATGCTTTCAACCAAATTAAGTATGTGCATGATGCACCATCAATAACTCACTCTGAGACGTAAGGCGAGATATCGGCTTTTATTGACTGAAGAAGGAACCAGCAGTGAGTGACCACCATACTACATCCTGGAGAATGAGGCAGAGGATCAGACCTCGATCGCCTTTATCCAGGGGCCTGTGGGAGGAGCCACAGGAGCAGTCAGAAGGGGGCGTGTCCAGACAGGCACATAGTTCACCACAGTGCATTTGCATCAAAAGGCAGGCTCAAAGGCCCCCCCCATTATGATTTCATGGGAGGACAATCCCATCGTCCTATTGGCTGTGGTCTTAATGGTCATGAGAACCAAATGTAATACCTGTTTCTATCTTAATTCAGTTTCTTCACACATTTTACCAAGCTTGCCTTCAATTGTTCTGTTCATGCTTTCTACACGGACTGCTGACTGAGGATGGTAGCTACAATCGAAATGTTAGTCAATCTGTAAGGCCTGACATGCTTCTTGTAATACCTGTGTACCCTTGTTGCTAGACTTTTTCCAAGGAGTCCAAAATTGCAGGATGATTTCCATCAATAAACATTTAGCTACTGTAACTGCATCATTTTTTCTACAAGGAAATGCTTCAATCCATCATGAAAAATTATCAATAATGACCAATATGTATTTATATAATTCCTACAGACATAATTCTATAAAATCCATCTGAAATGCACGAATGGTCTATCAGAGGGTGGTGTATAAGATCCCTCCACCTTTACTATTTTCTCTGGATTTTGTAAGATACATATCACACTTTCTTCACACACTTGACTTACAGCTTGTGATAAACCAGGAGCATGCGATCTGTCAGTCCCCTCTTCAGCCTCTAGAGACAGAGGGCACTGTGCCCTGCGGGAGGGTAGAGGAGCCTTTGGGTTGATGATCACTTCATGCAGCTCAGCTGCGAGCGTGTTACCTGTCACACTTGGCTGGAGGACCCCAAGCTCTGGTGGGGCTTTGGAGAGTAAAGATTCCACATTAGCACTGAACAACAACCCTCCTACAACTCCCTGATCAAAGGCTCCCTCTGGCCCTCATGTACTATGGAGTGATAAAAGGAAGCCCTTACATCCTCCTAATCACCACAGACTCCATCCAGTCATTCCCAGGACTTCCTCTAATGCCAGTCCTCGCAGATCCTTAGCTATTGGTCCAGGGTCCTTTGCCACCTTACCTCAGGAATCTGCTCGAGCTAAGTGGGATTCCCAGTTCTTCTGATCTTTATTGTGCATCGAACCTCATTGGGGAGTTGCGCTACTGCCACAATACCAGAATCACCCAAGTGTATTTCAGAACAATTTCCTTACCAATATAGACGTCAAATAGTCATTTCCAGCCGAGTCATAGTAAGCTGTACAGTGAAGCTAACAGTGCCACTCACCAAGCTGAAGGTCAAACCAGAACCTAGAGAAATTTCAGGAGGCTTTCGAGGCACTCTTGCAAAAATGTTCTGAACTCCTTTTAAGTGGGAAGTGAGTAACCGCCACTTATACAAAATGGGTTGGCTGCTACTGAAAGAGTGCAGTCCGCAATGGCTCTGTGGTATCCACATGTTAAGTCCCTCAGGAGAGCAGGTAATAGTAACTCGCATTTTGCCACAATAAATCTCTTCCACATAAGCTTACTGGCACAGCGATAGATTCTGGTCTCCTATACTAACCTCCACTAGGTCTGATTTCAGGACATTAATAGGCTGTTTGGGAAGGACAGAATGCAAGTCAGGCCGAAGATCATTTGCAATAATACTAATTACAGATCTCTTAGCCTGCCCTCTCAGATGTCTGCAACAGGCAGTGGATCAATCATAAGCACATTTATTTTACTTGCATCAAGGGAAGACTAGTACCGCACAAGGACTGGTGATAGCTTTGGAAAAACAGAGAACACAGTTACTTCTTTATACACATATGTTAGCTATGCACACTTCAGTTCAATGGAAGGGTAAATGCTTTCGATCTGTTTAATCAGTGTACTTGGCGTTCTTCCAGTAACACATCTGCTGGTCTGCAGTTTGCAAAGGACTCAGGTTCCATTGGCATAATGTTGCACGCACACTATTAACAACACACTCTGGTACAATACGGATTCCATTTTGTTACAGACAAAACTGCCTTCTTGTTATTACAAGTACATTTCACAATATCCAAACTTTTCTTAAATGTTACAATTGAACCCACATTTCTCATTTCTGCTAGCAGCTCATTTTACATTCTCACAACCCTTTGAATGAAGAAGTTTCCCCTCAGATCCCCTTTAAATATTTCAACTTTTCAGCCTAAACCTGGTTTCTAGTCCTGAGGGGAAAAAGCTTGCTTACATTCACCCTAGTTCTGCCATCATAATTCTATATATCTCTATATGATCATAAAACACAAGAGATTCTGCAGATGCTGGAAATATTGAGCAACATATGCAAAATGCTGGAGGAACCCAGTAGCAATCACCCTATCTGCTTGTTTCAGGCCCTCAACGGCCTGTTGCAGACTCTGTATTGCCGACTCAGAATGTCTGCCTCCATTTGCCTGTTTCACTCTCCTCACCTAATTGAGAGCTTCATCCTCACAGCTGTCTTTTGTATTTCCTCTCTTACATACTTCAAATTCTTGATGCCATTTCCAAAACCCATTGTCTTTTTCCACTTTAACCTTTTTATAGGATGTCTATTCAAGCCAGGGATGGGAATACAAGCAGCTCAATATTTGAACACTTTGTATGTGAAATAGTCTTCAGAGAAGGTATGTGACATGGGTTTCTGGTTATGCACCCTTCCAGCAAAGTTAAGTTCATGCCTGAAAGCACGCATTCATTACTGGATAGAAAGTGAAATATATTCCAATCACAACTCTTAATTGTGTCTAAATTTGAATTCATACTCTGTCATCCTATAATAATGGTTTATTCTATCTAACCTACTTATATCTAGACTATCGATGCTTTTCAACGTTGTAAGCGTTACAATCTTCCTCAATCTTAGTTTTCCTACTGAGAACAAGCTTGACATCTTTAGCCTGTAATCACAGCCTACTGTTACTATAAAAGATCTATTTTTGTGCATCATTTTCAAAACTTTTAATGTGACCTCTCATTCCTTCTACTAGCTGCTCAAATGGTGCGGATAAGAAAAAAAGAATCAGAGTAGGATTTATTTTCACTGACATGTCATGAAATTTGTTGTTTTGCGGCACAGTACCACGCAATACATAAAAATTGCAAAAGTTACAATAAGAAATATATAATAAAATAAATAAATAGTGCTAACAAGAGAGCAAAGTAGCGCCAATGAACACACACAAAATGATGAGGGAGCTTGGCAGGCCAGGTAGCATCTATGGAAAAGACTAAACAATCAACATTTTGGGTGGAGACGCTTCATCGGGACTGGAAAAAAAGATGAGAAGTCAGGGTAAAAGGGGAGAGGGGAAGAAGACACACAAGGTGATAGGTGAAACCGGGCAGGGGGGAGGGGGAAAGGTGAAATGAAGAGTTGGGAAGCTGATTGGTGAAGGAGATACAGGAGAAGCAGAAATCTGATAGGAGAGGACAGAAGGCCATGGAAGAAAGAAAAGGGAGAGGAGCACCAGAGGGAGGTGATGGGCAGGTGAGGAGATGAGGTGAGAGTGGGAAATGGGAATGGGGAATGGTTGGGGGAGGGTCATTACCAGAAGTTTGAGAAATCAATGTTCTTGCCATCAGGTTAGAGTCTACCCAGAAGGAATGCAAAGTGTTGCTCTTCCAAACTGAGTACCCCTCTACTGTCGCAATAAGGCCATACTCAGGTTGGAGGAGCTACAGAATATTCCCGACCTGCTTAGAAGTTCCAGTATTTTCTGTTTTATTATTAAATTAAGAGCCATATTCAAGGACTCATCAGAGGACACAAGGCTGTGTGTTTACTCACTTGCTCTACTCACTTCATACATATGACAGAATATAGTACTAATGGCAAGACTCTTGGCAGTGTGGATGATCAGAGGGATCTTGGGGTCTGAGTCCATAGGACACTCAAAGCAGCTGCACAGGTTGACTGTGGTTAAGAAGGCATATGGTGTTTTGGCCTTCATTAATCATGGAACTGAATTTAGGAGCCAAGAGGTAATGTTGCAGCTATATAGGACCCTGGTCAGACCCCACTTGGAGTACTGTGCTCAGTTCTGGTTGCCTCACTACAAGAAGGATGTGGAAGCCATAGAAAGGGTGCAGAGGAGATTTACAATGATGTTGTCTGGATTGGGGAGCATGCCTTATGAGAATAAGTTGAGTGAACTCGGCCTTTTCTCCTTGGCGCGATGGAGGATGAGAGGTGACCTGATAGAGATGTACAAGCTGATGAGAGGCATTGATCATGTGGATAGTCAGAGGCTTTTTCCCAGGGCTGAAATGGTTGCCACAAGAGGACACAGGTTTAAGGTGCTGGGGAGTAGGTACAGAGGAGATGTCAGGGGTAAGTTTTTTACTCAGAGAGTGGTGAGTGTGTGGAATGAGCTGCTGGCAATGGTGGTGGTGAAGGTGGATACATAGGGTTTTTTAAGAGGCTTTTAGATAGGTACATGGAGCATAGTGAAATAGAGGGCTATAGGTAAGCCTAGTAATTTCTAAGGTAGGGACATGTTCGGCAGAACTTTTTGGGCCGAAGGGCCTGTATTGTGCTGTAGGTTTTCCATGTTTCTATGACTATGAGGCCAAGCACAGTTCTAAAGCCATGTTTAGTTTTACAGATGACCCCATTGTTGTTGGCCGAATCAAGGATGATGACAAATCAGTGTATCAGAGGGAGATTGAAAATCAGCTTGAATGGTGCCATAACAACAACCTCGCACTCAATGTCAGCAAAACTGAAAAGCTGATTATTGACAGCAGGAGGAGGAAACCAGAGATTCATGAGTCAGTACTCATCAGAGGTGGAAAGGGTCAGAAACTTTAAATTATCATTTCAGTGGCTCTGTCCTGGGTCCAGCACATATGTGCCATTACAAATAAGGCACTGCATCGCTTCTACTTTCTTAGAAGTTGGCGAAGATTTGGCATAGCATCTGAAACTTTGACTACTTCTATAGATGCGTGGTGGGGAGTTCATCATGGCCTCGTATTGAAACACCAATGCCTTTTAACAGAGAAGAAGCCTACAAAAAGTAGTGGATACAGTCCAGTCCATCACAGATAAACCCTCCCCACCACTGGGCACATCTGCAAGGAGTGCTGTTGCAGGGAAATAGCATGTATCATCAAGGACTCCCCCCCCATCCAGACCGTGCTCTCTGCTCACTGTTACCATTGGGAAGAAGGTACAGGAGCCTCAGGACTCACACCACCAGGTTCGGGAACAGTTATTACTCCTCAACCATCAGGCTCTTAACGCAGAGGAGGTAACTTCACTAAACTTTACTCACCCTAACACTGACCTAATGAAACAATGCAAAATAAATAAGACTCCAGGAAAAGAGATGGGAGTGCAACTGATTGGATAGTTCTTTAAAATAGGCCAACAAAACACGTGTTGTTGAATTCTATGAAAAAGCCATAAGACAAGTGTTCCCAACCTTTTGGTAGCCCCTACTATTAACCAAGAGATCTGCGGACTCTCAGTTGGGAACCCCTGCCATAAGACACAGTAGTAGAATTATGCCATTCAGCCCATCGATTCTGCTCCACCATTCCATCATGGCTGATTTATTATCCCTCTCAACCCATTCTCCTGCCTTCTCCCCACAACCTTTGATACCCTTACTAATCAAGAACCTATCAACCTCCACTTTAAATATATCCAGTGACTTGGACTCCACAGCTATCTGTGGCAATGAGTTCCACAGATTCACTACCGTCTGACGAAAGAATTTCCGCCTCATCTCTATTCTGAAAGGACATCCTTGTATTCTGAGGTTCTGCCCTCTGGTCCTAGACTTCCCTACTATAAGAAACATTCTCTCCATGTCCTCTCTATTCAAGCCTTTCAATATTTGATGGGTTTCTGAGGTCCCCATCTTTTTTTCTGAACTCCAAATAGGAGAAAGTATTCAACAAATGTAGGAGCTTGTCAATAACCTCCCCCTCAATGTCAGCAAAATGGTTATTGACTTTGGGAGGTGGGAATAAATATGTGTCTGTATTGGAGTGGATTGTGTGTATTGTGTGGGCGCATGGTCTAATGGGCAAGGCATCAGACTAGTAACCTGAAGGTCACTGGTTCAAGCCTCAGCTGAGGCAGCGTGTTTGTGTCCTTGAGCAAGGCACTTAACAACACATTGCTCTGCGACGTCACCGGTGCCAAGCTGCGTGGGTCCTAGTCCTCTCCCCTTGGACAACATCGGTGGCGTGGAGAGGGGAAGGCCTGCAGCTTGGGCAACTGCCGGTCTCTCATACAACCCTGCCCTGGCCTGCACCCTGGAAACTCCAGGCGCAGATCCACGGTCTCTCGAGACCGACGGATGCCACCACCATTGGAGTGGAGATGGTTGAGAACTTCAAGATCTCATGTGTAATTGTCAACAAAAATGTGCCCTAGTCCAGCCATATTGCTGCTTCAGCAAAGAAAACACACCAATGCCCCTACTTTCTCAAAAGGCTAGAGAAGTTCAGCATGCCCCTGTTGACTCTTACAGACCTTTACAGATGCACCACTGAAAGCATCCTTTGAAGATACACCAAAGCTTGGTGTGGCAACTGCTCTACCCAAAACCATGAGAAACAGCAGAGAGTTGTGAATGCAGCCCAGCACATCACACAAACCACCACCGACTTGTGTGTAGTTCTGGTCAACTGTCTACAGGAAAGGTATTAATGAGATTGAAAGTGTACAGAGAAAATTTACAATGATGTTACTGGGTCTTGAGGTCCTGAGTCATAAGGAAAGGTTGATTAGGTTGAGACTTTAGGAGCTTAGGAGAATGAGGTGACCATTGATAGAGGTATATAAATTTATGAGGGGTATAGACAGGGTAAATGCAAACAAGCTTTTTCCACTGAGGCAGGGTGAGACAGTTGAATTGAATTGACTTTATTACTTACGTCCTTCATATACAAACCCCATTTCCAGAAAAGTTGGGATATTTTCCAAAATGCAATAAAAACAAAAATCTGTGATATGCTAATTCATGTGAACCTTTATTTAACTGACAAAAGTACAAAGAAAAGATTTTCAATAGTTTTACTGACCAACTTAATTGTATTTTGTAAATATACACAAATTTAGAATTTGATGGCTGCAACACACTCAACAAAAGTTGGGACAGAGGCATGTTTACCATTGTGTTACATCACTTTTCCTTTTAATAACACTTTTTAATCATTTTGGAACTGCGGATACTAATTGTGGTAGATTTGCAATTAGAAATTTTGTCCATTCTTGCTTGATATAAGACTTCAGCTGTTCAACAGTCCGTGGTCTCAGTTTGTCTGATTCTTCTCTTCATGATGCGCCATACATTTTCAATAGGAGATAGATCTGGACTGGCAGCAGGCCAGTCAAGCACATGCACTCTGTGTCTACAAAGCCACGCTGTTGTAGCCTGTGCAGAATGTGGTCTGACATTGTCCTGCTGAAATAAGCATGGACGTCCCGGGAAGAGACGTCGCCTTGATGGCAACATATGTCTCTCTAAAATCCTAATATACGCCTCAGAGTCAATGGTATCTTCACATACATGCAACTCACCCATGCTGTGGGCACTGATGCACCCCCATACCATTACAGATGCTGGCTTTTGTACCTTTCGCTGATAACAATCAGGATGGTCATTTCATCTTTGGCACGGAGAACTCGATACCTGTTTTTTCCAAAAACTAGCTGAAATGTGGACTCATCTGACCACAGCACACGGCTCCACAGTCTTTCGGTCCATCTGAGATGAGCTCGGGCCCAGAGAACTCGCCGGCGTTTCTGCATAAAGTTGATGTATGGCTTCCTCCTTGCGTAATCCAGTTTCAAGTTGCATTTCTGGTTACAGCGATGGACTGCGTTAAGTGACAATGGTTTTCCGAAGTACTCCCGAGCCCAGGTGGCTATAATTGTCACAGTAGTGTGATGGTTTCTTAAGATCACGTGCATTCAACAGTGGTTTCCGACCTTGCCCTTTACGCACTATGTCTCTGAATTCTCTGAATCTTTTTACAATATTATGTACTGTAGATGTTGAAAGACCTAAATTCTCTGCAATCTTGCGTTGAGAAATGTTCCTTTTGAACTGACTAACAATTCTCTCACGAATTTTGGCACAAAGGGGTGAGCCATGACCCATCCTTGCTTACAAAGACTGAGCCTTTGATGGACAGTACTTTTATACCCAGTCAAGCCTGCTTAATGTGGAGTCTTCCAAACCAGTGTTACTTGAATATTCTGTGCACTTTTCAATCTTACTTTAACTCTGTCCCAAATTTTGTTGAGTGTGTTGCAGCCATCAAATTCTAAATTTGTGTATATTTACAAAATGCAATTAAGTTGGTCAGTAAAACTATTGAAAATCTTTTCTTTGTACTTTTGTCAGTTAAATAAAGGTTCATGTGAATTCACATATCACAGATTTTTGTTTTTATTGCATTTTGGAAAATATCCCAACTTTTCTGGAAATGGGGTTTGTACGTGAGGAGTAAAAATCTTTACGTTACGTCTAAATGTGCAATTTGTTGTAATTTATAATAAATAGTGTGTACAACAGGTCAGTCAATAGAAGAGAGAAATACATTTGTATCAGCATGAATTAATCAGTCTGATGGCCTGGTGGAAGAAGCTGTCCCAGAGCCTGTTGGTCCTGGCTCTTATGCTGTGGTACCGTTTCCTGGATGGTAGCAGCTGGAACAGTTTGTGGTTGGAGTGACTTGGGTCCCCTTTTTACACACCTGTCTTTTTACACGAACGTCCTGAATAGTGGGAAGTTCACATTTATAGATGCACTGGGCTGTCTGCACCACTCACTGCAGAGTCCTGCGATTGAGGGAAGTACAGTTCCATTACCAGGCAATGATTTAGCCAGACAGGATGCTCTCAATTGTGCCCCTATAGAAGGTTCATACAGCTTTAAGTTCCTCAGCATAAACAACACTGAGGATCTCATGTGGTCTGTACATACCAGCTGCGTGGTGAAAAAGTCACAACAGCACCCCTTTCACCTCAGACGGTTGAAGAAGTTTGGTATGGGCCCCCCAATCCTAAGAATCTTCTACATAGTACATATAACATATAATTCACACACAACACAAAGGTAATAGAACCATAGAACATTACGGCACAGAAACAGACCTTTTGGCCCTTCTTGGCTGTGCCAAACCATTTTTCTGCCTAGTCCCACTGACCTGCACCCAGCCCATATCCCTCCATACACCTCTCATCCATGTACCTGTCCAAGTTTTTCTTAAATGTTCGAAGTGAGCCCACATTTACCATTTCATTTGGTAGCGCATTCCACACTCCCACCACTCTCTGTGTGAAGAAGCCCCCTCTAATGTTCCCTTTAAACTTTTCCTCCCTTCCCCCTTAACCCATGTCCTCTGGTTTTTTCCTCCCCTGGCCTCAGTGGAAAAAGCCTGCTTGCATTCACTCTATCTATACCCATCATAATTTTATACACCTCTATCAAGTCTCCCCTCATTCTTCTACGCTCCAGGGAATAAAATCCTAACCTATTCAACCTTTCTCTGTAACTCAGTTTCTCAAGTCCTGGCAACATCCTTGTAAACCTTCTCTGCACTCTTTCAACCTTATTAAGATCTTTCCTGTAATTTGGTGACCAAAGCTGCACACAATACTCCAAATTCAGCCTCACCAATGCCTTATACAACCTTACCATAACATTCCAACTCTTTGATTTATAAAGGCCAATGTACCAAAAGCTCTCTTTACGACCCTATCTACCTGTGATGCCACTTTTAGGGAATTTTGTATCTGTATTCCCAGATCCATCTGTTCTACTGCACTCCTCAGTGCCCTGCTACTTACCTTGTATGTCCTACCTTGGTTTTTCCTTCCAAAGTGCAATACCTTCCACTTAACTGTATTAAACTTCATCTGCCATTTTTCAGCCCATTTTCCAGCTGGTCCAAATCCCTCTGCAAGCTTTGAAAACTTTCCTCACTGTCCACTACACCTCCAATCTTTGTATCATCAGCAAATTTGCTGATCCAATTTACCACATTATCATCCAGATCATTGGTATAGATGACAAATAACAATGGACCCAGCACTGATCCCTGTGGCACACCACTAGTCACAGGCCTCCACTCAGAGAAACAATCCTCCACTACCACTCTCTGACTTCTCCCATTGAGCCAATGTCTAATCCAATTTACTACCTCACCATGTATACTTAGTGACTGAATCTTCCTAACTAAACTCCCATGCGGGACCTTGTCAAAAGCCTTAATGAAGTCCATGTAGACAACATCCACTGCCTTCCCTTCATCCACTTTCCTGGTAACCTCCTCGAAAAACTCTAATAGATTAGTTAAACTATTATCACCACAAACAAATTAACAAGTAATAAGGTGCATTCATGACACAAGTCAAAATGTAAATGGTACAAACTACTGGCACTTCATGCATGATGAGACTTGGGTGGTGGGGGAACAAGCTACTTCCAATCCTAATGCTGTGGTGCACCCTGCCTGATGGTAGGAGGAAAAAGAGATTGATGGACAGTTGGGAGGGATCATTGATAATGCTGAGGCCCTGTGTAGTGCTCCTAATAAATATCTCAGCTAGGTGGAAGAGAGACCCCGGTGATCCTCTCAGCAGTCCTTTCAATCTTTTGTAGGGTTTGCAGTCAGGTGCTTTGCAATTCCCATGCTAGACGGTGATGCAGCTGATCAGGGCACTCTTGATGGTGCTCCTTAAAAATTGGTCAGAATGGGGAGGGGGAGGTGAGGGAGCTTTCTGGTCTCCTCAGATCCTCAGCAAGTGGAGACACTCCTTGCTTTCTTGGGTAAAAAGGTGGTATTGAGGGACAAGGTGAGTTCGTCCCTTATGTGAACTCCCAGAAACTAGGTACTCCGAACACTCTCCATGGAGGAGCCATTTATGTGCAGAAAGGAGTGGTCAATCTGCACCTTCCTAAAGTCCACAAACATCTTGTCTTGTCCACATTGAGACGCAAGTTGTGTTCCCACCGTTCTACCACCTTTCTGAATGCCATCTTGTCATCGTTATCGAGGAGGCCAACTAACCTGATGATTCGGTTTGAACCAAATCTAACAGTACAATCATGCAACAGCTGGCTGAAGGTGTGGCCTAGTGCACAGCATGATGGGGCTAGAGATGTTGCTGCCAACATGTGATTTTTCAGTCAAGAAGTCCAAGATCCAGTTACAGAGAGACCTGTTGAGACCCAATAAGGACAATTATGTTCCACCTCTCATTTCCACGCCCAGTGTTCTGATGGCCATTTTGGAAGCCAAGAGTGAGTAAGCATGCACCTTCTGATATTTCTCAGGAAGTGACAGCCCGCATGAATTGGTCACACAAAGTAGATAATGATTTTTAAATGGACTCTGGTACCAATGCTGTATCTTGGATAACACTTTAAGACTTATTCCTTTAAGTCCTTAGGAGACGAAGGAAATTTGGCATGTCCTTGTTGACCCATCAACAACCTAGATGCATCATAGTTTGAAATGGCATGGGTGTTGCTTGGAAACTGCAGAGAGAAGTGGAAAAGCTCAGCTCATCTTGGTAAAGACTTTCCCTTCCATGGAATTACAAACACAAGAAAATCTGCAGATACTGGAAATCCAAGCAACACACACACAAAACGCTGGAGGAACTCAGCAAGTCAGACAGCATCTATGGAAAAGAGTAAGCAGCTGATGTTTTGGGCCAAGGTCCTTCATCAGAACTGGAAAAAAAGTTAAGTCAGAGTAAAAGGGTGGGGGGAGGGGAGGAAGAAATACAAGGTGGTAAGTGATAGGTGAAGCTGGGAGAGGGGTAGAAGTGAAGTAAAGAGCTGGGAAGTTGATTGGTGAAAGAGATAGAGGAGAGGGAATCTGATAGGAAGAAAAGGAATGAGGAGGAGCACAAGAGCAGTGTGATGGGCAGCTAAGGAAAAAGGTGAGAGAGGGAAACAGGAATGGGGAATGGTGAAGGGGGGCAACTACCAAAAGTTC
The DNA here is from genome assembly GCF_030144855.1 of Hypanus sabinus. NCBI lineage: Eukaryota > Metazoa > Chordata > Chondrichthyes > Myliobatiformes > Dasyatidae > Hypanus > Hypanus sabinus. Next base: position 26,365,633 of record NC_082708.1, on the reverse strand, counting down.
AAGAACTCAACGTTCATGCCATCAGGTTGGAAGCTGCACAGACAATAACATATTTAGAAACATAGAAAACCTACAGCACAATACAGGCCCTTGGGTCCACAAAGCTGTGCCAAACATGTCCCTACCTTTGAAATTACCAAGGGTACCCATAGCCCTCTATGTTTCTGAGCTCCATGTACCTATCCAGGAGTCTCTTAAAAGACCCTATCATATCTGTATCCACCACCATTCCCGGCAGCCCATTCCATGCACTCACCACACTCTGCGTAAAAAAATTTACCCCTGACATCTCTTCTGTATCTACTTCCAAGCACCTTAAAACTGTCTCGTGTGCCAGACATTGCAGCCCTGGGGAAAAGCCTCTGACTATCCACACAATAAATGCATCTCATCATCTTGTACACCTCTGTCAGGTCACCTCTCATCCTCCATCGCTCCAAGGAGAAAAGGCCGAGTTCATTCAATCTATTCTCATAAGGCATGCTCCCCAATCCAGGCAACATCCTTGTAAATCTCCTCTGCACCCTTTCTATGGTTTCCACATCCTTCCTGTAGTGAGGTGACCAGAAAAGAGCACAGTACTCCAAGTGGGGTCTGACCAGGGTCCTATATATCTGCAGCTTTACCTCTCAGCTCCTAAACTCAATCCCACAATTGATGAAGGGCAATATACCATACACCTTCTTAACCACAGTGTCAACCTGCACAGCAAATTTGAGTGTCCTATGGACTCAGACCCCAAGATCCCTCTGATCCTCCATACTGCCAAGAGTCTTACCATTAATATATATTCTGCCATCATATTTCACCTACCAAAATGAACCACTTCACACTTCATACTGGGTTGAACTCCATCTGCCACTTATCAGCCCAGTTTTGCATCCTATTAATGTCCTGCTGTAACCTCTGACAGACCAACACATTATCCACAACACCTCCAACCTTTGTGTCATCTGCAAATTTACTAACCCATTCCTCCATTTCCTCATCCAGATCATTTATAAAAATCATGAAGAGTAGGGTTCCCAGAACAGATTCCTGAGGCACACAACTGGTCACCAACCTCCATTCAGAATATGACTCATCTATAAGCATTCTTTGGCTTCTGTGGGCAAGCCAGTTCTGGATCCACAAAACAATGACCCCTTGGATTCGTGCCTCCTTAATTTCTCAATAAGCCTTTTATGGGGTACCTTATCAAATGCCTTGCTGAAATCCATTTACACTAAATCTACTGCTCTACCTTCATCAATGTGTTTAGCCACATACTCAAAAAATTCAATTAGGCTCGTAAGGCATGACCTACCTTTGACAAAGCCATACTGACTATTCCTAATCATATTATGCCTCTCCAAATGTTCATAAATCCTGCCTCTCAGGATCTTCTCCGTCAACTTACCAATCACTGAAGTAAGACTCACTGGTCTATAATTTACTGGGCTATCTCTACTCTCTTTCTTGGATAAGGGAACAACATACACAACCCTCCAATCCTCCAGAACCTCTCTCGTTCTCATTGATGGTGCAAAGATCATTACCAGAGGCTCATCAATCTCCTCCCTTGCCACCCAGAGTAGCCTGAGGTACATTTTGTCCAGTCCCAGTGACTTATCCAACTTGATGCTTTCCAAAAGCTCCAGTACATTCTCTTTCTTAATATCTACATGCTCAAGCTTTTCAGTCTGCTGCAAGTCATCACTACAATCACCAAGATCCTTTTCTGTAATGAGTATTAAAGCAAAGTACTCACTAAGTACCTCTGCTGTCTCCTCCAGTTCCATACACACTTCTCCACTGTCACACTTGATCGGTCCTATTCTCTCAAGTCTTATCCTCTTACTTTTTACATACTTGTAGAAAGCCTTGGGGTTTTCCTTAATCCTGCCCACCAAAGCCTTCTCATGGCTCCTTCTGGCTCCCCTAATTTCATTCTTAAGCTCCTTCCTGCTAGCCTTATAATCTTCTAGATCTCTATCATTATCTAGTGTTTTGAACCTTTCGTAAGATTTTCTTTTCTTCTTGACTATATTTACAATAGCCTTTGTACACCATGGTTCCTGTACCCTACCATCCTTTCCCTGTCTCATTGGAATGTACCTATGCAGAACTTCACACAAATATCCCCTGAACATTTGCCACATTTCCTCCATACATTTCCGTGAGACCATCTGTGCCCAATTTACACTCCCAAGTTCCTGCCTGATAGCCTCATATTTCCCCTTACTCCACTTAAGCACTCACTAACATTTAATATGAAGTTTGATAAGAAATTGACTTTGAAATTGAAACTCACCTAACCTATATGTTCAGACAGAATCTTTTGTGCAATGCTTCTGATGACCCACTGGGAAATTTTAACCCTCTCCAAGCCCGGGGAGGATGTGGGTGGGAGGTGTTTTCTGAGTAATTTAGACAGGAGTAGGCGACCCACACTGAAAAACAATATATTAAAGAAGACAGTAATAAAGAAAAACACGATCAGTATAAATACGCAAGTTACATATATATTGTATGTCAATTAAGTGCTGCTGGGCACAGGAGTGCCTGTACCTATGATGACTGACAGGAAATGATAAAGTAATGGTGAAAATAGTCTTGCGACAATCATAAAACTATCAGAATCAGGTCTAATCTGACGGAGATTTGTCATGAGGTTTTGCAGCAGCAGTAAAAAAATAAGAATTATACAAAAAATTAAATTACATTAAATGAGTAGTGCAACAAGTAAATTAGCATTTACTTCAAGGCTGCTCTTAGCTTCATTCCTATGGAGTCCCAAGTGGTTGGCAGCCCACCTGTAGCAGATGGCATCATTCCCTACAATGACTGTTGCACCTGAATATTCATCAGCTGGGAGAAAGCTAAGAAAGTATCTAAACCCTGACATTAAAAACTTATGAGTTCATTCTGCCTGTCCATTGCAAGCAGAGGGATTAGAATTTCTGGGCAATTCGGACCCTACCAACCTTGTCCAGATGGTATGAACAGAGTACAAAGAACATAAAACATTACAGCATAGTACAGGCACTTCAGCCCATGATGTTGTGCCAGCCTTTAACCTACTCTCAGATCAATCTAACCCTTTCATCCTACATAGTCCTACATTTTTCTATCATCTACATGCCTATCTAAGAGTTTCTTAAATGTCCCTGATATATCTGCCTCTACCAACACCCTGGCAGAGTGTTTCATGCACCTACCACTCAGTGTAAAGAAAACTTACCTCTGACATCCCTCCAGTCACCTTAAGAGTGTGTCCCCTAACCACTTCCACCCTGGGAATGCCTTTTATCATTTTGGCGTAACATTGAATCAGGTTCGCAGGTTTGGTGAATGAGGCTGAAAACACTGACTGTGAAGAAGTATATCAATAGGTTTCAATAGATTTCAATAGATATATTCAATGTCAGAGGAACGTATACATCCTGAAATTCTTTTTCTTCGCAAACATCATTTATTTACAAGCAGTAAAAAATTTGACCAAACATTTAAGTTCCCCCAAGTTACACAAACTACAGAACTAATTATTCAACAAAAAGATACTTAGTTAAGAGCACATGTGAAACATACCTTCCCAGTGGTTTTGTGTAGCGTGCCATAGATGAAGGAGAGGGAAAGGGAGAGAGGGAGAGGGAGAGAGGGAGAGGGGGAGAGAGAGAAGGGGGGGGGGGAAGAGAGCGAGAGTGAGAGAGAGAGACACACACACACACATCCTGGCATGAAAGCCAACAAATGGGAAAATAGCATCGCAGACCTTACATGAACCAATCACTGTCAACATGACGGAAATGACTGAAATAAGCCTTGCCCCCACAGGACATATCCTGTACACGTCTATCAAATACTCTTTTGCTCTGAAGACAAAAACCCTAGCTTGCTCAACCTATCCTCATAAGACGTGCCTTCTAATCCAGGCAGAAACCTGGTATATCTCCTCTGCACTGTCTGTAAATCTTCCACATCCTTCCTATAATGAGGTGACCCAGAACTGAAAACAGTTTAAGGTAAAAAACAACTTTAAAGTTTGACTTCGCAGTATCCTTCCAGGACACATTAGTGAATAGACACACTGTTGTTTTTTTCTGAGCAGTTGTATTTCTCTTTCCTATCTCTTCAATGGTGTATTTCCCATAGCTACCTTGCTGGTTATACTCTTCTTCCATAGCCTTAAGTGTTACCCTACTGTAAACATACCATTGCATTACTCTTTTGGCTTTAGTCTTACAGCAGTAGTTCTGTGTAATACATGTCATCTCCAGCTTCATAAGCAATCCCTGCAGACTATTTAGGCTGGAGTTTTACAGCACTGCAGTCCCAATACATAGCTTCACGTGGCAATCCTGTAAATCAGAGATGTGCATGCAGAGGTCAATGATAAACTGCCTTCCCTGGTATACACCCATTAGATGCCATTCTATGCAGCACTGATCAATTTATCTCAACAATTACCTTTCAATCGATCATCACCTACATTTTTTATATAATTAACCACTTTGGCTCTAAGTTATCAAAATCTACCTGAATTTTCATATTACTGCAGAACTTTTTTTTCTAAATCATTCATATTTGGCAGTTCACATAGATACAACTTTAGTTTACAGAATGATTATGTCCCCCATTTCAGTTGCTCACAGCTTGAGAAAGAACATTTTCCTTGATTTTATTAATGTGTTTGCGCTCTTTCTGCTGTTGGGTGTTTGTTTCTCACCTTCACTTTATGTGTTGTCCTTTTTATTGCTTTTTTTATGATATGCACTCAGTGGTAACTTCATAAAGTACACCTGTAAACTTGCTATTTAATGCACATATCTAATCAGCCAATTATGTGGCACCAACTCAATGCATAACATAGTCAAGAGGTTCAGTTGTTGTTCAGACCAAATGTCAGAATGGGGAAGAAATGCAATCTAAGTGACTTTGACTGTTGAATGGTTGTTGGTGTCAGATGGGGTGGTTTGATTATCTCAGAAACTGCTGATCTCCTGGGGTTTTCACACTCAGACGGTAGAATAAAGAAAAAAAGAATCCAGTGAGTGACATTGCTATGGGCAAAAAGCCTTGTCAATGAAAGAAGTCATAGGAGAATGGCCAGACAGACTCAAGCTGACAGGAAGGTGACAGTAACTCAAATAACCACGTTACTACAGTGGTATGCAGAAGAGCATCTCTGAATGCACAACATGTCGAACCTTGAAATGGATGAGATATAGAAGCAGTAGAACAGATTGGGTTTCACTGCTGATCCTAATAAAGCTTCCACTGAGTGTATATTTTTATGGATGCTGTGTCTTTTACTCTGTCATCATCTGCATCAAGGTATTTTGTCTCTTGTTTTCTTATTTTGAGCATTGTACTGGTCGTTGCATTGATCTCTGTTGCAACTGGTTGATACTAAACATCTTTCTGGGGCAAAACAGAAGCTAATAAGCATTGATAAGGCTTTAGATTGTTAGCAAAATGCAACCTATTTCCTCAGCTTAAAGATAAGGAAGCTGCAGTATGTCCTATAGATACGTGTAAGCGAAGATTTAACAACTGCCTCTGTCAGTGATGTGACTGATACACTATTGCACCTGACACTGTTTTGTTGACAGTTATTGCCTTCAATAAAGAATGTTCAATTTTTAGTCCCTACACAAAAGAACCTACAGTATATACACTAAAATAGTGCATACCAAGTGCTGGAGGAACTTAGCAGGTCAGTCAACATTGATGGAGGGAAATGAATTGTTGATGTTTTGAGCTGAGACCCTTCATCAGGACTTGAAAGGAAGCAGACAGAAGCCAGAGTAATAGCCACACACACAAAATGCTGGAGGAGCATCTATGGAAAAGAGTAAACAGTTGACATCCCAGTAATGCCTGTCTTTTCGTCAGCTATGTGGAACAGTCTATGTTCCAAGCCTCCAATGGTATCGCTCCCGAACTTTTCTTACACTACACCGACAACTGCATTGGTGCTGCTTCCTGCACCCACACTGAACTCGTCGACTCCATCAACTTTGCCTCCAACTTCCAACCTGCCCACAAATTTTCTCGATCCATTTCTGACATGTACCTCCCCTTTCTCAATCTCTCTGTCTCTATCTCTGGAGACAGCTTATCCACCGAAGTCTATTACAAACCATTGACTCTCACAGCTACCTGGACTACAGATCTTTCCACCCTGTTACTTGTAAAAGTGACATCCCCTTCTCTCAATTCCTCTGTCTCCACTGGATCTGTTCTCAGGATGAGGCTTTTCCTTCCAAAAGTAAGCAATGTCCTCCATCTTCAAGAAAGCAGTGTCTTTTCCTCCACCATCAAAACTGCCCTCATCAATGCATCTCTTCCATTTCACATATGTCTGCCCTCACCCCATCCTTCTGCCACCCCTCCAGGATTAGGGTCCCTCTTGTCCTAACCTACCACCCCACCAGCCTCCGCGTCCAGCACATAATTCTCTGGAACTTCCACCATCTCCAATAGGATCCCACCACCAAACACATCTTTCCCTCTCCCCTTGCCCACTTTCCACTTTCTTCAAGGATCACTCCCTACGCGACTCCCTTGTTCATTCTTCCCTTGCCACTGATCTCCCTCCTGGTACTTATCCTTGCAAGCATAACAAGTGCCACACCTTGCCCCTACGCCTCCTCTCTCACGACCATCCAGAGCCCAAAACAGTTCTTCTAGGTGGGGCAACACTTCATCTCTGAGTCTTTTGGGGTCATCTACTGTGGCTCCTGTGCTCCCAGTGTGGCCTCCTGTATATTGGTGAGACCCGACGTAGATTGGCAGACCGCTTTGCAGAGCATCTGAGCTCCATCTGCCAGAAAAAGAAGTGGAATCTTCTGATAGCCACTCATTTCAATTCTACTTCCTATTCCCATTCCAACATATCAGTCCATGGCCTCCTCTACCGCTGTGATGAGGCTACACCTAGGTTGAAGGAGAAGTACCTTATATTCCTTCTGGATAATACTGTATGAATATCGATTTCTCAAACTTCTGGTAATTGCCTTCCCCCACCCTCAACATTCCCCCATTCCTATCTGTTTCCCTCTCTCACCTGCCATCCCCTCCCTCTGGTGCTCATACCCATTCCCTTTCTTCCATTGCCTTCGACTCATCAGATTCTCCCTCCTCTAGCCCTCTATCTCTTTCACCAATTCACTTCCCAGCTCTTTACTTCACCCTTCCCCTCTCCCAGTTTCATCTATCACCTACCACCTTTTACATCTTCCTCCCCTCCACCACCTCCTATCCCCAACCTCATCTTTTTTTTCCTAGTCCTAATGAAGGGCTTCGGCCCAAAATGTTGACTGTTGACACTTTTCCACAGATGCTGCCTGGCCTGCTGAGTTCCTCCAGCATTTTGTGTGTGTTGCTTGGATTTCCAGCATCTGCAGATTCTCTCTTGTTTGAGCTGGAATAATGTGTAGGGGGGAGCACTATAGGTGTGATAGCCGCAGCTACAGGCCAGAGCAGCCACAGAGCTGTTGAAATGATATCACAAATGATATCTGTTGAAATGAAAAATTCATGTTTTTAAGAGAATTATTATTTTGGCTTAAGGAATATTTAAATGCTCATTATTTATCAAGTTGTAATCCCTTGATGTCTCTCTTAATTGTTTTATCTTGTTATCTACATGTCTGAAAACAAAACAATGCAAAAGCCAAAAATTTATGAATAACTCTTCTGATTAAGCAACTTCTATAAAGATTGGAAAAGGTTTAATGTTTCACGTTTCAGGGTAAGCAGCCAGATGTCGCGGTCCATGTAGGGACCAATGACATGGATAGGAAGAAGGAGGAGTTCCTGCAAAGAGAATTTATGGAGTTAGGTACAAAGTTGAAGGATAGGACCTCCAGGGTTGCAGTCTCAGGATTGCTACCCATGCCATGTGCTAGTGAGGCTAGAAGTAGGAAGATAATGCAGCCAAATACATGGCTAAGGAGATAGTGCAGGAGGGAGGGCTTCATGTTTCTGGACAATTGGGCTTTGTTCCAGAGAAGGTGGGACCTGTTCCAATGGGACGGGTTGCACCTGAACTGGAGGGGGACCAATATCCTAGTGGGAAGGTTTGCTAATGCTGCTCTGGGGGGTTTAAACTAGATTTGCAGGGGGAGGGGAACCAGAGTGTTAGAGCAGATAGGGAGATGGAGAAGGATGAAGGTCATGCGAAAGCTGCAAGTACAGTGCATGGAGTAAAGCCAGATCTAACACATAAAGAGGCTTTGATGAATGAGAAACAGAATAAAGGGTGTAAAGGTAGTAAGGTAGAAGGGCTAAAGTGTGTTCTTCAATGCAAGAAGCATCAGGAACAAAGGTGATGAACTGAGAGCTTGGATACATACATGGAATTATGATGTAGTGGCCATTACGGAGACTTGGCTGACACCAGGGCAGGAATGGATTCTCAATATTCCTGGATTTCAGTGCTTTAAAAGGGATAGAGGGGGGGAAAGGGGAGGAGGGGTGGCATTACTGGTCAGGGATACTATTACAGCTACAGAAAGGGTGGGTAATGAAGCAGGATCCTCTTTTGAGTCAGTAGAAGTCAGGAACAGGAAGGGAGCAGTTACTCCGTTGGGAGTATTCTATAGGCCCCCTGGTAGCAGCAGAGATACTGAGGAGCAGATTGGGAGGCAGATTTTGGAGAAGTGCAAAAATAACAAGTTTGTTATCATGGGTCACTTTAACTTCCCTAATATTGATTGGCACCTGATTAGTTCCAATGGTTTAGACAGGGCAGAGTTTGTTAAGTATGTCCAGGACGGATTCCTGTTACAGTATATTGACAGGCAGACGAGGGGGAATGCCATACTAGATCCAGTATTAGGTAACAATCCAGGTCAAGTCACAGATGAGCATCAGGGGAGAACAGTGACCACCGCTCCCTGGCCTTTAACATTATCATGGAAAAGGATAGAATCAGAGAGGACAGGAAAATTTTTAATTGGGGAAGGGCAAATTATGAGGCTATAAGGCTAGAACTTGCAGGTGTGAATTGGGATGATGTTTTTGCAGGGAAATGTACTATGGACATGTGGTCAATGTTTAGGGATCTTTTGCAGGATGTTAGGCATAGATTTGTCTCAGTGAGGAAGATAAAGAATGGCAGGGTGAAGGAACCATGGGTGACAAGTGAGGTGGAGAGTCTACTCAGATGGAAGAAGGCAGCGTATGTGAGGTTTAGGAAGCAAGGCTCAGATGAGTTTGTTGAGGAATATAGGGTTGCAAGAAAGGAGCTTAAGAAGGGACTGAGGAGAACAAGAAGGGGCCATGAGAAGGCCTTGGCGAGTAGGATAAAGGAAAACCCCAAGGCATTCTTCAATTATGTGAAGAACATAAGGTTGACAGGAGTGAAGATAGGACCGATTGGAGATAAAGATGGAAAGATGTGCCTGGAGGTTGTGGAAGTGAGCGAGGTCCTCAATGAATACTTCTCTTCGTTATTCACCACTGAGAGGGAACTTGATGATGGTGAGGACAATATGAGTGAGGTTGATGTTCTGGAGCATGTTGATATTAAGGGAGAAGAGGCATTGGAGTTGTTAAAATACATTAGGATGGATAAGTCCCCGAGGCTTGACGGAATATTCACCAGGCTGCTCCACGAGGTGAGGGAAGAGGTTGCTGAGCCTCTGGTTAGGATCTTTATGTTCTCGTTGTCAATGGAAATGGTACCAGAGGATTGAAGGGAGGTGAATGTTGTTCCCTTGTTCAAAAAAGGTAGTAGGGATAGTCAGGGTAGTTATAGACCAGTGAGCCTTACATCTGTGGTGGGAAAGCTGTTGGAAAAGATTCTTAGAGATAGAATCTTTGGGTATTTAGAGAATCATGGTCTGATCAGAGACAGTCAGCGTGGCTTTGTGAAGGGCAGATCATGTCTAACAAGCCTGATAGAGTTCTTTGAGGAGTTGATCAGGCATATAGATGAGCGTAGTGCCATGGATGTGATCTACATGGGTTTCAGTAAGGCATTTGACAAGGTACTACAAGGTAGGCTTAATTCAGAAAGTCAGAAGGCATGAGATCCAGGGAAGTTTGGCCAGGTGGATTCAGAATTGGCTTGCCTACAGAAAGCAGAGGGTCGTGGTGGAGGGAGTACATTTGGATTGGAGGGTTGTGACTAGTGGGGTCCCACAAGGATCTGTTCTGGGACCTCTACTTTTCGTGATTTTTAGTAATGACCTGGATGTGGGGGTAGAAGGGTGGGTTGGCAAGTTTGCAGACGACACAAAGGTTGGTGGTGTTGTGGATAGTGTTGAGGATTGTCGAAGATTGCAGAGAGACATTGATAGAATGCAGAAGTGGACTGAGAAGTGGCAGATGGAGTTCAACCCAGAGAAGTGTAAGGTGGTACACTTTGGAAGGACAGAGTACAAAGTAAATGGCAGGATACTTGGTAGGGTGGAGGAGCAGAGAGATCTGGGGGTACATGTCCACAGAACACTAAAAGTTGCTTCACAGGTAGATAGGGTAGTTAATAAAGCTTATGGAGTGTTAGCTTTCATAAGTCGAGGGATCGAGTTTAAGAGTTGCGGGGTAATGATGCAGTTCTATAAACCTCTGGTTCGGCCACACTTGGAGTACTGTGTCCAGTTCGGGTCGCCTCACTATAGGAAGGATGTGGAAGCATTGGAAAGGGTACAGAGGAGATTTACCAGGATGCTGCGTGGTTTAGAGTGTATGCATTATGATCAGAAATTAAGGGAGCTAGGGCTTTACTCTTTAGAGAGAAGGAGGATGAGAGGAGACATGATGGAGGTATATAAGATATTCAGAGGAATAGATAGTGGACAGGCAGCGCCTCTTCCCCAGGGCTCCACTGCTCAATACAAGAGAACATGGCTTTAAGGTAAGGGGTGGGAAGTTCAAGGGGGATATTAGAGGAAGGTTTTTTTACTTGGAGTGGTTGGTGTGTGGAATGTACTGCCTGGTGGAGGCAGATACACTAGTGAAATTTAAGAGACTATTAGACAGGTATATGGAGGAATTTAAGGTGGGGGGGTTATATGGTAGGCAGGGTTTAAGGGTCAGCACAACATTGTGGGCCAAAGGGCCTGTACTGTGCTGTATTGTTCTATGTTCAACTTGCACATAAATTGCAAAATTAAAGGTGACAACGTAATGCAAAAAGGGGACACACAGAGCCAAACTGCACCAATCCGTCACGTACAAACCTCTCACTGGTTAAAACCTAAAGTCCGTGTCAGAAGGTGTTCCCAGTCAGTGAAGTACCAGTTGAAAATGCCTTCACTTGTAGAAGAGTAAATGCTATCCCTTATATCACCCGAGTCTAAGGTTAAATTTATAGATAGATAGATACTTTATTGATCCCAAAGGAAATTACAGTGTCACAGTAGCATTACAAGTGCACAGGTATACAAATATTAGAAAAGAAGTAGAAAGAATAAAAAATAAGTTACCTCAAACAGTCTAACAGGAGGTGGTCATCATGAAATGGATTGAGAAGATTTATACAAATATGGAGTTGGGACTTCATGATCAGGAGAGAGATAATTGCAAAACTGGAAAATTGCAAGTGTTACTCCACTATTTAAGATAGGTGGGAGGCAACAGAAAGGAAACTATAGACCTGTTAGCCTGACATCGGTGGTTGAGAAGATGTTGGAATCGATTGTTAGGGATGAGATTACAGAGTACCTGGAGGCACATCACAAGACGGGGCAAAGCCAGCGTGGTTTCCTGAAAGGAAAACCCTGCCTGACAAACCTACTGCACTTTGAGGAAATTATTAGCAGGCTAGACAAAGGAGATGCAGTAGACGTGGTGTACTTGGATTTTCAGAAGGCCTTTGACAAGGTGCCGCACATGAAGCTGCTTAGCAAGGTAAGAGCCCATAGAATTACAGGGAAGCATAGGTGGAGCATTGGCTGGTTGGCAGAAAACAGACATTGGGAATAAAGGGATCCTATTCTGGCTGGCTGCCGATTACCAGTGGAGTTCCACAGGGGTCGGTGTTGGGACTGCTGCTTTTTATGATGTATGTCAATGATTTGGAGAATGTTATTAATGGATTTGTGGCTAAGTTTGCTGATGATACAAAGATAGGTGAAGGAGTGGGTAGTGTTGAGTAAACAGAGAGCCTGCAGAGAGACTTAGATAGTTTAGGGGAATGGGCAAAGAAGTGGCAAATGAAATACTATGTTGGAAAGTGCATGATAATGCACTTTGGTGGAAGAAATGCATGGGCAGACTATTATTTAGATGGGGAGAGATTTCAAAATGCAGAAATGCAAAGGGACTTGGAAATCCTTGTGCAAGATACCCTAAAGGTTGGGTTGGTTGTGAAGAAGGCAAATGCAATGTTGGCATTCATTTCTAGAGGTATAGAATATAAGAGTAGGGATGTGTTGTTGAGGCTCTATAAGGCACTCGCGAGACCACACTTGGAGTATTGTGTGTGGTTTTGGGCTCCTTATTATAGAAAAGATATGCTGACATGGAGAGAGTTCAGAGAAGATTCACGACAATGATTCCAGGAATGAAAGAGTTACCTTATGAGGAACATCTGGCAGCTCTTGGGCTGTATTCCCTAGAGTTCAGGAGAATGAGGGGGGATCTCATAGAAACATTCCAAATGTTAAAAGGCCTGAACAGATTAGATACGGCAAAGTTATTTCCCATGGTAGGGTAGTCCAGGATAAGAGGGCATGACTTCAGGATTGAAGGACATCCGTTTAGAACAGAGATGCAGAGCAATTACTTTAGTCAGAGAGTGGTAAATCTGTGGAATTTGTTGCCACGAGCGGCTATAGAGGCCAAATGATTGGGTGTCTTTAAGGCAGAGATAGATAGGTTCTTGATTAGCCGGGGCGTCAAAGGGTATGGGGAGAAGGCAGGGGAGTGAGGATGACTGGAAGAATTGGATCAGCCCATGATTGAATGGCGGAGCAGACTCAGTGGGCCAAATGGCCTACTTCTGCTCCTATACCTTATGGTCCTATGGTCTATAATGGTGACCATGCTCTATATTGGACCTTAATCCCCTAATATATCTGTTTTTCCTTTTGGTCACAATAACAACAACAACCTTTCCATCAATGCCAGCAAGACAAAAGAGCTGGACATTCATTTCAGAAAGTGAGACAGAGCGCACATCACTGCATGTTTCAGCAGTGCTAAGGATAGGATGGTTCAGGGCTTCAAGTTCCTCGGAGCAAATATCACCAGCAGCTTCTCCTAGTCCAATCATGTAGATGTTATAGCAAAAGAAGCTCTTCAGCACTTCTACCTCCTCAGAAGGACAAGGAAATTCAACCAGGCAGCATCTATGGAAAAAAGTACAGTCAACGTTTCAGGCCGAAACCCTTTGGCAGGATTGGGGAAAAATCGCTGAGGAGTGGATTTGAAAGGTGGAGGTGGGAGGGGAGAGAGAAACGCCAGGTTATAGGTGAAACTTGGAGGGGGATGGATGAAGCAAAGAGATAGGAAGTTGATTGGTGAAAGAGACAGAAGGTCATGGAAGAAAGAGAAAGGGGGGGGGGGCAGTAAAGAGCACCAGAGGGAAGCAATGGACAGGCAAAGATGGAGACAATGGGCAAAATGAGAGAGAGAGAGAGAGAGAGAGACAAGGGGATGGTGAAATGGTGAAGGGGGGGCATTACTGGAAATTTGAGAAATTGACGTTCATGCCATCAGGTTGGAGGCTACCCAAATGGAATATAAGATGCAGGTCCTCTAACCTTAGTGTGGCCTTATCACTACAGTGGAGGAGGACGTGGATGGACATATCAGAATGGAAAAATGAAGAAAATGAGGGATCTTGCTTGTCCTGGCAGATGGAGCGTAGATGCTCAGTGAAACGGTCTCCCAATCTACGTCAGGTCTCACTGATATACAAGAGGCCACACTGGGAACACCAAACACTGTGTTGAACCCAACAGACTCCCAGGGGAAGTGTCGCCTCACCAGGAAGGACTGTTTGAGGCCCTGAGTGGTAGTGAGGGAGGAGGTATAGTGGCAGGTGTGGCACTTGTTCCACTTGCAAGGACAAGTGCCAGGAGGGAGATCAGTGAGGAGGGATGAATGGACAAGGAAGTCGCATAGAGAGCGATCCCTGCAGAAAGCAGAAAATGAGTGGGAGGGAAAGATGTGTTTGATGGTGGGATCCGGCTGGAGGTGGTGAAAGTTTCAAAGAACTATGTGCTGGACGCGGAGGCTGGTGGGGTGGTAGGTGAGGACGAGTGGCGTGGCGGAGGATGGGGTAAGAGCAGACATGCATGAAACAAAAGAGATGCAGTTGAGGGTAGCGTTGATGGTGGAGGAAGGGAAGCCCCTTTCTTTGAAAAAGGAGGACATCTCCATTCTAGAATGAAAAGCCTCATCTTGAGAGCAGATGCAGCAAAGAAAGAGGAATGGAGAGAAGGAGATGGCGTATTTACAAGTAGCAGGGTGGGATGAGGTATAGTCCAGGTGGCTGTGAGAGTCCTTTGCTTTATAATGGACATCAGTGGATAAGCTGTCTCTGGAGATAGAGACAGTGAGATTGAGAAAGGGAAGGGAAGTGTCGGAAACGGACCAGGTGAATTTGAGGGCAGGTTGGAAATTAGAGGCAAAGTGGATGAAACTGATGAGTTTAGCATGAGTGCAGGAGCAGTACCAATGCAGTCGTTGATGTTGTGTAGGAAAAATGCAGGATGGTCACCAGTGTCGGCTTGGAACGTAGACTGCTCCATGCAGCCGACAAACAGGCAGGCATAGCTGTGACCCATGCGAGTGCCCATGGCTACACTTCTTGTTTGAAGGAAGTGGGAGGACGCAAAGGAGAAATTATTTAGAGTGAGGACAAGTTATGCCACATAGAGAGTGGTGGTAGAAGGGAACTGGTTGGATCTGGTGTCCAGAAAGAAAAGGAGAGCTTTGAGGCCACCCTGATGGGGGGTGGAGGTGTACAGGGACTGGACATCCATAGTGAAAATAAGATGATGGGGGCCAGGGAACCTGAAATCCTTGAAAAGATCCGGAGTGTGAGAAGAGTCACAGATGAAGATGGAGTGGGACTGTTCCAGGGGGTATAAAACAGAGTCGAGGTATGCAGATATGAGTTCGGGGGGGTAGGAACAAGCTGAAACAATTGGTCTACCTGGACAGGCAGGTTTGAGGATTTTGGGTAGGAGGTATAAAACAGGAGGTGTGGGCTGTGGGAACTATGAGGCTGGTGGCGGTGGATGGGAGAACCCCAGAGTCAATAAGGTCGGTGATGGTGTGGGAGACAATGGCCTGGTGTTTCTTAGTGGGGTCCTGTTCGAGGGGTAAGTAAGAGGTGTCTGAGAGTTGGCGCTGGGCCTCAGCAAGGTAGAAGTCAGTTTACCAGATGACTGCAGCACTCCCTTATCTGTGGGTTTGATGTGAGGTTAGGGTTGGTGCAGAGAGAGTGGAGAGCCGAGTGTTTGGAAGGAGTGAGCTTGGAATTGGAGAGGGGAGTGTTAAAGTCTAGATGGTTAATGTCCTGTCAGCAGTTGGCAATGAAAAGGTCCAGAGCAGGCAGAAGACCAGGGTGGGGTGTCCAGGAAGAGAAGGAGGGTTGAAGACAGGAGATCGGTGCGGGGTGGGGAGTCCTTGCCAAAGAAACAGGCTTGGAGATGGAGACAGCGGAAGAAGAGCTCGGCATTGTGGTGGGGGTGGAACTCACTGAGTTGTGGGCACAGAGGAACAAAAGTGAGGCCCTGACTGAGGACCAAATGTTCTGCCTCAGAGAGGGGAAGGTAAGAAGGAATGGTGAAAACCTGGCATGTACGAGAGCTGGAATCAGAGGGGGGAAAGGAGCTCTCTCTTGTTAACTCCTCGCCCGCCCATTGCCTCCTGCTGGTGCTCCCCCCCCCTTTTTTCTTCCTGTCTCTTTTATCAATCAACTTCCCTGCTCTTTGCTTCATCACTTCCCCTCCAAGTTTCACCTATCACCTGACAGTTCTCGCTCCCCTCCCCCCACCCTCCACCTTTCAAATCTACTCGTCAGTTTTTTTTACTCCAGTCCTGCTGAAGGGTTTCGGCCCGAAACGTTGACTCTTTTTTTCTATAGATGCTGCCTGGCCTACTGAGTTCCTCCAGCATTTTGTGTGTGTTGCTCGGATTTCCAGCACCTGCAGATTTTCTCTTGGTTGTAACTTTTTCAATAGCTGTCTAGTTGCATCATAGCTTAGTCTGGTAAATGTTCTGTCAAAGACTGCAAAAAATTGCAGAGAGTTGTGTACACAGCTCAGGCCATCACAAAAACCAGCCTCCCCTCTTTGGTCCACACTTCCTGTTGCCTTGGGTAAATGAGCAACAAGGTCAAAGACCCTTCTCACCACAGACATTCCCTCATGCTCTTCCCTTCCACCAGTCAGAAAATAGAGAAGCTGGAAGATACGTACCATGGGGCTCAAGGACAATTTCTATCTCGCTGCTTTAAAAACTACACGGACCTCTTGTCCATTAAAGATTAACCCTTGACATCAACATCTCCCTCGTTATGGCTCTTGCTCCTTGTTGTCTACCAGTGCTACGGCTTCTCTGTACGTACAACACTTCATTCTGCGTTCTGTTATTACTTTTCCCTTTCTACTGCCTCAATGCAGTCATGTTTTGAAGTGATTTGTATGGATGGCATGCAAAGCAAAGTTTTTCACTGATAGATGTGGCATTATTACACCAATTAGCAATTAATCAAACATTCTATGGTAGTATTTTCTTCATCTTTCATCAAACCACCTCGCCACCTTGAACCTTTGGTGCAAGGTCTCATCTGCAGCAACACTGTCCAGATAACCCTCCGAGTTTCCACCTGCAGTTGTGTCTTTTTATTGTGACTGAGTCATCAAAAGCTCACCAAACCACATAGGCAGCCAATAAACCACACTGCAGAATGCTGCCCCAAATCTGGATGTCATGAGGGACGCAGATGACCTACATTTCATTAAGCAGCTAACAAAATTTGACATATGATATGAATTAAATGGCATTGCTTCTGCCTTGGCAATCAAAGGAAGAAGAAATCCTTAATTTTGTCTAATGCCTGTGCTGTGCTGATATATCTTTATAGACATTTCATTTCATAGACTTGGTGTACTGTCTGTTGAATTCTTCTATTAATGAGCCTTGTTAGCTGAGACACTCTAACATTTATAGGCTACAACCCAAAGATTCTCACCAAACCCTGGCTGATATTTCAATGCAGAAGTGAGTGCATGCTGGACTGTTGGAGCTGTCACCTTCTGAAGAGACAATAAATCGAACCTTTTCAGTTCTCTCAGAAAGGAACAGAAGATCCTATGATACTAGTTCAAAAGAACAGGGAACACACTTAATTTCTTGGCCAATATTTATCCCACAGCTACCACCCATAACAGTGGCTATCAATTGATTACATTACTAATTTCAGAAGCATCCCTAAGCGATTATTGTTTTCTATATTGCAACCAATTAATTAATATATTTATTTGTCACATGTACTTTGAGACATAGTAAAAATGCATTAATGACCAACACAGTCCAAGATGTGCTGGTACATCCCCAAAGTGTTGTCATGTTTCCAATGCCAATGTAGCATACTCACAACCAGGGTTTCTCAACCTTTTTTATGCCATGGACCAATACCATTAAGCAAGGGGTCCATGGACCCCAGGTTGGGAACTCCTGCCTAGCTTCGACTGTACATCATTTCTTTATTTGGAATGTGGTAGGAAACCGGAGCTCCTGGAGGAATGCACAAAGACAAGTGATTCTGCATCCTGGAAATCCAGGGTAACACACACAAGTTGCTGGAGAAACTCAGCAGGTCAGGCTGCATCCATGGAGGGAAATAAACAATCAACGATCGGGCCAAGACCCTTCATCAGGACCCAATCGGTCATGGGGATTGAATCCTGATCTTACAGCTCCTGCCATAAAGTTCTACATTAATTGCTAAGCAGTTCTTAATATGATGAAATTAGTAATCTAGTTATCCATAATAAATCCCCTCAACTTGAAGATCTAGAAATGTTGAATTTTTTTGTTTCTTCTCAATTTGCAAGTATCCTTCTTTGTTTTAAGACCAAAAGACAGAGTGGCAGAATTGCATTGAGTCTGCTCTGCCATTCCATCGTGCCTGATCCTGGATCCCACTCAACCCCATATACCCGCCTTCTCGCCATATCCTCTGACATCCTGGCCAATCAGGAAGTGGTCAACTTCTGCCTTAAGTATACCCGCTGCAGTTTGTGGCAGAGCATTCCACAGATTTATTACTCTCTGCTAAAAAATTCCTCCTCACCTCGTTTCTAAAAGGTCAACCCTCAATTTTGAGGTTGTGCCCTCTAGTTTTGGATACCCCCACCATAGGAAACATCTTCTCCACATCCACCCTATCTAGTCCCTTCAACGTTTGGTAGGTTTCAATAAGATACTCCCCCCCCCCCCCCAACACCCGCATTCTTCTAAATTCCAGTGAGCACAGTCCCAAAGCTGCCAAACGCTCCACATATGTTAACCCCTTCACTCCTGGAATTATCCTCATGAACCTCCTCTGGACTCTCTCCAATGACAACACATCCCTTCTGAGATATGGGGCTCAAAACTGTTGACAATTCTCCAAGTGTGGCCTGACTAATTTCTTATAAAGGCTCAGCATTATCTCCTTGCTTATATATTCTATTCCCCTTGAAATAAGTGCCAAAATTGCATTTGTTTCCTTTTCCACAGCCACAACCTGTAAATTAACCTTCTGGGGGTCTTGCACAAGGATTCCCAAGTCCCTCTGCACCTCTGATGTTTAAACCTTCTCCCCATTTAGATAATATTTGCATTGTTGTTCCTTTTACCAAAGTGTATTATCATACATGTTCCAACACTGCATTCCATCTGCCACTTTTTTTTCCCTATTCTTCCAATTTGTCAAAGTCCTGCTGCAATCACAAGAAAATCTGCAGATGCTGGAAATTCAAGCAACACACACAAAATGCTGGTGGAACACAGAAGGCCAGGCAGCATCTATAGGGAAAAGCACTGTCGACGTTTCAGGCCGAGACCCTTAGGTGCTGCCTGGCCTGCTGTGTTCCTCCAGCATTTTGTGTGTCCTGCTGCAATCTCATTGCTTCCTCAGCACTACCTGCCCCTCCACCTATCTTCATATCATCCACAAACTTTGCCACAAAGCCATCAATTCCATTATCTAAATCATTGACAAACAAAGTGAAATGTAGCAGTCTCAATACTGACCCGTGCGGAACACTACCTGTCACTGGCAGCCAACCAGAAAAGGCTCTCTTTATTTCCACTCGCTGCCTCCTGCCTGCCAGCCCTTCCTCGATCCATGCCAGTATCTTTCCTGTAACACCATATTATTTCATCTTGTTAAGCAGCCTCGTGTGTGGCACCTTATCAAATGCCTTCTGAAAATCCAAGTTAATGGCATTCACTGCCTCTCTTTTATCCACCCTGCTTGGTAATTCCTCAAAGAATTCTAACAGATTTGACAGGCAAGATTTCCCTTTACAGAATCCATGCTGACTTTGACTTATTTATTCAATAGTCTCCAAGTACCTGCAAACCTCATCCTTAATAATAGACACCAAGACTTTCCCAACCACTGAGGTTAGGCTAACTGGCCTATAATTTCCTCTCTTTTGTCTTCTTCCCTTCTGAAAGTCCTCCAGTCTTTACCAAAACCATCTGCAGAGGGCTATAGAGACACAATTTGTTGTTAAATAAAAGTGATGGAAGAGAATGGTTAAAAGACAAATCTATACATTTAACAGGTCCAGGAGCTGGCTGAAAATTGAACTCAACTTTTTATTTCCACACCTGCCATTAATATAATTGAATTTACTACAATTGTTGTTATTCAGTATCTCACTGTGACATATTACACGTACAAGCATGGGGAGCTTCATTTTGAAATCTCTTACTGCACATTAAGAATCAAATTAATCACATTTCATACTCCTACAGCATGAATCGAAGCTATTATGACCTTGCAATTTTGTTTTATTATCCAGTTAATGAAAGCATTCTCTGTTCTTTCACTCTCCTGAAAATATTTTGTATTATATTTTCAGTTTTCAAATAATTTTTTCGTATTAGATTTTTCTGTTTTAATCAAAATCTGGGGTCTTTTATTTTTATCAGTTCGCAGGTTGTGAACATTGCTTGACTATATCTCATTTAATGACCATCTTAATTGTCCTTGAGCTGAATGGCTTTCTACCTCTTCTCAGAGGGCAGTTAAGAGTCAATCATATTATTGTAGGGATGTATCCACATGTAGGCTAGATGAGCAGATTTTCAAACTCCCCGTTCACAGCTCTCGCACTTCAAAAATGGTAAAGGCATTGGTTTCGAGATCCAATGGGGTTCCTTCGTGTAGGTTCGAACCCTGCTCACAGCGGGTTTAGATTTACCTCAAAGATTCAAGATTCAAAGTATGTTTTATTATTTAAGTGTGTATGTGGTATACAACCCTGGTATTCTTCTTTCTGCAGACAGCCACAAAACAAAGAAAAACCGTGGAACACATTCAAAGAAAAAAAATCAAACCCCCAACATGCACAAAAAGATCAAATCACGCAAATGGCAAAAAATATGAGCAAAAAACACAAAATATAAAACACCAAAGCACAAACCATCCAACTAGTCCAGGCACATTCAGTATTTATTTATTGAAATATACCGTGGAATAGGCCTTTCCAGCCCTATGAGGCACACTGCTCTGCAATCCCAAATTTAACCCCAGCCTAATCATGGGGTAATTTACAATGACCAATTAACCTAGCAACCAGCCAGTACATCTTTGGACTGCAGGAGGAAACCAGAGCACCTGAAGGAAGCCCACATGGTCATAGGGAGAGCATACAAACTCCTTACAGGCAGCGGCGGGAATTGAACTCCAGGTCACCTGTACTATAAAGCGTTGTGCTAACTGCTATGCTACCATGCAGTGAATTCAGCGCAAATGAGTTCAGTCTAGCTCAGGGTCAATCATTAGCTTCAGGCTTCAAAATCGCACAAAACAGCAACAAAGAAAGGATGCTATACCCTGAAAGGATAGGCAGAAAACATCAGCTTCTGAGGCAGCACAGTAGCGTAGCAGTAAACAATGCTGTTACAGCATCAAAGGCAGGGTTCAGTTCCTGCCACTGTCTGTATGTTCTCCCCTTTACTACATAGGTTTCGTCCGTGCGCTCCAGTTTCCTCCCACATTCCTAGAATGTCCAGGTTAGTAGGTTAATTGGTCACATGGGTGTAGTTAGATGGCATGGGATCACTGGGGCAGAAGGGCCTGTTACTGTGCTGCATCTCTAAATAAATCATTCATGATGAATATGAACTAACCTCTGCATTTATTGCGTGTAGGCTAAATAATATACTTAGCAATGGATTCCTACACAAGGTGCCACTGACAATGTCTAAAATGATAGCACATTAGTTTTCGTTATTTTGCTTTTAAAGGGCAGTGGCACCAGAAAGGGTCGGCAAGGGCTGGCTTCTAATAGAAAAATGATTTTGTTTTTCAATGCATTCTGATGCACCTGCTCATTAAAGACAAATGGTGCACAAGAGGGCAGCAAAATGTCAGATTTCCTGGTCTATTGTGGGACTGCAAAGTGCTGTTGCAATTCCATTATGTTCCATTTTCTCCTCTTCGTTTTATGTAAAGTGTCATTCTAGTATTTACCAGGGTGACAGTAAGCTGTGCTAATAGACAGAATACTGTTAACACCTAGAGCTCCCAGTTTAATGAACGGACTGATGCTCAGAGAAGCTCCCATTATTCATCTCTCCTCTTCATCAGAGAAAGCCATCGTTTTTCCCAATCTGTCTTGTTCTTACCAAAATTTCCAAGTTCACCATTAAGTTATTATGTATTATTAGTGAGAACGTGTGGTGTCTAACTAGATTTAAACTGTCTGCTTTCATTTCATTCTGTGCCTTGATGGAAGGGGGAGAAAGAAACCTTTTATCTCTTCAGCTTAAGTTAGATCGGAATGGAGAGGTTATGGGAAGATTTAATTATATCAGACCTTGAGAGAAGAAATAATGCAACGGAACTGCTGTCAGTTAGTGAAACAGAAACTCTATATTTAGAATTACACTAGATGCTGAAAGGAAAGACGAGGAAACATTTTTTCCATGTGAAGATTTTTACAATATAAAATACTTTACTGAAATTGCTATTGATCCTTAACAAGGAATTGGATGCACTCTTGAGTAATAAAAATGTTGTACAACAAGGAAATTGGAATTGGGCTTAAATGGCTAATTTTAGAGTTAATAGATAGAATAAATAGTCAAATAGTTCCTGTAAGTTTGACTGCAAAGTAGAAATATTAAAGCGATTGGAAGAGCTGGTGGACACACAGTGGGCTAAAATGTCTCCCCCTGTGCTGTCCAATTCTCTAAAATATTACTTATTAAAAATACTTTTCAAAACAGAATATGATTTCCTCCTTATAATTTCAGTAGAAACTCTGAAAGGCATTGCACATTTGGCCTCTTTAAGCCACTTAACTTATCTTTTCTCTTGGCAGACTGAACTTATTTGGAGATTGCAAATTCCAAAAAATAATAATGATGGAAGTTTCCTTATTAATACTAGATCTGTAACAGAGTCCTGTTATAGAAATCCCTCCAAGTGATGTGTCTCTGGATCCTACCCGGTCCTACCACTGGACATCTGAGGGAAAGATGCTTGCTGAAATACATAATTGGTTAACATGATATTTCAGTTAAATATAATCTCTTAAAAATTATTAAGGCTGTCTAGGATATATTCCAATGAGGCAGTGGTTGGTGTGAAAATCTGCGTCGTTACTTTCTCCACAGATGGTGCTTGGCCTGCTGAACAATTCCACCATTTCCTGGTTTTCTTTCAAATTTTCAACACTTACAGTATTCTGCATTGTAAATTGCCACTTAGAAACAGTGCTATCAGGCTGGGTAACAGCTTTCTCCCCCAGGCTGTGAGATTTCTGAACACCCTGCTACAACCCAGTACACATTATTAGTGATAGAGCCAGTGGCATTATACTATTGAATATTTAACTATATGTCAAATATGCACTTTATAGCAACTTGTACATCTACAGAATTTTTTATATTAACTGCTAATATTGTTTTATGTGTTGTATGTGATATCTCTACTGTGTTTTAACCCTGACGCCAGAGGAATGTTGTTTTGTTTAACTGTATACAATATCTAACGAGGATGTCATGCACAGAACAAGCACAAAAAGAGAAATAACGTATGAGGTCATGAAAAGGCAACGTAACTTCATTGGACATGTTATTAGGGAAGTGGAGTTGGAATGCATGGTAATTATGGGAAAGGTTGAAGGGAAGAAAGCAAGAGGAAGGCAAAGACAAATGATGTTGGAGACAGCAGCCAGAGAACTGGAAATGAATACCAATGAATTGATCCACTTGATCCGAAACAGGAGTGTGTGGGCCATGGCAGTCAAAGCTCAAACTGGGCATGCCTACTGGTGATGATGATGATGATGATGATGATGATGAGGATGAGGATGATGATACATGGGCACATAAAATGACAATAAACTTGACCTTGAAAGGTTGTTAGTGTAAAAATTTGCCTTGTTTCTTTCTCAACAGGTGCAATGTGACCTGATGAACAATTCCACCATTTCCTGGTTTTCAATCAAATTTTCAACATTTACAATAGTTTGCATTGTAACTTGTCACTTACATACAGTTGGAACATGAGACTCTTCATTTCATATTATCGGTACTATTTGTTTATTATTATTTTTCTTTTGCACTTGCACAGTTTGTTGTCTTTTACATATTGTTTGTTTGTCTGTCCTGTTGGGGGTGGTCTTCCACTGACTCTATTGTGTTTCTAGGACTTACTGTGTGTGCCCCGCAAGAAACCAAATCTCATGTTGATGTACAGTACATGTACTGTGATAATAAATTTACCTTGTAACTTGAACTATAAACCAGGTGACACAGTGTGTATATGGGGCTACCTTTGGAGATTTAATGGTCTCACTTGATAGGTTAGTTCTAACTCTATTTCTCAATGGCCTGTAAAATTCCACTTACTAACAAATTTGGCATCCTGGAAGAAATGGTTTTGCCATTACTCTAATGAAATCAGGAAGGAGGGATTAACTGGAGAGTGGTGTAGAGGTTTTATGTAGTCCATAAGTGTAGGTTCACAATGATCAAAGGCAGAAGAACAATGTACCATAGATCAAATCCTACACAACTCCATCATGTCTACAGACTGAGTCATGTTTCTTTCAAATCTTATTGCTGAAGTAAAAGTCTATACTTTTAGATGTTGCCTGAATTGGGGAGAATGCCTTATGAAAACAGGTTGAGTGAACTCAGCCTTTTCTCCTTGGAGTGACGGAGGATGAGAGGTGACCTGATATAGGTGTATAAGATGATGAGAGGCATTGATCGTGTGGATAGTCAGAGGCTTTTTCCCAGGGCTGAAATGGTTGCCACAAGAGGACACAGGTTTAAGGTACTGGGGAGTAGGTAAGAGGAGATGTCAGGGGCAAGTTTTTTACTCAGAGAGTGGTGAGTGCGTGAAATGGGTTGCCGGCAACAGTAGTGGAGGCAGATACAATAGGGTCTTTTAAGAGACTTTTAGGTAGGTACATGAAGCTTAGTAAAATAGAGGGCTATAGGTAAGCCTAGTTATTTCTAAGGTAGGGACAACTTTGTGGGTCGGAGTTCCTGTATTTCTATGTTTCTATAGAATTGCTTTGATTTCATTTCCAAGACAATAAATATAATATAACCATATAACAATTATGGCACAGAAACAGGCCATCTCGGCCCTTCTAGTCCATGCCAAATGCTTCTCTCACCTAGTCCCACTGACCTGAACTCAGCCCATAACCCTCCATTCCTTTCCTGTCCATATACCTATCCAATCTTACTTTAAATGACAATATCGAACCTGCCTCTACCACTTTTACTGGAAGCTCATTCCACACAGCTACCACTCTCTGAGTAAAGAAGTTCCCCCTTGTGTTACCCCTAAACTTTTGCCCCTTAACTCTCAACTCATGTCCTCTTGTTTGAATCTCCCCTACTCTCAATGGAAAAAAGCCTATCCACGTCAACTCTATATAACGCCCTCATAATTTTAAATACCTCTATCAAGTCCCCCCTCAACCTTCTACTTTCCAAAGAATAAAGACTTAACTTGTTCAACCTTTCTCTGTGACTTAGGTGCTGAAATCCAGGTATCATTCTAGTAAATCTTCTCTGGACTTTCTCTAGTTTGTTGACATCTTTCCTATAATTCAGTGACCAGAACTGTACACAATACTCCAAATCTGGCCTCACCAATGCCTTGTACAATTTTAACATTACATCCCAACCCCTATACTCAATGCTCTGATTTATAAAGGCCAGCATACCAAAAGCTTTCTTCACCACCCTATCCACATGAGATTCCGCCTTCAGGGAACTATGCACCATTATTCGTAGATCACTCTGTTCTACTGCATTCCTCAATGTCCTACCATTTACCATGTATGTCCTATTTGGACTATTCCTACCAAAATGTAGCACCTCACACTTATCAGCATTAAACTCCATCTGCCATCTTTCAGCCCACTCTTCTAACTGGCCTAAATCTTTCTTAAGGCTTTGAAAACTTACTTCATTATCCACAACATCACCTATCTTAGTATCATCTGCATACTTACTAATCTAATTTACCACCCCATCATCCAGATCATTAATATATATGACAAACAACATTGGACCCAATACAGATCCCTAAGGCACACCACTAGTCACCAGCCTCCAACCTGACAAACAGTTATTCACCACTACTCTCTGATATCCCCCAACCATTTTACTACTTCAATATTAATACCTTACAATCGAACCTTCCTAACTAAACTTCCATGTGGAACCTTGTCAACGGCCTTACAGACAACATCCACTGCTTTACCCTCATCAACTTTCCTAGTAAACCCTTCATAAAATTCAATAAGATTTGTCAAACATGATCTTCCATGCACAAATCCATGTTGACTGTTCCTAATCAGACCCTGTCTATCCAGATAATTATATATACCATCTCTAAGAATACTTTCCATTAATTTACTCACCACTGACACCAAACTTACAGGCCTATAATTGCTAGGTTTACTCTTAGAACCCTTTTTAAACAATGGAGCAACATGAGCAATACGTCAATTCTCCGGCACCATCCCCGTTTCTAATGACATTTGAAATATTTCTGTCAGAGCCCCTGCTATTTCTACACTAATTTCCCTCAAGGTCCTAGGGAGTATCTTGTCAGGATCCGGAGATTTATCCACTTTTATATTCTTTAAAAGCGCCAGTACTTCCTCCTCTTTAATCATCATAGTTTCCATAACCTCCCTACTTGTTTCCCTTACCTTACACAATTCAATATCCTTCTCCTTAGTGAATACCGAAGAAAAGAAATTGTTCAAAATCTCCCCCATCTCTTTCGGCTCCACACATAGCTGTCCACTCTGATTCTCTAAGGGACCAATTTTATCCCTCACTATCCTTTTGCTATTAATATAACTTTAGAAACCCTTTGGATTTATTTTCACCTTACTTGCCAAAGCAACCTCATATCTTCTTTTAGCTTTTCTAATTTCTTTCTTAAGATTCTTTTTACATTCGAGCACCTCATTTACTCCATGCTGCCTATATTTATTGTAGATCTCTCTCTTTTTCTGAACCATGTTTCCAATATCCCTTGAAAACCATGGATCTCTCAAACTTTTAACCTTTCCTTTCAACCTAACAGGAACAAAAAGATTCTGTACCCTCAAAATTTCACCTTTAAATGACTCAGTTTCTCTATTACATCCTTCCCATAAGACAAATTGTCCCAATAGACTCCTTCTAAATCCTTTCACATCTCCTCAAAGTTAGCCTTTCTCCAATCAAAAATCTCAACCCTGGGTCCAGTCCTATCCGTCTCCATAGTTAAACTCGGGGGTATTTATGGTGACATGCAGTATACGTACTTTGCTAATATATTTACTTTGAATTTTGAAACAATAGAGATGCACATCCTGTTTTTTTTTTAACGATACTGCAATATTTCTCAACTCTGCTGCCCACCCCTCATTGACTCATCTGGCCTTACTAGTACCTCCTTATTATTCTCATTGATACATTGCACATAGACTAGAGAACACAGTCAGAGAACTGCTCCCCTTCTGCAGCCTATTTAAGACAGGGCTGAGGAGGAATTTCTGCCCTATGGCTGGCAATGTCTGACTCTCAGAGATTCCTTATTTCAAACAAGAGTTCAGGAGGATGACCAATCACCAACTTAGAGTCATAAGGCACAGAAAGAAGACCCGTTATATCCATCCTGAGCAAATACCAGTGAGTGGTCCATAGCCTTCCATGCATTGGCTATTCAAGTACTCTTTCTAGATATATTCTTAAATGTGGTGAGGTTCTCTGCATCCACCATCCTCTCAGGTAGTGAATTCCAACTTCCATCCACTCTCTGGGTGAAAAAGTTCTTTCTCAGGTCCCCTCTAAACTTCATACCCATTACGCCAAATCTTTGCTCGCTTATTTTAAACACAAGAGATTCTGCAGAAGCTGGAAATCCAGAGGAGCAAGCACAAAATATTGGAGGAACTCAGCAGGTCAGGCAGCATCTATGTAGGGGGATTGAACAATTAATGCTTCAGTCCTTCAACAGGACTGGAAAGTATTATTATACCCTCATAATATTGTATACCTTGAACAGTTTCCCCTCCTGAACTAGCTTCACTCATAAAAAAACAACATGGCAATGTCAATCTCTCTTCATAACTGAACTCTTCAGAATCAGGTTTATTATCACCAGCATGTGAAGTGAAATTTGCTAACTTAGCAGCAGCCGTTGAATGCAATATATAATCTAGCAGAGAGAGAAAAAATAAATTAAATAAAAATAATAATAAATAAACAAATAAATCAATTATGTATATTGAATAGATTTTAAAAACGTGCAAAAACAGAAATACTGTATATTAAGAAAAAGTGAGGTAGTGCCCAAAGATTCAATGTCCATTTAGAAATCAGATGACAGAGGGGAAGAAGCTGTTCCTGAATCGCTGAGTGTGTGCCTTCAGGCTTCTGTACCTCCTACCTGATGGTAACAGTGAGAAAAGGGCATTCCCTGGGCACTGGAGGTCTTTAATAATGGGCATTGCCTTTCTGAGACACAGCTCCCTGAGGATGTCCTGGGTACTTTGTAGGCTGGTACCCAAGATGGAGTTGACTAGATTTACAACCTTTTGCGGCTTCTTTCGGTCCTGTGCAGTAGCCCCTCCATACCATGAACATAAGGAGCCATGCGGTATTTATTTACATTTTGCAAATGTTTCTCTTTTGCTTCAGAAAAATTACAGTCTATTCAATTTTCAGTGATGCATCCTGTGGAACATCCTATTGAGTTCCCTCAACACGTCCCAGCGAAATCAACACTGTGTGACTGGAACGGTTAAGGATGGATGATAAATATTGACTACTCCAGTGATAAAATGAATAAAGAGAAAATAATTCTGCTTGATGTGTACACGCCTTTAGTTGTTTTAGGCTTTATACACTGAGATGTTTTTAATTAGAATTCTTCAACTCCCTAACTCCCTTTCTTCCTGCAAGATGCCCCGTCAAGATATAATTTAATGATTCGTTCTTTTGGTCTTTTTTTCCCATTATTTCCTTAAATGCATGGTGTCAAATACTGTGTGATAGCACTCAACTAAGGTATGTGTTAAATATACAGAATAAAGCAAGTTAATTTTTGTTATGATTGGTGTATTTCTCCACCCTCTTTACCACACAAAACTTCCCATTGAATAGAGCCACAGGAAGTCAATGTATGTTTTTTTCATCAGATATTTTACATTACATAATTTTTTATTATGTTTTTGGGCTCACCACTTTGAACTAAAGAGCTTGTCAGCAAACTGTTTTTTGCTGTTCTGGCTGCCTATTGACGAATCAATTTAAAACTACATTCTTACACAATCATCCTGAAATGATGTAAGATGAATGAATAATTTGCACTTGTTAAAGATTTTTTTGTAGGGTCAATCTCTGCGAAGAAATTTGAGATTTGATTCTATTGCTGAGATTGGAGTGGGTGCTGGGATGTAGGTGGAATGCTGGGGGTAATCTGAATTTAAGAAACTTGATGGAAAAGGACTGATTTGGGTGGGAGGTAGGCTTTGTAATCCATATGTAAAGGCTGAAATCTAAGGTTTGTAACCACGAGATACACGAGATGCTGGGTGCTGCACAACAGCGCTACAAATGCTTGAAGGTGTGTTGTTCAAATAGGTCACACGAGTGACATTGGTGTTTTGTTCATTACGTTACAAATGGATGAATAGATCTGAAGATACCATGAACATAAGGAGCCATGTGGTATTTATTTACATTTTGCAAATGTTTCTCTTTTGCTTCAGAAAAATTACAGTCTATTCAATTTTCAAGGCACGTAGAACTAGGTGTGGTGCAAGACTGACATCCAAACCACATCCATCTCCTTCTCCAACAGCTTTAAAATTACCCCATGCATTGTTTTTCAATTTTTTGATAATTATAATGATGAAGAACATTTGACAGCTCAAATTGCAGGTTCTTGAAGCTGACTGTTAGTTTTAAATCTCTGTATTCATCATTGAAATGTGGTAGAGCATTATTTATCTGAGGGAAGAAACCCTGTTTAGCATTTTCCTTTCTTATGTTCCTCCAGCTGCCTGTCAGAGTATTGAACCATACAGCACCAAAACAGGGCCTTCAACCCACTGACTCTCACAGAACATAGAACATTACATCACAATACAACTCCTTCAGCCATGATGTGGTGCTGACCTTTTAACCTTCTCTAAGATCAATTCCCTCCCTCATAGCTCTCCATTTATCTAACATCCATGAGCCTCTCTAAGAGTCTCTTAAATACTTCTAATATATCTGCATCTACCATCACCCTGGCAATGCATTCCAAACATTTGTAAACTAAAACATGCCTGTGACATCCTCCATGTACTTTCCTCCAATCACCTTAAAATTATGCCCCCTCATATTAACCATTTCCACCCAGGGAAAAGGTTTCTTGCTCTCCACTTGATCTATGCCTCTTATCATCTTGTACACCTCTATCAAGTCACCTCACTTCCTCCTTCGCTCCAGAGAGAAAAGCCCTAACTCATTCAATATATTCTCAAAGACAAGCTCCAATCCAGCCAGCATCCTGGTGAATCTCATCTGCACCCTCTCTAAAGCTTCCACATCCTTCCCATAATGAGGCAACCAGAACTGAACACATCACTCCAAGTGTAGTCTAACCAGGGTTTTATGAAGTTGCAACATTACTGCACAGCTCTTGAACTCAATCCCCTACTAATGAAGGCTAACACACCATGCACCTTTTTAAATAACCCTATCAACTTGAGTGGCAACTTTGAGGGATCTATGGACGTTGACCAAGGAGAAAATGTAAACTCCACACAAACCACTTCCAGAGGTCAGTGCTGAGCTTGGGAGCCGAACCCGTGAGGCAGCAAATCTATCTTGCCATGAAGGGGACTGAACTACAGAGACAGTAGGTTGGCATCACTAAAGAGAAAGGACTGACTAGGCTGTTTGAAGTGAGTATATTTCAAAGACTGTTGACTTAAGTGTAAGCCAGTAGAAGAAAGTCTTTCGGTGCGCTAAACACTGTGATTGTATAAGTAGTTGAAGTCAGCAGACAACTTTAAAGTTCTGTATGATATCAAAAGGTTATGAGTGTGGTGATACGGAATGGTAAGAGTTTGTGTCGGTAATAAGGATAAGAGATTAAGAAAAGATTTTTACTTGTCAAATGCAGTGAAATACATTGCATCAAAGATTAACGCAGTCCAAGGATTATGCTTCGGGCAGTCTGCAAGTGTAGCTATACTTCTCGCAGCAGCATAGCGTGCCCACGACTTCCCAACACTAAACCTAACCATCAGTCTTTGGAATGTGGGAGGAAACTGGAGCATCCAGAAGAAATCCATGCAGTCACAGGGAGAATGTACAAACTCCTTGCAGATTATGCTAGAATTGAACCTGGTCCACTGGTACCATAAAGCATTGCGTATTGTTTTGTTGAAATTAGACGCGGAGGTGCTTATGCTTCACGTTCACATTGACAGAATGTTCAGTGCACACTGCTTGTGTCATGGAACAAGCTGACAGTCTGCTTGCTGTCAATCTTTACGGCAAACAGATGGACTGCAAGAGAAAGAAAGTTTTACTAAGTTGGACAGTGCTCTGGTGACCCCAGACATGAAGGTTTTTTTTAAAGATTTGCTTTATTTGTCACATGTACATCAAAATGTAGAGTGAAATATTTTGTTTTGCTTCACCAAACAACTTAGTCCAAGGATGTGCTTGGGGGCAGCCCACAAGTGGCACCACGATTCTGACACCAACATCCCATGTTCATAACTTAGTAATTCTTACCCCTATGTCTTTGGAACATAAAGGAATCCAAGGGCATTTTGTGGGGGAAAGGTTGTACTTTTAACAACTAAGGGAAAATTAATAAAACTAAAAAAACTTAAATATCTGCATATTGTTTTGTCAGAAATTCAAGATGGAGATGCCTGTATTTAATGTTCACATTGTCAAAATGTACAATGCACTCTGATATGTCATGGAACAAGCTGTTCCAGCCAAGGGTTGGACAACAAGAGCAAGGAAGTTTTATTGAGTTGTGCAGTGCTCCGTCCTTCTCACAAGGATCATGGTGGAGGGGCCTCTGTGAGTTCCTAATATTCTAAGAGTGATGCCATCTGGAGTTTAGCCACCTGGCTCTTAGCTCCTAGTAGGGTCATCCATGGCGGTAAGGTCAAGGAGGATATCCCAGACAAAGACCACAGCAGTGGAGCTGGTGGAAGATGATGGCACATTGCAATGGCTGTGAAGGGACCCCAGACATCTTGCATTCCATGTCACTGGACCCTGACCCTGTTCTGCCAAGGACCAATTGGTGGCTGCCCGTGCATCAGTCTCCCCATGTTAAAGAAAGTCACACAATACACACGTTCTCCATTACCCTAACATCCTGGATTAAGTTCCCTGGCACAGAATATGTGGATCCCAAATCGGCCTCCACAGCCACATGAGGAACCACCAATAGAAAACTCCTTAGGAGAACATCATGTTCGACTTGAGTGACCTTGCACTACTACTGTAGTGTAGGCCTCTGTTAGTCTCGATAGACCATGGATATGGTCTTTGGAAAGTTTCCAGGGTGCAAGCCTGGCCAAGGTTTTTTTATGGAAGACCGGCAGTTGCCCAAGCTGCAAGTCTCTCCTCTCCACACCACCGATGTTGTCCAAGGAAAGGGCATTAGGACCCATACAGCTTGGCACTGGTATCATCACAGAACGATGTGTGGTTAAGTGCCTTGTTCAAGGACACACATGCAAGCCTCAGCCAAGGCTTTCAGATAACTAGACGAACGCCTTAACCACTTGGCCACGAACCAACACAGTGCTCTGGGAACATCACGCATAAAGTTGTGCACAGATCTATCCTCTTTTTTTTAAAGAAAACACATCTTTGCTTGGGAGTCAGTGCAGCAAAGGTTTACCAGGCAGCTGTCTGGGATAAAGAAGTTGTCTAATATGCAAATATTAGGTAGAATGGGTCTATGCTCTCTGGCTGATAGCAGAACAAGAGGTGATCTTGTTGAAATGTAAGAGATTCCAAGGAGAACCTTGACAAGGTAGGTACTGTGAGAATATCCTCCCTAGTGGAGAATGTCTAAATACATGGTCTGAAAATAGATGGTTTTATTTAAAGGTAAGAGATAAAGATTGGTTAGCTTTATTTGTCACATGTACACTGAAACAACAGTGAAATGCATCATTTTGTGTCAAATCAAATCAAATCAGTGAGGATCATGCTGGGCAGCCCACAAAAGTTGTCACGCTTCCGGTGCCAACATTGAATGCCACAACTCACTAACCCTAACAGTGCGTCTTTGGAATGTGGGAGGGAACAGGGAGAACATATAAACTCCTTCCAGAGAGCAGCAGGGATCAATCCCCAATCACTGATCACTGGAAAGGGATGTGCTAGCTGCTACACTACCATGCTGCCCCCTATACCACTGAAAACACTTCTCTTAGGGGTTAATCATTAACATTGTCTATACATGGAGGCTGGGTCATTAAGTATATTCTCAGCAGAGCTGGGTAGAATTTTAGACTACTGGGGGTAAAGTTTCCGGCTCAGAAGTGGAGCTTAACCACCCCTGCTCTTCTCTCTGTGTTTTTTTCAACACCCTTCACCTGAGCCTCCTTGTACAACTCACCCATCAGCATCTAGGATGGGTCGATTGCCTTTGAATACAAAATTGACTAAGTCCTCTGCTGTCAAGAACATGATGAAATAACATCCAGGATGTGGTTATGTTATTGGTAATCAAGGTGCTTAGACCAATAATTTGAAGATATCCTCAGTCTCTACTGTCCTCTACAGAAGGAAATTTGCAACCTGCAAGATGATGCCTATATGCGACTCAATGTTTATAGCAAGAAGGTGGACCCTTAACAATGATCTGAATGGCTAAACTTGTCTTTCAGTTCTACAGTAATCAACACATTGCAGACCTTGGTAATCAGCATTGACTTCCACATTTTCAGATAATCCTCCTTTCTAGATTGTGTCCCAGTAACGTCATGAAATTGTAGATTAACTCACTTTTTGCTCTCTATCCACTGGTACTGCTAGATGTTTTGGGTATTTGAAGTATTTTCTTTTGCTTTGGAGCTTTAGTAACTGCTGAATTTTCCATCTGACAGTTTCAACATGCTCTTTTGCTTTTTTTTTTGGTCTCTCTATTTCATCAAAGGTCATTGTTGCCTGGACAATCTCGGTTTATGTCCCAGGCATTCCCTCTCAATTCTTCAATCCACCCCTTGTCTGCAGTTAAAAATCCACTTCCCTTCTCATTTTCCTAATTCTGACAAAGGGTTCTTGACTTGAAATGTTGTCCCTATTTCTCTCTCTGAAGATGCTGCCTGACCTGCTGAGTGTTTTCAACATTTTCTGTTTCTGTTCCTAATTTGACCTGGTTAATTTAGATCCACGGATGAGACAAAATGCATGGAAAATCTATCCTGAAATTTGAACGTGACTTGTGGATTGAAGGACGCTTCTTGTTTCACAGTCTCTCCTTTAGCTGCCCAGCATTTCTGCAGGCCAGCAGCAAGCAATTTCAAGCAACACCATTATAATGAGTTACCATAGCAACAGATATGGTAGCTGATTTGGTAAATAGCAGAAATGGTTGTATTATAGATTGACCTCCAGAGTCGACCACTGCGTAAATCTAAACTGCGATTGAGTATAGTACAAAAAGGAGATTTGTAGGGGCAGGAGTATTAGTTTAATTGCTCATATGTTCTGATCTTTTTCAGTAGATGAATTATCTTCAATTACTTCCACTGCCTTCGTACTTCTGCTCTGTGACAATGGATAGAAGGCCTGATCATGGCGCTACATTTATTCATCATAGTCCTCTTCCCAGTGGCGATGACAAGGAAGTTGATGCCATTGTCTATTGGATGGACTTCAGGATTAATTACCGTATGAGGTCGTCTACTTGTTACGAAGAATACCAGTGTCTGCTTTACGAGCGAAACCCAAACTGATCACTGTTCATTCCAAATAGTGGCACTAGCCAGGGCAGTTACTATTGTCTTCACACCCACCTCAAACAGACCCAATCACCATTGCAAATATTTAACACAAGATTTTCGGCAGATGCTGGAAATCCAGAGCAGCACATACAAAATGCTGGAGGAACTCAGCAAGTCAGGCAGCATCATGAAAAGTCAATGTTTCAGGCTGAAACTCTTCAGCAGGGCTGGAAAGGAAGAGGGAAAAGGCCAGAATAAGGACATGGGGGAGGGGAAAGAGTACAAGCTAGAAGGTGATAGGTCAAGCCAAGTTGATGGTCGAGGGGATGAATTGAGAAGCTAGGATGTAATAGGTGGAGAAGAAGGAATTCGATAGGAGAGGAGAATGGACCATGGGAAAAGGGAAGCAGGAAGGACAACAGAGGGAGGTGATAAGCAGGAGAGGAGAAGAGAAGAGGTTAAGAGGGGAGCCAGAGTGGGGAATGGAAGAAGGTGTTTAGGTGAGAGAGGTGTTTTCTTGTTTGTGAGTCACTGGCACTAGTGTTGAGGATCGGAAGCTCTACCTTTGGGGTGGTTTACATTAGAATGACGCTGGAGTTAGCTAGATATGTAGGGAACTAGAGAGGATTTTTGCTGGAGCTAGTTAGGTATGTAGAGAAGTAGAGTGCACTTAAAACTGAATATCTAACAAAGTTGCAAAGACATGATAAATCAAAATCCAGAGGCAAGGCCAGAGAAAAAAGGTTTAAATATGGATAACGATAAGTTGACTGAAACATAAAAAGATTGAGAATTTAAAAGTAAATCAGAATATAAAGTTAGTGTGTCATCAGATGGTTTCTCAGAAAAGAATGTTCTGGAGTCAATAGGATTAATTAATGACTTAACCTTTTAGGCACAACCTGATAGCACCAATCAAATTATGACTGCATTTTGCATTCAGTATGAGGGCAAAAAGAATGAATTCAAGGCTAGTATTTTTATCAAAGTCGGCACGAAAGCACAGTGGTTAGCATGATGCTTTACAGTACAGGTGACCCAGGTTCAATTCCTGCCGCTGCCTGTAAGGAGTTTGTACATTCCCTCCGTGATTGTATAGGTCTCTTCCCACAGTCCAAAGATGTACCAGTTGGTAGGTTAATTGCTCATTGTAAATTGTCCCGTGATTAGGCTAGGATTAAATAGGTGACATGGCTCGAAGGACCAGAAGGGCCTATTCCATGTTATATCTCAATAAATAAATAACTCTAAATAAGTGCAACTACAAAGGCATGAAAATGGAGCCAGACATTCTAGGGGATTTTCAGAATATACAGAGTTCCAATAAAGAACAAATCTTACAAGGGAAAGACTCACTATTCCTGGTTAATTGAAAAAAAATGAAGTCGGTATCAAAGAAACAGATAGTTGCACAAAGGTAGGTGATAGATCAGTAGATTGGACAGAATAGCGAAAGAAATTACAGTAATTACTGTTTATGTAGTTAATATTGATGGAAACTTAGAATATGTGATAAAGCTAACCAAAATATGAAAGTGGATAGTAATAGTTTCCATAAATATTTTAGAATGGAGAGAATAACAAAGTCTATGTTGGTCCTATACAGAGCAAGATTGGTGAATAAATAATGGGAAACAAGCAGAAGGCAAATGAATTAAACAGCTATTTTGCATCTGCCTAAACTATAGAGATACCAGTAATGTTCCAGAAATAGTTGCAAATTGGGAGTTGGGATGATAGGAGTTATAATCAGCAAGGTAGCGGTACTGAGCAAATTGTTGGACAAGTCTCCAATTGCTGATGAATTTCATCTAGGCTCCTAAAAGGAGTTGCTCAGAATAAGAATCAAGTTTATTATTACTGACATACAGTATGTCATGAAATTTGTTATTTTGTGACAGCGGTACAGTGCAAGACATAAAAAACTACTATAAGTGATAAAACATAAATAATGCAAAAACAGAATGATGAATTAATGTTCACGGGTTTGTGGACCATTCATAAATCTGAAGGTGAAGGCGGAGAAGTTGTTCTTAAAACCCTGACTGTGGATCTTCAGGCTCCTGGACCTCTTAGTAATGAGAAGAGGGCAACACACACAAAATGCTAGAAGAACTTAACAAGTCAGGCAGCGTCTATGGAAATGAATAACCAGTCGATGTTTTGGGTCGAGGCTTTTCTTCAGGACACTTCTTTAGGATCTTGGCCTGAAACATTGCCTGGTCATTCATTTCCATAGATGCTACCTGACTTGCTGAGTTCCTCCAGCATTTTGTGTGTGTTATTTTGGATTTCCAGCACCTGCAGAACTTCACGTGTTTATAATCAGAAGAGGGCATGTCCTGAATAATTAGAGTCCCTCATGATGGATGCCACCTTATCATTCTAATTCTCAGTTTACAGCTACAGTACCTTCTGATGATGAACTGGAAGGTAGGGAATGTTGTGCCTGTGATGGAGCTGGCTGAGTCTCTGTTGATCCTGTGCATTGGAGCCTCCATACCAGGCTGTAATGCAAACAGTCAGAATGCTCTCCATGATATCTCTGTAGAAGTTTGCTAGTGACATACAAAATCTCCTCAAAGTCCTGATGAAGTACAGCCACTGTTGAGCCTTCTTCATCACTGCCTCAGTATGTTTGGCTTGGGACAGATGCTGTGAGATGTTGAAAGTTCCTCTGGAACTTGAAGATGTGTTCCCTATCCACTGCTGACCCCTCAACGAGCTCTGGAGCATGTTCTCCAGAATTCCCTTTCCTGAAGTCCACAATTAATTCCTTGTCTTGCTGATGCTGAGTGCAAGGTTGTTGTTGTGATACTACTCAATGAGCCAAACTATCTCGTTCCATCTGAGATCCTGCCAACAACTATGCTTTCATTGACAATTTTATTGATGCCATTTTAGCTACGTCTAGTCACACATTCATGAGTGTAGAGAGAGTAGTCAGTGAGTTATGCATACATCCTTAAAGTGCACCTGTGCTGATTATCAGAAAGGATGGGATGTTACTTCCAATCTTCACTGACTATGCACTTCTAATGAGGAAGTCAAAGATCGAGCTGGAGGTTCAGAGGCCCAGTTTTTGAAGCTTGTAGGTTAGTACTGAAGGTATAATGAGGTCATACTCTGAGCTGATATCGATAAACAGCAGTCTGACATAGGAACTCAATGAGACAGTCAATGCATTGGCTTTGTTTTCCCTGAGTTGACTAGTTTGGTGGTTCAATTAAATATGGAAAACAGCAAATATAACTCAAAAATGGAAGTGGACAAAAAGCCAGAAACTACAGATCATGAAAAATAAAAAGCTGCTGATGCAGAAGATGTACAATAAAACATAAAATATACTACATCTCAGTTTGTCAGGCAACATCCTTGGAAAGATCAATGAGTTTGTATTAAGTGGCAGAGGAGGTGAAGGAGGGATGGGTAAAATTGATGGAATATCCTTGTATTGGTTTTGTCAGGGTTGCCATGAGGATAATTTGTAAATGAAGTCTTGTTCTTGTTAGGTTAATGAGTAGCCTAGATTCCAAACCTCAGGCCTTTCTCTACATGTTGAATGTGATTTTTCTCAAAGTAATCACCGAACCTCTCATTGGCTTCTCCAATGTAGATTAGGTGAAATTGTGAACAGCAAATGCAGCACTCCAGATCCGAGGTGTAAGTGAATCACTGCTTGATGAAGCATCTCAACCCAAAACATCGACTGTTTATTCTTTTCCATAGCTGCTGCCTGGCCTGTTGAGTTCCTCCAGCATTTTGTGTCTGTTGCTTTGTTCATGTGGAAGGGCTGCTTGGCTCTCTGGGTAATGATAAGGGAAGAACTAACAGGTCAGGTGTTTATCTCCTGCAGTTTCACTCCAACTTCCAGTTATATCTCTCCTCCCCCTCAATTTTTCCATTCCCCATTCTGGCTCCCCTCTTACTAATTCTCTTCTTCTCACCTGTCTCTGTGGCCTTTATCATTCCCTTTCTCCCATGGTCCACTCTACTTTTCTATCAGATTCCATCTTCTTCAGCCCTTTACCTCTTCCATCTATCACCTCCCAACTTCTCACTTTGTCTTTCTTCGCAACCAATCCAACTTCTCCCTCGCCTTTCTTCAACTATCCCCTGCCAGTTTGTGCTCCTTCCCACTCCCCCCTCTCCGGTCTCCTTACTTTAGCTCCTTCCCCTTTTCTTTCCAGTTATGTGGAAGGCTCTTCCCCTCCATAGATGCTGCCTGACCTGCTGAGTTCATTCAGCATGTTGTGTGCATTACTAGGGAAGCCGAGTGGTTGTTCCAGATGAAGGAAAAGGCAAGGGAATTGTGGACAGAAATGTAAGAGAGAAGGGGGCTAAGGACACAGCCTTCTGGTGCACCCATGCTAATGGTAATTGTGGAGAAAATGTTGTTGCCTATCCAAACTGCACAAAGAGGCATTGAGGCCTAGATCTTAGAGCTTATTGATAAGTTCTGAGGGGACAATAGTACTGAATGCAGAGTTGTAGTCAATAAACAGCACCCTGATGAATGCATCTTTGCTGTCGAGATGTTCCAGGGTTGAGTGAAGAGCCAATAAAATGACATCAGCTATTGCTCTGGTAGGCAAACTGGAGTGGAGCCAAGTCACTCCTCAAGTAGTAGTTGATATGCTTCATCACCAACCTATCAAAGCACTTCATCACAGCAGATGTAAGTGCTACTGTGTGATCATCATCGAGGTAGGTTACCGCATTCTTCTTGGCCACCAGTATAATTGAAGCCTGTTTGAAGCGGGTGGTTAACTCAGACTGCCGAATCGAAGGTTAAAGATAGTGAATACTCCAGCCAGTTGATCCGCACAGGTCCTCGGTACTCAGCCAGGTAACTCATCTGGGTCAGATGCTTTATGTTGGTTTACCCTCCTGATTTATGTGGTTTACGTGGCCTCAGAGACTGAAATCACAGGGTCATCGGGGGCTGTGTGAGTTTGTGAAGGTTCCTCCATGTTTTGTCAGTCAAAGTGAGCGTAAAAGGCATTGAGCTCATCTGGGAGGGAAACCTTGTTGTCATGTATGTCGCCTGGTTTTACTTTGTAGGAGGTGGAAACGTTCAAACCCTGCCACTACTGTGATTCCAGTTTGGTCTGGAATTGCCACTTAGCATATAAGATGGCTTATGGAAGTCGTACCTGGATCTCTTGTACTTCACTTGTTTGCCAGATCTGAAGATTACTGATCTGGCCCTCAGCAAATTGTGGATCTCTTCATTGATCCAGGTACTTTCATTGGGGAAGACTTTATGGGGACAGACTCATTCATGACTTTCTTTATGAAGTCCGTGACAATTCTCCCAATTGAAACCTCAGGAATGACAGATTATGAAGTTTCTTTTTTCTCTCTTTACATTATGTGAGCCTCTTCCGGCTATGCCACATTTACAGCCCATCCTAGTTGCCTGCTTGCTGCATGAGGCTTTCAGGAGTCAGACATGTTCCTCTGGGCATGAGGGCTGTCACATATAGGTCAGATCAATTCAGGATGGCAGAATTTCCTTCTCTGAAGGACAAAGTTAAACCAGATAGGCTTTACAACAATCTTAGAGTCTCAATGATACTAACAATTTATTCCAGATTAATTTATTTATATTAATTTAAATTGCCCAGCTGCAAAGGTGAGATATAAACTCATGTCACTAGATCAAGAATTCAGGATTGATCCGTGTGTAACCAGATCCCTGTAGTGAATCCATTTAGCCTCTAATACTGTTCAGTCTAAGGTCTAATTGTTCTTTGTTTTTATTTTACTGATAATCAACATTCTTGTTTCTGCCACTTCAGTTAAAAATTGAACACAATCTCTAGTGCCAGAAAAGGAGACTGCACAGAAGGGGGAGTGGAACTTGGAAAATTAGAGTACATTTACTCATCCAGCACAGAAACAGGTGCAACCCACCATGAGCAAAGAGCTCCCAGCTACACTAAACCCACGATAACAGGTTCAACCACTTCATTGCAACTTATCATGGCTAATTGATCTTTCAAACCCAGCAGCTGGGGCAAACAGTAGTATAGTGTATTGTTTCACAGTGCCAACACCTGGGTTCATAGAAATAGGAGAAATTGGAGCAGGAGTATCCATCTGGCCTGTCGACCCTGCTCTGCCATTAAATAAGATCATGGCTGATCTGACCATGGACTCATCTCCACCTATCTGCCTTTTCCCCATAACCCTTAATTCCCCTATTATGCAATCATATATCCAACGTTGTCTTAAATACATCTACTGAGGTAACCTCCACTGCTTCATTGGGCAAAGAATTCTACAGATTCACCACCCTCTGGGAAAAGCGGTTCCTCTTCATCTCTGTCCTAAATCTACTCTCCCAAATCTTGAGGTTATGTCCCCTAGTTCTAGTCTCACCTATCAGAGGAAACAACTTTCCTGCCTCTATCTTATCTTGCCTCTTGATTCAATTGCCACCGCTGTCTGTGAGAAGTTTGCTCGCTCTTCCCATGACTGCTTGGATTTCCTCCAAGTGCTCCGGTTTCCTTGCACAGGTTAATAAGTTAGTCGGTCACATGGGTACGATTGGGCAGGCAGCAGAGACTCATTGGACCTAAAGGGCCGATTACTGTGCTGTACCTCTAACTAAAAGTCAAAAATAAAAGTTATAGGAGGAGCCTGAGGCACCTATGTGGTCAACGGTGAACATGAAAACTCCGTACAGACATTATTGGAGGTCTGGGGTCACTGGGGCTGTGAGGCAGCAGGTCTACCAGCAATGTCACTGCACAGGGATACGATCGATGTGGTGATGGCCATTCAAGCTCTTCATTCACAGAGCACTTGGTATATTAATGTTCTGATGTCTTGAATGTGAGAGAATACAGGGGCGAGATCAGCATGTGCTGAACAGCATTTATTAAAGATTGCTTCAGTAAGTTGTTCCCTTTGGGATACTTTCCATCAATGCTTATGGGAAGTCCTTCATTTTCCAATTCTTATGCAAAAAAAGAGAAAATTAAATTTCAAGGCAATTGTTGCAGACTCGATGGGCCAAATGGCCGACTTTGGCTCCTTTGCAGAGAATGTTCCAGTATTAATATGCATAATTCTGTTAAAATTTTAAACAGGATATTGCTTTTATTTCAGACCTGCTTGCTGCCTAACATATGTGTAGAAATTTATTACTGTGCATAAAAGTTTTCCAGTGAAAAAAAATGCTGATGAGGAAACAGTTTCCATTTGCCTGCAGTCCCTACAGGGCACATTCCACTTACTGTACACAAGGCCAGGGAATTCAACTACAGTTTGGCAAACACTTAAGTACCTTTAAAAGACCTGCAGGCTGCTCTTGAAGTTGACCTAGCTAAAGTCTAGTAATTACAATAATGGGATCATTAGAGTTATACAGCACAGATACAGGCCTTCAGGCAGTGCCAACCAACACATCTATCGGAACTAATGCCATTGGATGCAACAGACAGTACCAAGGAAGATTTCAGCATATTGAGCAGCATCGGTAGCCGGGGAGAGCATTTGATGTTCCAGGTTGAAACCTTGCATCATTGTGCTCCTATGGTTTCTTGCATCTCCTGCTTCCTGTGATTAGCCGATACTGAGATGCATCCTAGGATGCGACTGGACACATCATCAGTGATGTAACCTGGTGTCATTGAGTGTTTTGGGTATTTCAAAATCAGACGCCTTCACCCAGGTGACCCAACCAGGGCTGATCAGGCCCTGGCTTGAGTCCCAGCTCTTGATCACTTAACCTGCTGGTGTTCTACCTGAATGGGAGTTTCTGGTGCTTCCACATCCCTCTAAGCCTTTCCTATCCATGAAACCATCCAAATGCCTCTTAAATGTAATTGCCCCTATCTCTACCACTTCCTTTTCCTGTTTGTTCCAACTACCCACCATCCTCTGGGTGAAAATGTTGCTCCTCGGGATCCCTTTAAATCTTTCCCCCTTATCTTAAGCTTCCAGTTTTATATTCCCCAACTCTGGGAAAAAGACTCTGATAGACCAGCTTATCAATGGATCATGAATTTATAAACCTATACAAGGCCACTCCTCAGGCTCCTTCACTCCAGGTAAAACATCCCAGCCAGACATAGAGCACCACAGCACAGAACCAGGTTCTTCAGCCCATCCAGTCCAAACCAAACTATTAATCTGTCTAGTCCCATTGACCTGCAACCAGATGATAGCCCTCTGTGGTCTTCCTAGCCTCGAACCTGGCCAAACTTCTGTTAAATATCGAAATCAAACATACATCCGTCACTTCCGCTGGCAGCTTGTTCCACACTCTCACCACCCTCTGAGTGAAGAAGTTCCCCGTTATGGTCTCCTTGAGCATTTCACCTTTGAGCCTTAACCTATGACCTTTTGTTCTAGTCTCATCCAACCTCAGTGGAAAAAGCCTGATTCTATTTACCCTATCTATATCGCTCATAATTTTGTAATCCTCTATCAAATCTCTTATTCTTCTATGCTTTGGGAAACAAATTTATAACTATTCAACCTTTCCCCATAACTGAGGTCCTCAAGTGCTCACAGCATCCTTGTATTTTTTTTTGACATCCTTCCTGTAGGTAGGTGACCAAAACTGCACACAATACTCCAAAGAGGACACCTGATGAAGGGTCTCAGCCTAAAATGTCGATTGTTTACTTTTTTCCATAGATGCTGCCAGCTCTGCTGGATGCCTCCAGCATTTTGTGTGTGTTGCTTTGAATTTCCAGCATCTGCAGATTTTCTTGTGTTTATGACACAGTGCTCCAAAATTGACCTCACCAATGTCTTATACAACTTCAGCATAACATCCCAACTCCTGTACTCAGTACTTTAGTTTATGAAGGCCAATATGCCAAAGGCTTTCTTTTTGATCCTATCTACCTGAAATGCCACTTTCATGGATTATAGACCTGTTTTCCCAGATCCCTCTGTTCTACACTTCTCAGTGCCCTACCATTCACTCTGTAAGTATTACCCTGGTTTGTCTTC
Organism: Hypanus sabinus; assembly: GCF_030144855.1. Lineage (NCBI taxonomy): Eukaryota > Metazoa > Chordata > Chondrichthyes > Myliobatiformes > Dasyatidae > Hypanus > Hypanus sabinus. Next base: position 26,322,014 of record NC_082708.1, on the reverse strand, counting down.
GCAAAGGGCAACATTTCTCATCCGTTTGTATTAAATTCCATCTGCCATTTTTCAGACCATTTTTCCAGTTGGTCCAGATCCTGCTGCAAGCTTTGATAGAATTACTCCCTGTCCACTATACCCCAATCTTGGTGCCATCCACAAATTTGCTGATCCAGTTTATCCTTTAGGGCATTGATAGTGTAGATGACAAAGAACAACAGATCCAGGACTGATTGAAGGAGCAGAACACTATTCACAGGCTTTCAGTCAGAGAGACAACCACCTACAACCACTCTTTGGCTTCTCCCATTTACTACCTCATCTTGAATGCCAAGCAACTCAACCTTGAAGGCCTTGCCATCATCAACTCTCCTGACACCTTCCTTGAAAAACTCTATAAGATTGGTTAGTCATGACCTACCACAGTCAAGGCCATGTTGACTATCCTTAACCAATCCCTGTCTATCCAAATATTTGCAGTATATATTCAGTCTCTTAGAATACATTCCAATAACTTACCAACTACTGATGCCAGATTCACTGGCCTATAATTTCCTAGCTTTTTCTTAAGCCTTTCTTAAAGAACGAACAACATTAGTTATCCTCCAATCCTCCAGCACATCAGCCGTGGCTAAGAACATCTTAAATATCTCAGCTAGGACCACTGCAATTCCTGTACTAGCCTCTCACAGGGTCCAAGTGAACACCTTGTCAATCCCTGGGGAGTTATCCACCCTAAATTTCTTTAGGACAGCAAACACCTTTTCCTCTGAAATATGGTCCATGACTTCACTACTGATTTATGTCACTTCTAGACTCTGCATCCATCTCTTGAGTAAATACAGATGCAAAAAATCCATTTAAGATTTCCCCCATTTCTTCCTGCTCCATGCAAATATGACTAGTCTGATCTTTTTTGAGAACCAGTGTTGTCACTTGCTATCCTTTTGCTCTTAATATTATCTGTAGAAGCCCTTGGGAATCTCATTCATCTTGTCTGCTAGGGGAGCCTCATGCCTTTTTTTAGCTGTCCTTATTTCCTTCTTAAGTGTTCTCTTGCATTTCTTCTACTCCTTAAGAACCTCATTTGCTCCTTCCTGGATATAACTGGTAGGCATTGCCTTCTTTTCCTTAACCAGGGCCTCAGTATCTCCTCATAACTGAAGCTCTGGCAACATCCATATGAAACATTTCTGCATCCTTTTTACCTTAATCGCAACTCTCCTATAGTTGAGTGACTAGAACAGCGCACAATATTCCAAAAGCTTAATAACATCTTGTATAGCTGTAACATGACATCCCCACTCCTACACTCAATGTCCTATCCAAAAAGCACAAGCTTGCCACATACCTTCACCAATTTGGCTACTTGGGTATTTGTGCTTGTTCTCCAAAGTCTCTGTCTTCTACACCACTCTCCGGGGGCCCTGTCATTCACTATATATGCTCACCTTGATTTTTTTTTTCCAAAATGCATCCACTTGGTGCTTGTCTGAATTAAATTCCATCTGGCTTTCCAATGCCAGCTTTCCCAATTGATTTAGACCTTACACAACCTTCTTCACTGTCTACCACACCAACAATTGTGGTGCATTCTACTTTCTAATCATGCCACTGATATTCTCATGCAAATCATTAATATAAGTGACAAACAGCAGGGAACCCAGCACACCTACAGTGACACAGAGCTAGTCACAGTCATAACTTATCATGCAGGACCTTGTCAAAAACTTTACAAAAGTCTATGCAGACAATGTCTACTACCCTACCCTTGTCATTACTTTTGCCATCTTTTCACAAAAACTCTTGCTTCCCACAACATCCTAGGATACAGTTGGTTAGGCTATGAGGATTTATCCATCAACACCCTTCTTTCATAATGTCAATATGCTGTAGGACATTACTGTTTTCTTCCTTGAACTCCCTGGCTTTCATGACTTTCTCCGTAGTAACTATAGACAAGAAGTATTCAATTAAGACCTTGTTTTCACTCTTATGAAATGATTAAACTACTTGTTTATCAAGGGCCACATTAAGCTTACAAGGTATCAGGAACCAAATCATTCTATTAATGAGCTAGGCTAACATCAACAATCTTGCTTGTCTGATCTATTAATAAACCTACTGTAATAATAAATTTTGTATTATTACTATATAATTTTGAAGTTGGTTGAACCCCAGATTGAGATTTTTCTGCTGAAGGTATTTTTCATACAAACCACTCCAGGATTTGATTTTACCAGGAATGGATTATGCTAGAAAGCATTTCTTAATGAAATTGTACTGACCGTCAAATTGGACCGGGCATTTCTGTGTTTGGTTCTTGTTAGCAGAGATGACTTTTTCCTTGTGTTAGGTCTGTGCCAAATGGCATCAATAATTGTGTAATATTAATTTTGTATATAAAAATGTAAATCAGAGTCCAAAACTCCATACTATGATCGTCTCTGTAGAACTAGGAGAACATCTCAATCACTGAGACTGAGTCCAAGAACTGTGAGGTAATATTGCAACTCTATAAAACTGCACTTGGAATATTCAGTTCTGGTTGCTTCATTAGAATGTAAGATGTAGAAGCTGCTGGAGGGTGCACAGGAGATTTACCAGGATGCTACCAGGAGAGGTTGTCTTATGAGAATAGGTTGAGCAACCTAGGGCTTTTCTTTCTGGAGCGAAGGAGAGGGAAAGGTGACTTGATGGAGTGTCTATGATGATAAGAGGCAAAGAGGCATAGATTAAGTGAATAGCAGGAGACTTTTTCCTAAGAAGGAAATGGCTGATACGGGAGGGGTCATTATTTTAAGGTGATTGGATAAAAATATATCAGAGATATTTTTTTACACTGAAAACAGTGGGTGTGTGGAATACCCAACCGGGGTGATGGTAGAGGCAAATACATTCAGGGTATTTAAGAAACTCATAGATAGGAAATGGATATTAGGAAACTAGAGGGCTATGCAGGAAGAAAGGATTAGATTGATCTTAGAGTAGGTTAAAAGGTCAGCACAACATTGTGGGCCAAAGGGCCTGATCTTTGCTGTAGAGTTCTGTGTTCTATGTTTCTTGCTTTTCTTACTATTTAAAGGGCCATTGATGACATTGGAAGAGCTTACTGGGCAGCTTCCAAAGACCACAGAGTTTTTTTAAGCTATCAGGGAATGGCTACTCCACCACTTGGAAGCTGAGATACTCATTTAATGGCTACCTCTGTACGTCCAATGTTGGCAGCAAGAAGAGCAGGAGGAAAATCTAGCTTACCTGAACAGCAATCACAGTCTCATCTCCCAAATAAACGGTAAAGGGATGCACAGTACTTTCAGTGTGGGCAATAAGAAACTCGCTGACAGAGAAACAGTTTCTCCTAAAGAGCCTGCAAAATCATAATTCACAATGTGATGATATTGAGTGTACTCATTCTAGAGCACTAAACTTAAGCTAAGACCTTCAGTCTTATAATTAATGGTGTTTACCAGTATTCTCACTTTAGGGAGAATATACCACATAATACAAAGACTAATTTACTTTACTACCTTAGTCTTTTTTTCTGATGGTGTTTAACTGCTAATAATCACTATATCAAGCAGTGGATTCTCCTTTCCCAACAAACGAGGAGACACTTCCTGCTAGTGCAACTGATTAAACACAGTTATTTTATTTTAAATGGAGCACATTTATTTTGAGGAGTAATTTTTAACAAAGATTACAACTCCACAAAAGATTTTCAAACACAGGTGCAATTCTTACAAATGAGAAACCTGTATAATGAGTTGCAAATGAACATATCATCTGTAAGAAATAAAGATGCAAGGTAGGGATCCCTGGGTTGTGACTCTGCAACTCTTCTGCCTTCTGCTCTGTGTTGTAATGTTCATATCTTTTTTTTAAAACTAGTCATCTGATCATAGGTAGGTAGATAGATACTTTATTGATCCCAAAGGAAATTACAGTGTCATAGTAGCATTACAAGTGCACAGATATACAAATATTAGAAGGGAAGTAAGAAAGAATACAAAAAAAAACTACTGAAAGAATCTAACAGGATGGGGTCATCACTTCCCTGGCTACAGGTTGACTTATCATATAGCCTAATGGCCAATGGTAAGAACGACCTCATATAGCACTCTTTGGAGCAGTACAGTTGTCTTAGTCTATTACTAAAATTGCTCCTCTGTTCAGCCAAGGTAGCACGCAAAGGGTGAGAAACATTATCCAGAATTGCCCGGATCTTCTGTAGGGTCCTTTGTTCTGCCACAGCCCCCAGTGTGTCCAGTTTGACTCCTATAGCAGAGCCAAACTTTCTAATCAGTTTATTGAGCCTGTTGGCATCACCCATGTTGATGCTATTGCCTGAGCAGGTGACCTGCGTTGATCAGGTCAGGTGGCAGGAGCCTCAGGCAAGTTGTTTTTTCTGATTAGGTTGCAGTCTCAATTACACTCAGTAACCACTTTATTAGGTACAATTGTACACTTGCTTGTTGTTGCAATTATCTAAGCAGCCAATCATGTGGCAGCAACCCAATGCATAAAAAGCATGCAGACATGGTCAAGAGGTTCAGGTGTTGTTCAGACCAAACATCAGAATGGGGAGGAATTGTGATCTAAGTTATTTTGACCATGTTGATGCCAGGCAGGATAGTTTGAGTATTTCAGAAACTGCCGATCTCCTGGGGATTTCATTCACAATAAATGCTAGAGTGCAAAAACAAACACATAAAACATCCAGTGAGTGGCATTTCTGTGGGCGAAAAAGCTTTGTTAATGAGAGAAGCCAGAGGAGAATGGCTAGCCTGCTTCAAGCTGACAGGAGGGCATCAGTAACTCAATTTACCACATGTTACAACAGTGGTGTGCAGAAGAGCTTCTCTGAACCCTCAGCACATTGAATCTTGAAGTGGATGGGCTACAGCAGTAGAAGACCATGGACATACACTCAGTGGCCACTTCATTAGGTTCAGGAGCTACCTAATAATGTGACCACAGAGTGTAAGTTAACAATAGGCTTTCTAAGCATGGGCAGTATTGTTTCTCAAGAAGATGGGTAAATAGTACTCATTAAAGATTAACACAACTATCTTGAACCTTAGACAGTTTTGACTGCTGTGCTGAAAAGTCAAGTTACCCAAATGCCTCCTGACCCTGGATAGTGAATTACAAACTGCATAATTCTCTCCACATACCAGTCCTTGCCATCATAAATAACACATCAACAGCCAGGCAGGGGAGCCCTGGTGATACATTTAACTGCTTCCCATCCTGCTTTGAATGTTTCTCTGCATTGATTATAACACATGAATAGATGAGTCCACGCTCCATTTACTTAATTGATTTGCTACAATATTTCTACATATCCTTATGAGTGGCACCTTGATTCAAGACCTCAGCTCTTTACATAAAATAGATGTTCTGTGAGGAACTCTGGCTTTCAGATGCATCAGTGGTGTACAGATCATTTCTAACCAATCCTTTGTGGAGATTCTCACTCCTAGGGGAGATGACTATAGCCATCTAGTACCAGGCTCTTCCTATAGTGGGGCTGGCAGGACTTATAATCGTTCTAGCACAAGTATTATTGGCTAGGATTTGCATTTTCCTTGCAGCAAAAGACAAAATGGCCATCCTCTTGCTTCCATCCCTTTTTCCACTATGGCAACCACAATACGTGTTGCTGCCACGTAAGATTCTCTTTAAGGCTGAGACCCTCCTCTGAACATTGCTCTAAATCATACTGTTCCTGCCTCAGCCCTTGTTTCTGAGCATAAAATATTTCAAATTGGATCCTTGCCAGATTAGCCTCTTTTTGCAGGAGTCCGCATTTGGTACTGGTGCTAAATACAGCCACATTTAAACAAACCAACAGTAAACACAATCTATTTACAGGATTGTAGAATTTTAATATCAACATCTTGCAACTCTGTAATCTGAGCAATGAAAGCTGTATCCTTCCATATGTTTATATGCCTGGGGCCCTTGGGATGATAGTTTCCAACCATTGCCATTCTAATCCTCAATTTCCTCAACAACTAAATGAAATCCTGCAGTCTTCAGCCTGGTAGGAAGACATGCAGGGTATCAGTGACATACAAAGAGCATTAATGTTTTAGACTGTAAATAAGACCATAAGATATAGGAGCAGAATTAGGTGGTTGAGGCTACTCCACCATTCTATCATGGCTGATTTAAGAACACTCTCAACCCCATTCTCCGGCATTCTTCTCATAATCTTTGATGCCCTTACTAATCAAGAAACTATCAACCTTTAGTTGAATATACCCAAAAAATTGGCCTCCACAGCCGTCGGTGGCAATGAATTCCACAGATTCACCAACTCTCTGATAAAGAAATTCCTTTTCATCTCTGTCCTAAATGGATGTCCCTCTATCTGAGGCTGTGCACTCTGTCCTGGACTCCCCACTATAAGAAACATCTTCTCCACATCCACTCTATCTAGGTCTTTCAATATTCAATAGGTTTCAATGAGATTCCCCCCCTCGTTCTTCCAAACTCCAACAAGTCCAAGCCCAGAGCCTGCCATGACCATGAGGCTCCAATGCCATATTTAATTCTGCTGATGACACTACTGCCACAGGCTAGTGATGAATCGCATATAGGAGGGAGAATGAAAATCTGACTGAATGGTGCCACAACAACCTCTCACTTAGTGACAGCAAAATCAAAGAGCTGATTATTGACTATTAGAGGAGGAAATCAGAGGTCCATGGGCCAGTCCTTATTAGAGAATTGGAGGTGGAGTTATTATTTCAGAGAATCTGTCCTGGGACCAGTACAAAACACCAATGCCCACGAATGGAAAAGCCCACAAAAATAGTATGTACAGTCCAATCCATTCCAGGAAAAGCCTCCCCAACATTGAACAAATCTATAAGTGGTGCTGCCACCAGAAAGCAGCACCCATCACCAAAGACCCTCACCATCCAGAGCATGTCCTTTCCTCGCTGCTGCCTCTGAGAAGAAGTACAGGATCTTTATGGCAGGAACAGTTTATTACCCTTTAACCAACAGGCTCCTGAATTAGCATGTATAACATAGAAACATAGAAAATAGGTGCAGGAGTAGGCCATTCGGCCCTTCGAGCCTGCACTGCCATTCAGTATGATCATGGCTGATCATCTAACTCAGAACCCTGTACCTGCTTTCTCTCCATACCCCCTGATCCCTTTAGCCACAAAGGCCATATCTAACTTCCTCTTAAATATAGCCAATGAACCAGCCTCAGCTGTTTACTGTGGCAGAGAATTCCACAGATTCACCACTCTCTGTGTGAAGAAGTTTTTCCTCATCTCAGTCCTAAAAGGCTTCCCCTTTATCCTTAAACTGTGACCCCTCATTCTGGACTTCCCCAACATCTGAAACAACCTTTCTGCATCTAGCCTGTCCAATCCCTTTAGAATTTTATACGTTTCAATAAGATCCCCCCTCAATCTTCTAAATTCCAGTGAGTGGAATTCCAGTGAATGGAAATCTCAGTCACCTCAATAGTGAACTGACTCACTTCCAAGGACTCCACAATTCATGTTCTCAGTAGTTGTTTACTTATTTATTTATTTTTGGAAGTTGCACAGTTTGCCTTCTTTTAATAATTGTTTGTTTGTCAGTCTTTATGTGTAGTTTTTCCATTGACTCTATTGTATTTCTTTGTTCTACTGTGAATGTCCACAAGAGGATGAATATGAGGATTGTGTATGGAGATATATGCTGAACATACTTAGATAATAACTTTACTTTGAACTTTCAACATTGATAGCTAAAGGCTATGTAGCAGATATACTCAATGCTGATCAATTCATCCAGAAGCTCTTGTAAATGGGTTTGGCAAACAGGTAGTTACTGTGTCAGACTGTTCAAAAACATTTTACAGTCCATTAAGTCCCTATGTAGAGCAGTCACTGTTGAAAAGCAACCAAATGTATGATCATCTCTTTGTGCTATTTGTTGACTGGAATAAATGTTGGCTGGGACTCTAAGTGAACTCTCCCACCTTTTCGTAGAATCAAAGAAACGTACAGCACAGAGCAGGCCCCTTGTCCATACCAAATGTGATGCCTCCATATGCTAGCCCATTTTCCCCACTAGACTCTGCTCCTTGAAAATCCAAGTGCCTCTTAAACATTTTAATTGCATCTGCCTCCACCTCATCTCAAAGCTCACCGCAGATGATCACCACTCTCTGTGTGAAATATTTACTCCTCACAACTCCTTGAAATTTCTCTGCCCCACCCCCACCTTAGAGATGTGCCCTTTAATTCTAGACTCCACTGTCCAAGGGAAAAGAATCTAACTGTCTATTGTATATCTGTCCCTCATAACCTTCTTTACTTCTTTGAGGATCTATAAGACACTTGAAAGCAGGTACAGAGGGAATGTCAGAGGTAAGTTTTTCACACAGAGAGTGGCGGGTGCCACTGTGATGCCTCTGCCTGTGATGGTGGTGGGGGGGGGCAGATACAATAGACACTAGAACACTACAGCACAGTACAGGCCCTTCAGCCCTCGATGTTGTACCGACCCAATATGGTCTTTTAAGAGACTCTTAGAGAAGTACATGGAGCTTAGAAAAGTAGAGGACTGTGTGATAGGGAAATTCTAGGCAATTTCTAGAGTAGGTTAGATGGTCGGCATAACATTGTGGGCTGAAGGGCCTGTAATGCGCTGTAGATTTCTATGTTCTATGAGGTAACCCCCCCCACCACCCTCACCCCAAACCTGGAGATGAGAATTACTGTTCAGCCAAGGCTGATGGCTTAAGAACTTAAGAATTAAGAGCAGGAGAAGCTAAATATATTGAATGGGACCATATATAGGTTGATACATCAGTTTCAGTTCTTGTCTGAGTCCTGTTCCCTTAGCTTCTCAAAGTTATCAAAGGACCACCCAAGTATATTCACAGCACTTCCTTAAAAACAGAGGTCCTGAACTTTTGTGAACGGAAGGCCATTCTGAGACTATGGGTTAAAGTCAAGCTACAGTTCCCTGGCTCTGTGGTTTTTATGTTCTCCCAGTGACCATGTGGGTTTTCTCAGGGTGCTGCAGTTTCCTCCCACATTCCGAGAACATGCAGGTTAGGTTTGGTAAGTTGTGTGCGTGCTACGTTGGTGCCGGAAGCGTGGTAGCACTTGCGGGTTGCCTCCAGCAAGCCTTGGACAGCGTGTTGCTCATCATCGTATTTCAGTAGATGCTTTGATGTTACGATGTACACCAGACAAATAAAGATAATCTTTAATCTTATCTTCAGTATTTCCCTGGTGCCCCGTCACCACTTCCTTAAACTTGGATGCCAGCAATTTTCCAAGCTATTTATCACTTGAGCTACGGCTTGTTAGCATCATCTCCCTAAAGCAAGTGCTCAAAGTTGGAAAGTGTATCTTAATACTGATGTGATGACGTGATGAGACCGAACTCAGGTTGGAGGTGCAACACCTCATATTCCACTTGGGTAGTCGCCAACCTGATGGCATGAATATTAATCTCTCTAACTTCTCACCCCTCCCTACTTTCCTTTTTCCCATTCCCCATTCTGGTTACCCTTTCACCCATTTTCTTGTCCTCACCTGCCCACCACCTCCCTCTGGTTTGTCTCCTTCTTCCATGTTCCACTGCCCTCTCCTTTTTTCAACTCTTTACATCTAACACCTATCTCCTCCCAGCATCTTGCTTCAATCACCCTCCTTCTCCCCCTCCTTCTTATTCTGTCTTCTGCCCCCTTCATTTCCAGTCCTGGTGAAGTCTCGGGCTAAATTGATAACTGTTTTTTTTCCCTCCATACTTGGTTCCTGACTTGCTGAGTTTCCTTCAGCATTTTGTGTGTGTCACTCAAGATATCCAACATCTGCAGAATCTCTTGTGTTCTTAATATCATTGTTTTTTTGTAAGTGAAATTTTGGTATTTTCTTCAATTTTAGAATTAGAAATGAATACTACACTCAGTGGTCACTTTAGTAAGAAATTGTTACTTACTCATTACTGCAGGTATCTAATCAGCCAATCATGTGGCAGCAACTCAATGCATAAAAGCACACAGACATGGTCAAGAGGTTCAGTTGTTGTTGAGACCAAACATCAGAATGGGGAAGAAATGTCTGCTAAGTGACGTTGACCATGGAATGTCCACTCGTCCCCCCCATCCTTTCCCACCGATCTCCCTCCTGGCACTTATCCTTGTAAGCAGAACAAGTGCTACACCTGCCCTTACACTTTCTTCCTCACCACCATTCAGGGCCCCAGACAGTCCTTCCAGGTGAGGCGACACTTCACCTGTGAGTCAGCTGGTGTGGTATACTGCGTCCAGTGCTCCCAGTGTGGCCTTTCATATATCGGAGAGACCTGACGCAGACTGGGAGACTGTTCCGTTGAACACCTACACTCGGTCCGCCAGAAAAAGCAGGATCTCCCAGTGGCCACACATTTTAATTCCACGTCCCATTCCCATTCTGATATGTCTATCCGTAGCCTCCTCTACTGTCAAAATGAATCCAAACTCAGGTTGGAGGAACAACACCTTATATACCGGCTGGGTAGCCTCCAACCTGATGGCATGAACATTGATTTCTCTAACTTCCATTAATGCCCCTCCTCCCCTTCTTACCTCATCCCTGACATATTTAGTGTTTGCCTGTTCTCCATCTCCCTCTGGTGTTCCCCCTCCCCCTTTCTTTCTCCCGAGGCCTCCCATCCCATGATCCTTTCCCTTCTCTAGCTCTGTATCACTTTCGCCAATCACCTTTCCAGCTCTTAGCTTCATCCCACCCTCTCTGGTCTTCTCCTATCATTTCACATTTCCCCCTCCCCCCACTACTTTCAAATCTCTTACTATCTTTCCTTTTGGTTAGTCCTGATGAAGGGTCTCAGCCCGAAACGTCGACAGCGCTTCTCCCTATAGATGCTGCCTGGCCTGCTGTGTTCCACCAGCATTTTATGTGTGTTGTTGTTTGAATTTCCAGCGTCTGTAGATTTCCTTGTGTTTGACCATGGAATGATTGTTGGTGCCAGATGGGACGGTTTGAGTATCTCAGAAACTTCTGATCTCCTGGGATTTTCACCCACTATTATCTGTAGAGTTTACAGGGAATGGTGCAATAAACAACAAAAAATAATCCAGTAAGTGGCAGTTCTGTGGGTAAAAACGCCTTGTTAATGACAGGACAGAGGAACATGGCCAGACTAACTGAAGCTGACAGGAAGGCGACAGTAACTGAAATAACCACGTGCTACAAGGGTGTTTGTTCAGATGAGTATCTCTGAACGCACAACACATTGAACTATGAAGTGGATGGGCTACGGCAGCAGAAAACCATACCGGGTCCAACTTCTGTACCTAATAAAGCAGCCACTAAGTGTATATATTCATAATAAACACGGTACTTTGGAACGGATGAGTAACAGTCTCCGTAACAACCTTTATGCACAGTTCCAAAAGGCCCTAAAAGTATTCATAAACATGAGGAAGAATTATGTGAAGCCGAACTGGCATTTCTACTAATTTTACACCCCGTTGTTTCTTTGCCTTCTGCACGTTACAAACTTGCCGAATTATTCATCCTGAGCGACACACCTCCGAGTTCATTTTGTTTTTTTAACAAGTCTTTCACAAACTGCGCTGCCGGAGCCGAAATTGACAGGGAAGCGAGAGGCGGGGCTTGAAATTGCGCCCGTTACTATGACGTGTGCGCTGCCTGACAGACAGGCGAGTTACCCAGTCGGGTGCGCAGGTCGTCCTGCCGGCTCCGGTGACTGGCCGGCGGATGGTCAAGGGGGAGCCGCTGAGTGTTGAGGGTGGGTGAGGCTTGGCGCTGCCGGAGCTCGGCAGGCAAGCGCAGGGTTTCTGCTTTGCTTTGCCTTTTTGGTCAGTCCTGCTCTTCTTGGCCGTTTTGTGAGTGCTCACCTGCTACCCCGGGGTGTTTATTTAGCTCTTCTTTGGCGTCTTACGCGAACTCATCAGCCGCACTGAAAACTCGAGAAAGGGGACCGGAGCAACAACACTCGTTTTCCTCGCCTGTCGGGATTTAATGCGCGTAAAGAAAAAAAATTGTGTTATAAATAAAGAGCTCACGGACGGACGGAAGCACCGGAGCCCCAGCTCCTGCTATGAGAGAGACAGCGAAACTCCGGCGGCGACTCGGTGAGGAATGAGATGAGGCTCAGACATGGGACTGTGGCCACAGCGTTAGTGTTTGTCACCTCCTTCCTCAGCCTGTCCTGGTACACGGCTTGGCAGAATGGAAAAGGTACAGTTCAACAAGCAAATCCGGAATACGTGTAAATGTATATGATCAATTAAGAATTGCCTCACTGTGTGAATTCAGGTCGAGCAGCTGTGTTTCACACAAGCTAGTAAACCGAAAGCAGTCCCGCTGCTGGTTTGCGTTTGCCACTGAAGCTGCCAACCGTCAGTGTATTTTCACTGAGCTGTCGAGGGTTACTTGTGTTCCTGGGCTGTAGTGGGTTACTTGAAATGTGACATACTTGAATCGCTGCCTGTCCCGCGATTGCGTCTTTTCCGTTACGTTCACGCGTTAGTCAGTTTGCAAAGTGTGAGTGACTTGTCGGCGACGGAGTTTGATCCATCTGTAACGATGGGCCGTGAGGTGTCTGTCCAAAGCGACCAAAACAGGCCACTTAGTATAATATCACCACGTGAAAAAAATATGTATGGCTGAAGTGTTTCGTTTGATTTATTAAAAAAGCTATTGGCAACTTTAAATATGTCACTCTCTACGACCATTTCTCTTTTCTGACGAACTGTGAAATCGGGCCGAGTGTCATTCCACAGGTATTTTAAAATCCGATTTCTGTAACTTTAATGGTCGTTGACGTTGCTCAATTGTAGTCAGGTAGTAAATAGACGTATATTTTTTTTGCTTAAATTTCCATAACAAATCCGTACGTGTGTTTTAAATTATTTCCACTCCCCGCAGAGGCTGTGTGAAACTTGCCTTGAAGTTTAATCGGGCGTCACTGGAAATTGTAACATTTTTTATTAGCATCAGTGAGTTTTACGATGGCAGGTAACGGAACCTTGTGCCCTATGTCTGGCTGCTTCTGTTACGTAAATGTAAACATAATCTGTTCCCGGACTGGGAAGTGGGAAGAGGAAAGCACTGAGCTGTTTAAGAACTAGACCGGCGAGATGTGGAATGCAATCCAGTAAATCCTAGCTTGCTCATTCTTTCCTGTTTGGTCTGTGTGGCCTTGTCTGTTTACTGGGCATGGAAGAAACAGTTTCGAGACGTCAAACTCAAATGCCGTCGAATGTTTGAAAGTGTATTGGCAAGTTGTTCACGAGGTTAATTACACCTTTTTCCTGTGCTCTATGCCAATGATTATTAGTTTTTTTTAGAAGAGGCATTATTCATTAAATTTTGATCAGCAACTTTACCATCGTGGCTAAACAACATGGTAACAGGCCTCTTGCCCAATTGTATATACGTCCTGAGCCAGTCCTATTTGCCTACATTCAGTTCGCATCTCTCTGACTTTCCCGTGCATAACTTTTCTGACTTTTAACAGAGGAAAATACCCAAGTTGTTTTTCAGAATGTACTCAAACAAAAATGAGTGTCAAGCTGAAGAAACTATTTTTTTTATTCTGGTGTCCTTCTCTTTCCTTTACAATCCTGAAGAAGGGCCTCGGCCCCAAGCGTCAACTGTTTATTCATTTCCGCAGATGCTGCCTTACCTACGGGGAGTCTCCAGCATCTTGTGTGTGTAACATTAGAATGGGTGGCCAAAAGCAGGGTCGATGAAATGGTTTAATGGAACTTGCATTTGGCTATAAGTTTGTGACCTTATGAGAGCATATACTACTTGTGAAGCAGGATTATTGATACCTCTGGAGGTTGAGGAGGTACAGAGCTGGGGAAGTATTTCTTTACCCAGACCATGCACAATCTGCGGAATTCATTGCCACAGACGGTTGTAAAGGCCAAGCCACTGGGTAACTTAAAGTGGAGTTTGATAGGTTTTTGATTAGTACCGGCGTCAAAGGTTTTGAGGAGAAAGCAGGAGAATGGGGTTGAGAGGAATAATAAATTGTGATGGAATGATCTAACTCTTCTCCTATGTCTAATGGTCTAGTCAAAAGTTGGGTCAATGAGGTGGTTTAATAGAGCTCGCATTAGGCTGAAGGTTTTTAGACCCTTTGACCTGATGAGCCCACATACTATTTGTGAAGTGTGATTACAGTTGTCTTGGAATGGACAAATCCCAGTAGCAGCGTTGAAGCAAATGACATGTTCTGTCGAGCAATGCACCAGGCAATTCACGGAGTCAATTGCAGCACCGAGAGTGATGCTTCCATCACTAAGGACCCCTATCAACCAGGGCAAGCTCACTTATTGTATTACCATCAAAGAGGAGGTGCAGGAACCTGAAGGCGCACTCAATGTTTTAGGAACAGCTTCCCCTTCGATGTCAGATTTCTGCATGAACAGTGAACCAACCCATGAGCTATGCATTTTGTGTGTGTTGTTGTTTGAATTTCCAGCATCTACAGATTTCCTCGTGTTGGCTATTTTTGTGCTCTGTTTCCCTTACTTTTTATGTATATCTTTTTGTTTTGCAGCAGCAGAATATTAAAAACTGCAAATTTCATGACGCATATCAGTGATATGAAACCTGATTGTGATTTCTGTTTGGTTGTTGGAAATATATTTTCCCCAGAGTAATGAGTAACCTCCTCTACTGTCTTTTTTTTTTGTGTAGAAAAGTGAAAGGGAATCTTTCCCAACCGATTAGGTAGGGCTTGGGAGTGAACAAGACTGGAACAAGAGCATGAGAGAGATGAGTGGGCTATCAGGCACATCTGATGAGCATCATGGTGCCGTGGTCATGTAGTTGGGTGCCACAGTAGAGTAGTGGTTAGCGCAACGCTATTACTGCTCGGGATTTTCTGGAGCCGTCCAGTGCCGTCAATTCCAGTGCCGTCCCCATGAACCGTGTGGGTTTCCTCCGGGTTCTGCCACTCTCTCCCACGCTGAAACAACCAAATACAATAAGCAGTACACAAAAGCATCTGAACTGTCTCTTGGAAAGAGTGAATAAAGCACTGGTCTAAAAATTCTATCTGACCTCTGTTCCTCGATCGAGGCCTTTTAGTATCTGGTAGGCTTCAATGAGATTGCCCTCATCTTTCTGGATTGCATCGAGTACAGGTCCAGATACATGAAGTATTCTTTCATTTTTAGGGTCATTCCTATGAACCACTTCTGGACCCTCTCTAGGGCCAGAACATCCCTCCTTAGATAAGGGAACCAGATTTCTTTTAAAGTTCAAAGTAAATTTATTACCAAAGTACATGTATGTCACCATATACAAACCTGAGGTTCATTTTCTTGTGGCCATACTCGATAAGTTCAATAACCATAATAGAATCGATGAAGGACCGCACCAATGTGGTAGACAACCAGTGTGCAAAAGATGACAAACTGTTTAAATAAAGAAAGACAGTAAAATAATAATAAACAATAAATGCTGAGAAATGAGATTTAAAAAAAAACCCTGAAAGTAAGTCCATAGGTTGCGGGAACAGTTCAGTGACGGGCAAGTCAAGTTGAGTGAAGTTATTCCCATTGATTCATAATTCTGATGGCTATGGGGTAATAACTGTTCCTGAACCTGGTGGTGTGGGTTCTGAATCATTATCCTGATGGCAGTATGATGGGAAGTGAGTTGCACAATGGAGGCAGAATGTAACTTTCCAGGGGATATAAATTTCCATAGAATTAGCGAACTTCAGAACATGTTAAGGGTTTTAATTGAAACAGTAAATGCTACAATAATTCAAACTGCATCCTTACTGAGAAGGGGGAAAAGTAAATGTTCCAAGTTGACAGCCTTTCATCGGTGATTGCATTCAAGTCAGGATAGTGCACATCTTTCTTGGGAGTATGCAGTTTTCTGTTTGCCCCCTACCCTTGTTGATTGAGGCCACTGTTTAGGTTGCACTTGTCCTGTGTTCAAAGCCAGGGTCAATTTATTATCAAAGGTCCCTGATGATGGTTGCTACTTTCCTGCAATAATGCTTCATGTAAATATGCTTTATCTCAGGATGGACTGGGCCGTATTTTTGTAGGGTTTTCCATTCATGGCATTCATATTTCCATACCAGGCTGTGATGCAGCCAGTCAACATACTCTCCACCACATATCCATAGAAGTTTGTTAAAATATTAGATGTCATGGTGAACATTTGGAAGCTCCGAAGGAAGTAAAGGTGTTGCTGTGCTTTCTTTATAATTACACTTAAGTGCTAGACTTAGGACAGGTTCTCTGAAATAGTAACACCAAGGAATATAAAGTTTCTGACTCTCTGATTCCTCTAATGAGAACTGGCTCATGGACTTCTGGTTTCTTCCTCCTGAAGTCAGTCAGCTCATAGGTCTTGCTAACATTGAGTAAGAGGTTGTTTTGCAACACTAGATTTTCAATCTCCCTCCTATATGCCTTCCTCTTTCTTTCAAATGCAGTCAGACCAACATCTTAAAGCCTCAGCAGTGCATCCTTTTACATTCTAATCCCCTTGAAGTCAGTGCTAGTATTGCATTTGCTGTCATTGCCACAAACTCAACCTTCAAGTTAACTGTGAGGGGATCCCAGATCCTTTTGCTCCTGATTTCCAAATTTCTTCCCTTTAGAAAGTCAAAGTCAAACTCCTGGCCCAAGCCTTTGTGGCTCATCAGGCTGGTGCTTATGCTGGTTTCTGTGGCGTGAAGCGACTGAGGATACGAGACTCCCCACCGGATAGGACGCCAGTCTATTGCAAGGTTACTTAGAAAGTAACTTAACCTTTATCTTCCTACCGAAGTACATAACCTCACACTCCATTGTTTGCCAAGTGTAACTGTTACAGCAGCTTCTGTGAAGTGCCAGAGCGTGGCACTTGCAGCATAAAAATCCAGATGTCGCTGTTGATGATGAGTCAATGCTCGAGGATCTCAGCAGGTCTGTAAGCATCTATGGAAAGGAATAAATAGTCGACATTTTTTGGCTGAGACCGTTCATCAGGGCTGCAAAGGAAGGTGGAAGAAGCCAGACAGCATTTCCTGTATCTGTAAGTCTCTTGTTAAAGATATGTTAATTTCTCCAAAACAGCATCTCATTGTCTGGCTCTTCTGAATTATACTACGGATGCAAGGTACACAGAGAGGAAATATCCATTCCATCTGTTCTCTTTTCATAATGTGATGAGGTTTAAAATTGGCTAGTTAACCTCTTGGGACTGGAAATTAACTGTTGTAAGTGTGAAATCTCGTTCCTCCAGGTTTTGATTGCTATTGGACTGTTAGATCTTGTTCCATATGTTTTTTCATTATCTCAACAGAATTCCTATTTACTTTCCATACCTGATTTGGTTTTGAATACACTTTCTAAAACACACCATTTGACTCAATCATCCTACTAAAAGTTGTGGATACGGCCCAGTCCATCTCAGGTAAAGCTCTCCTAACCACTGACCACATACATGTGAAACACTGTCACAGGAAAGCAGCATCCATTATCAGGGACCCCCACCACCAAGACGTGCTGTCTTCTCACCGTTGCCATCAGGAAGAAGGTACAGGAGCCCCAGGATTCATGCCACCAAGTTCAGGAACAGTTTTTACCCCTCAACCATCAGGCTCTTGAACCAAGGGATAACTTTACTTGCCCCATCATTGAAATGTTCCCACAACCAATGGACTCCCTTCCAAGGACTCTTCATCTCATGTTCTCAATATTTTATTGCTTATTTAGTATTAATATTTCTTGTATTTGCATAATTTGTCTTCTGCACTCTGGTCTTTTATTGATTATTGAGTATGCCCACAAGAAAATGAATCATATGGTGATGTATGTGTGTTTTTTTGTGATAATAAATTTACTTTGATCTTTGAACTTTGAATCATGTTTTGGAAATTGTGCTGTATAAGGATTTTCCCTCAGAAGGATTTTCTGTTTGTATTCTCGCATCCTTTTAGGATATTTTCAGCTACTTTGTAAAAGCTGTCTGTGATAATGAGTAACACATTCTAATAACTCTGAGTAAGAGATTATCCTAATTTCTATAAGATTTATTAGTAATCATCTAGGAGTTTTGACATGTAGGTTTGAATTCTGTGATTTCCCTCCATGTGTACTCAGTCTAACCCTGTCATTACTTTAAAGACCAGTAACTGTTTGCATCATCAGCTTCCTTTTTCCAGAGAGAACATGTTCAGACTTCCATTGGCTGCAATTTCTCAGCTGTTGCTGTCTTTGTAATTCACTTCTGTCATTTTCAAAAAATATATTGTATTGTTTTATGTGAACAGACTTGGAAAAAAACTGACAAAAACAAGATGTCCCCTCTGTCCTCATTACACAGTCTCAATCCCTTCAAATGTAAAGTATTTGCCAGTTCTCTCAGCCGCAGATCGTACGTAGGCACTGAGTCCATTTTCCTCATTTGCAGGATTAACTTCTTAGCAATCACCATCCCAAACAATACAGCCACTTTTTTATGGATATTGGCTGAAGATAAGGAGCTTGTTGCTCCAAGGATGGCTATGAGCGGGTCTGGTTCTCACCGCTTCCGAAAAACCTCAGAGAAACGGTGAAAAATACTTTTCCAGTATGCATAAAGCTTGCAACATGACCAGAATGAATGTGACATCTTTTTCCATAATGGACTCTACATTGATCTAATTGTACAGCAATTGTGATATTTTGATTAAAAAGATTGCAGGTGCTGGAAATCAGAAATAAAGCAAGAAATGTAGATGCGATGGATAGATAGCATCTGTGTTGAGAGCTTTGTGTTTGAAATTGGTTACCAAACTTGTCATTCAGCTGGAATGAATTGTCTCCAGATCACTAAGCAGTCGTGTCCCATTCAACTGCATCTTTTCTGGATTGTTGGGGTATTTATTTTTCATAGTTTTTATTTGCATGTTTGTTAGCCTCCTACCTATTTGCATTCTGAAGTTGTCTTCATACTTTCAGTCTTGATTTTTTTAAGGGGAGGGCATGATTGTTAGGGCCCCAGGGGCTTTGAGAGCTCTTCCCCCCCCACACCCCCAGGCCCTTCTTGAATTTTAATTTTGCTCAAGATAAATCTGACCCTGATCAGCCATTTCCAGTGGCTGTGAGTGTTCAGTTCTGTTCTCTGCAAATCACTTTTGCATTTCCCCTCAGTGCTTCCAGAGAAACAGCATTCAGCAGCTAGTCATAGTAAACAGTAAACATTTGCCTATACTGCATTCTGGAGCCAAGCTTGAAACACTGAGAGGATGGATCTGATACTTTCACTGCAAACTGGCAAACTTCCTCTTTTTTTATTTCAGAAATAAGCTTTATTCATAAAAATATATACAGGAAATACAGTGCAAAAAATGCATGTCTGTCTTTTTATTTGTAGTGTCATCAAATCAAAACACTTGCTGTTCTGTCAAACCTGTGCATACTATTTACAAAGCATCAGCGCTATTCACATCAAACACCTTTAATCTATTTCCTGGTGGCCAACTATTTTAATTCCACGCCCCATTCCCATTCCAATATTTCAGTCCACGGCCACTCGCAGGTTGGAGGAGCAACTGCTCCTATTCTGCCTGGGTAGTCATCACCTGATAGCATAAACATTAGTTTCTCTAACTTCTGATAATTTCTAAACATCCCTCATTATTTTTATATTCCTCACTCTTGGCCTCCTCTCATCCCTTCTTTTCTCCTTACTGGTATATCACCTCTCTCTGGGGCCCCTCTATCAGATTCCTCCTTCACCCCTTTACCTCTTTATACCTATCACTTCGTAGCTTCTCACTTCATCCCCCCCACCCACCTTCCTTGCCTCTCACTGGACTTCGCTTATCACCTTCCAGCTCGCACTCCTTCCCCTCCCCCCCACCTCCTTATTCTGTTTCCTTCTCTCTTATTTTCTAGTCCTGATGAAGGGTCTCGGCCCGAAACATTGACCGTTTGTTGCCCTCCATAGATGCTGCATGACCCCCTGAGTTCAAGTATTTTGTGTGTGTTACTCTAGTGCTATTCATGTGATCTCTTTGAACAATATACCCATCCACTGTCTGAGATGCTGTTGCACAGGATTCAGTCCCTCGGTATCTAATGGCAACAGTACCTTGTGTTGCAGTTGTTAGGGCATTTTGGGGTTAGGGCATAAAGCACCTATTGACTTCAGCGACCAACCTGTAGATTTGAATATGCATTAAACATTAAATCTACAAACGTTTGTAAAATGCTGACTTAAATTTTTTATTTTTCTGTGGTATAGTTGTGAAAGGGGTGTGCTTTCAAAGGAAGCATGTTATTATGGATTTGTATGAATGGTCCTGAAATTTTCTTTGGTCTTTAGCACATAAAATGATGTGTAAGGTTGGACCAAGCAGATTTTTCCAATGAGAGGGTCTCAATATGATGCCTGCTCTGTCTTGTTTTGTTGAATAAAGAGGCTGCTTCACAGCTGCTAGTACTTTCTCTGTTGACTTCAGTCACACAACAGCAGTGGTCCTTCCCTATAAAGCCTTTGCGCTTGGCAGCGGAGTGTCCCTTTCCACCTGCCTTGCAGCCAAGAACTTGGCGTGAGTTAACATTGACTTATAGACATCTCGTACTGGAAAGCCAACAAATTCCAAGCAGATCAAAGCTGATGTTGAGTTACATCACTGTGTAAATCATGCAGAGCTGTTACAGTTTATCTGGATGTATCTTGATAGGAATTCTTTTCCAGACTTTGGCAAATTCACTATCCACAAAGGGTCAGGTGATCATCTCAAAATAAATTTTATTATCACAGTATATCACCATATAGTACCGTGAGATTCATTTTCTTGAATGCATGTACAAGGAAATAAAAACATTCAATAGAATTTATGAAAAAATACACACTGTAAATACTGACAAACAACCAATATGTAAAATCAGAGAAATTGTACAATATAGTTGTATAGTCCTTGACAGTGAGTCTAGGTTGTGTAATCAGTTTAGAGTAGAGGTGCATGAAGTTATCCAATCTGGTTCAGGAGCCTGATGGTTGAAAGGTAAAAACTGTCCTTGAACCTGGTGTTGCGGGACCTAAGGCTCCTGTACCTCCTTCCTGATGGGAGAAGTGAGAGGAGAGCATGGCCTGGGTGGTAGGGGTCCTTGATGATGGATACTGCTTTCTTCTGGTAGCCTTCCTTGTAAATGCACTCAATAGTGAGGAGGGCTTTGTTTGTAATGGACTGGACAGTATCCACTGCTTTCTGTAGATTTTTCTATTCCTGAACATTGGACCAGGCTGTGGTGCAACCAGTTAGGATACTCTCCACTGTGCATCTATAGAAGTTTGTCAAAGTTTTAGGTGACATGCAGAATCTATGTATGTTTCTATGGAAGTAGAGGTGCTGTTGTGCCTTTTTTATGATGGCATATCGGCTTCTTGGAGGACAGTATAGGATGGAAGTGAGACTCTGATGGTACCTGTCCCTGCTGTACATTACTCTCCTCTGACAAAAAAGCTACACGAGAACACGTGAGAAATCTGGAACCCCTCCCATAATCTTGGGTACCATCTGTCAACGAAGGTGAGCCTTGATGTTGAAATTCACGATTGCCTTCAATGTGACAGTGCATCCTTTAATCATCTTGGGGGAAACACGTTTGAGAATCAAGATCACAGATCTGTCACAAGGCTCAGTCAACTGAGTGGCAGTGATCTCTGCTCTACCATTTGCTTAGGAAACCTGGACTTCTGCCATCATAAGTCAGTGGAAATAATGCCAGCAATGTCTTCTCCATAAAATTCATGGAAAGGCATGTTAACTAGAACCATAGAACATTACAGCACAGAAACAGGCCTTTTGGCCCTTCTTGGCTGTGCCGAACTATTTTTCTGCCTAGTCCCACTGACCTGCACCTGTCCCATATCCCTCCATACATCTCTCGTCCATGTACCTGTCCAAATGTTGCTTAAGTGTTAAAAGTGAGCCCGCATTTACCACTTCATCTGGCAGCTCATTCCACATTCCCACCACTCTGTGTGAAGAAGCCCCCTCCCATGTTCCCTTTAAATTTTTCCCCCTTCACCCTTAACCCATGTCCTCTGGATTTTTTCTCCACTAGCCTCAGTGAAAAAAGCCTGCTTGCATTCACTCTATCCATACCCATCATAATTCTATATACCTCTATCAAGTCTCCCCTCATTCTTTTACGCTCCAGGGAATAAAGTCCTAACCTATTCAACCTTTCTCTGTAACTCAGTTTCTCAAGTCCCGGCAACATCCTTGTAAACCTTCTCTGCACTCTTTCAACCTTATTAATACCCTTCCTGTAACCAATGTCATTGTCACTAATGAGTTAGCATTCCTAATTTGGAGTCCCTGGTTGAACTCTGTCAGCTCGGTCCCATGGGCTGTGTTGTATGTATGCCTGACGCCAGACACTCAGACACTCAAAGCAAATGCTCCATTCTGACCTTGGTCATGGGAAGAGGTGTACTGTGTTAGTAGAATATAGACCATACGGCATTATAGTATAGTACAGGCCCTTCAGCCCACAGTGTTGTGCTGCCCTTTTAATGCACTTTTCCTTGGTAGAGAAGACAATTCAAGGATGTGCTGAAAGCCATAAACGAGATTCTACCGATGCTGGAAATCTTGAGCAGCACACACGAAATGCTGGAGGTCAGCAGGTCAGGGGGCATCGATGTTTCTGGCTGAGACCCTTCTTCGGGACTGGAAAGGAAGGTTGGGGAGTGGGGAGGTGGGAGAAGGAGGATGCAAGCTAAGTAAGACCAGGTGAGGGGGAAAGGTCGGTGGATGGAGGGGAGTGGAGTGAAAAGCTGCGGCTGATGGGTGGAAGAGGTGAATGGTTGAATAAGGAATCTAATAGAAGATAGTGGACCATGGAAGAAAGGAGGGGAGGAAGCCAGAGGAAGGAGACAGGCAGGTAAAAAGAAGGGTGAGAGGGTAACCAGAATGGAGGAAAAGGAAGGAGGCACGGAAATAGACATTAGACAATAGGTGCAGAAGTAGACCATTCGGCCCTTCGAGCCTGCACCTCCATTTTGAGATCATGGCTGATCAACTACTATCAATACCCGGTTCCTGCCTTGTCCCCATATTCCTTGATTCCCCTATCCATAAGATACCTATCTAGCTCCTTCTTGAAAGCATCCAGAGAATTGGCCTCCACTACCTTCTGAGGCAGTGCATTCCAGACCCCCACAACTCTCTGGAAGAAGAAGTTTTTCCTTAACTCTGTCCTAAATGACCTACCCCTTATTCTCAAACCATGCCCTCTGGTACTGGACTCTCCCAGCATCTGGAACATATTTCCTGCCTCTATCTTGTCCAATCCCTTAATAATCTTATATGTTTCAATCAGATCCCCTCTCAATCTCCTTAATTCCAGCGTGTACAAGCCCAGTCTCTCTAACCTCTCTGCGTAAGACAGTCCAGACATCCCAGGAATTAACCTCGTGAATCTACGCTGCACCTCCTCGACAGCCAGGATGTCCTTCCTTAACCCTGGAGACCAAAACTATACACAATACTCCAGGTGTGGTCTCACCAGGGCTCTGTAGAAATGCAAGAGGATTTCCTTGCTCTTGTACTCAATTCCCTTTGTAATAAAGGCCAACATTCCGTTAGCCTTCTTCACTGCCTGCTGCGCTTGCTCATTCACCTTCAGTGACTGATGAACAAGGACTCCTAGATCTCTTTGTATTTCTCCCTTACCTAACTCTACACCGTTCAGATAATAATCTGCCTTCCTGTTCTTACTCCCAAAGTGGATAACCTCACACTTATTCACATTAAACGTCATCTGCCAAGTATCTGCCCACTCACCCAGCCTATCCAAGTCACCCTGAATTCTCCTAACATCCTCATCACATGTCACACTGCCACCCAGCTTAGTATCATCAGCAAATTTGCTGATGTTATTTTCAATGCCTTCATCCAAATCGTTGACGTAAATTGTAAACAGCTGTGGTCCCAATACCGAACCCTGTGGCACCTGCCCTTCCGAGAAACACCCATTCACCGCTACCCTTTGCTTTCTATCTGCCAACCAGTTTTCTATCCATGCTAATGTCTTCCCCCCGATGCCCTGAGCTTTGATTTTACCCACCAATCTCCTATTGGGACCTTATCAAATGCCTTCTGAAAATCGAGGTACACTACATCCACTGGATCTCCCCTGTCTAACTTCCTGCTTACATCCTCGAAAAACACCAACAGATTAGTCAAGCATGATTTACCCTTGGTAAATCCATGCTGGCTCGGCCCGATCCTATCACTGCTATCTAGATATGCCACTATTTCATCCTTAATAATGGACTCTAGCATCTTCCCCACCACCAATGTCAGGCTGACAGGTTGATAGTTCTCTGTTTTCTCCCTCTCTCCTTTCTTAAAAAGTGGGATAACATTAGCCATTCTCCAATCCTCAGGAACTGATCCTGAATCTAAGGAACATTGGAAAATGATTACCAATGCATCCGCAATTTCCAGGGCCACCTCCTTTAGTACCCTAGGATGCAGACCATCTGTACCTGGGGATTTGTCAGCCTTCAGTCCCATCAGTCTTCTCATCACCGTTTCCTTCCTAATGTCAATCTGTTTCATTTCCTCTGTTACCCTATGTCCTTGGCCCATCCATACATCTGGGAGATTGCTTGTGTCTTCCCAAGTGAAGACAGATCTAAAGTACTCATTAAATTCTTCTGCCATTTCTCTGTTTCCCATAACAATTTCACCCAATTCATTCTTCAAGGGCACAACATTGTTCTTAACTATCTTCTTTCTCTTCACATACCTAAACAAGCTTTTGCTATCTTCCTTTATATTCCTGGCTAGCTTGTGTTTGTACCTCATTTTTTCTCCCTGTAATGTCTTTTTAGTTAAGTTCTGTTGTTCCTTAAAAACTTCTCAATCATCTGTCCTCCCACTCACCTTAGCTCTGTCATACTTTTTTTAATGCTATGCAATCTCTGACTTCCTTTGTCAACCACTGTGGCCCCTTTCCTCCCTTTGAATCCTTCCTTCTCTGGGGGTTGAACTGATTTTGCACCTTGTGCATTATTCCCAAGAATACCTGCCATTGCTGTTGCACTGTCTTTTCTGCTAGGCTATCCTTCCAGTCAACTTTGGCCAGCTCCTCCCTCATGGCTCCATAGCTTCCCCTGTTCATCTGCAACACTGACACCTCCGAGCTGCCCTTATCCTTCTCAAATTGCAGATAAAATCTTATCATATTATGATCACTACCTCCTAATGGCTCCTTTACTGCAAGATTGCTTATCAAATCCTGTTCATTACATAACACTAAATCCAGAATAGTCTTGTCCCTGGTCGGCTCTCGTACAAGCTGTTCCAAGAATGCATCCCGTAGGCACTCTACAAACTCCCTATCCTGTGGTCCAGCACCAACCTGATTCTCCCAGTTCACCTGCATGTTGAAATCCCCCATAACTACTGCGACATTACCTTTGCCACATGCCAATGTTAACTCCCTATTCAACTTGCACCCAATATCCATGCTACTGTTTGGTGGCCTGTAGACAACACCCATTTGGGTCCTTTTGCCCTTACTGTTCCTCAGTTCCATCCACACAGACTCTACTTCTCCTGACCCTATGTCCCCCCTTGCAAAGGACTGAATCTCATTCCTCACCAACAGGGCCACCCCACCCCCTCTGCCCACATTTCTGTCCCTACGTTAGCATGTATACCCTTGTACATTCATTTCCCAGGTCTGATCACCCTGCAGCCCATGTCTCCATTATCCCAACAACATCATAGTTACCCATTCGCACCTGGGCTTCAAGCTCATCTGCCTTATTTTTGACACTTCATGCATTCAGATATAGAATTTTTAGCCCATTTCTCCTCTCTCGGTTTGAATCGCTGCCTATTGTGCTTAACCCAGCTCCCCGAATTCCTATCGGGCTATACGCCCCTGGAATTTTGTTGTCCTTCCGAAATTTACTTATTCTTTCAACACATCTAACCAGAAGTCAGATAAAATAATGTTTCTGACATCAGGTTGGAGTCTACCCAGATGGAGTATGGAACAAAATATTGACAATTTCTGATCTGCATTCCCCCAGCATTTTGTGTGATGCACCCAGTGTCTGTGAATGAAGACTCTCTGGCTCCCGGGCATGCCTACCCCTGACAGCTGAAAGTACTGGAGTGTATTGAGAACCTTGAAGTTGCACATCAGAAGCTCACAGAAGCTCTGTATTAGTTTTAGAAGCATACGGCCATCTCAAACTAACTCTGTGGAAGTGTGTTCAGTTCCGACATTGCCTTCATTTGCCACCTTAAAATACGCAAAACTGGAGTGGAAGTAAATTATCCTCTATCCTGGCGGGGCGGGATTGGGGTGGAAAGAAGAAATTTCCCATGTGCCCCTCTCTTGTTATCATCCTATAATAATATTACGTAGAATGCAAAGAAAATATATGAATTTCTCTTTGGTCTTTTCAAAAGAAACATTGTTAGATCAAGGTAAACTTTATTCATAATAAAACAAAAACAAGAATAAATATGTACCTCAAAAAGGTGGCATCAATTATTAAGGACCATCATTGGCCAGCATATGCCCTCTTGTTACTACTGCCATCAGGGAGGACTACAGGACCCTGAAGACCCATACTTTTAGGGGCAGCTTCTTCCCCCCTGCAATGAGAGTTCTGAAT
This sequence comes from Hypanus sabinus, assembly GCF_030144855.1. Classification (NCBI taxonomy): domain Eukaryota; kingdom Metazoa; phylum Chordata; class Chondrichthyes; order Myliobatiformes; family Dasyatidae; genus Hypanus; species Hypanus sabinus. The sequence goes on along the minus strand of NC_082708.1, from coordinate 26,295,360 downwards.
GGATAATGAACCAATGCATGATCACTACCCCACTACTTTGGCTCGACTTGTTTTTTTTGGAATTGTATATTTTAGGTATTGTACTGTACTGCCGGCGGCCCAAGCGATAAATTTCACCACATGTCAGTGATTTTAAAACTGATTCTGTTTCTCTAAACTGCACAAAGCCTATTCATTCTTACATTCATAGTCAATGTTTTAAGTAGTGTCCTATTATATTCCTTAAAACCAATAGGACTGTTGCCACTCGAATGTGGTCTCCTGGGGTGGTACGCTACTGTGATAATTGAAGAGCTTCCTCACCCAAGAGTTTTTTAAACAAAATTTTTATTATGAATAATTTGTTCAATGCCTTCTAATTCTTTACATTCATTGTCAATGCTTTCTGTACTGTTCTCTTGCATTCGTGTACGTCAATAACACTGTTGCCATTCATGGTACTCAACTACAATAATAGAGGGGCTTCCTCGTCCAACCTAGCCCCCCCCCCCCCAGTAGGAGAAGCACCCTACACCCATGAAACAATGGCCAGTGAAACTCATGTATGGTGGGAAAATTTACACACATCCAGAATTTAAATCCATTTTTATGTTCACTTTATGGCCTAAGCAAACACTGCTTCTTGTTGGATTTTGGAGGGTGACAGGGCTGAGGGCGCTATTGGTAGTTACAGGGCTACCAGACAGCTCTGCAGCAGATGGTACAGATTTCTGTCAATGCGCCAATAGCATTGACATTATAACGTTATAATATCCAATGACGTGCAGCTCATTTTGGTGCTCTGAGTGAAAATGGAATCAAAGGCAATCATCAGTTTAGAAATTCGACTATTCCTAATGTGAGGTTCTCTGACCGAAACAGATAAAATAATAAAATTCCTCAATCTAATTATAGTGGATTCCAGTTAATTGGGTCAACTCTTACAAAACAAAAACTAATCGAGAAAATAGCTTGGATTCACTTCATTTATTTGGGACACTATGTTGCTTAATTGGGATGGGAGACTGTTGCCAAACAGTAAGTAATTAGCATCAGTCACATGCACTTGTGTGGTCATTAGATAGTATAGTGTGCTTAGATGGAATGGTTTTAAATACTGACACGTGTGTGCTTTGTCACTGATGGTGAGAAGTAAGTGGTAATGTAATTCAGAACTGTTATGCTCACTGTGGTTTCAAGCATTCAGACTTGGATGATAGTTGTCTGTCATATTTGACAATGACAGGACACCTGTGTAGGACAGTTTTTAAAGTGGAAAAGCCGTTGCACTGGGTAGTTCCACACTCTCCTCTTTGGAAGTCTAGATCCTGTGTTATGAGTAGTTGTCACGACTGGGATCCTCCTTGGTTGCAGTGGTTGACCACGACTATCTCTGTGCCTTGACTTGCCCTTCACTCTCCATGGAGCATTACAGAACTGCCTTCCTGGCCATTGGGTCTCACTGTCGATCTCATCCATCCAGTCCACACTTCACATACTGGGACAGTATGTCCCTATCTCGTGGGAGTATTAAACTTGTTGGCTGCCCTCACCTGGCTTCACCTGTTGTTGAAAAGGTGCTCCAAGGTGTGGCCACTGTCACGTACAAATAGCTAACTTGGGGCCACAGGTGAGAGCTGAGTGCTCGGGGACCAAAGGTGAGTGAGCTGCCCTGAAATGAACACGACAAGCCCCTTCACCAGAGGTGTTACCCTTTCCTGGATGCCCCATACACCCCTTTGTTCATTTTCAGTAAATTTAAAAAAAAACACAACATATCAATGGAGGAATCCATCCAGTGTAACTATTAGGAACTAATAGTTTTATAGCACTGTAGTATTCATTCCATCCTTCAGCACCCATGCCGTTGTATTGAGTCTACCCTTGCCTCATATTCTCTTTCAATACAGAAAGCAGCCATTTGGGTCAAGAAGTCAATGCCAGCTCTTCAGAATCATGTTTAATATCTCTGACGTGTTGAGAAATTTGTTGCTTTGTGGTAGCAGTACAGTACAATACATTAAAATGGTAAATTATGAAAAGATTTACATTAAAAATAAATCAAATTTGAAAAAAATATAATAGTGCATTCCCATCAGCCTCATTCTCCCACTTATTTTCTGTCAGCTGTCTGATGACCTACACTAGAGGTAATTAACAGTAGACGGGATATCTGTGGGAGGAAACTAGAGCACCTGAAGGGAGCTCTAGCAGTCACACTTCACAGAAAATGGTGGATGCAGTCCTGTCCATCCCATGTAAAGTGCTCTCTGTGATTGAGCACATTGACTCAACAAGGAGTGCCTCCACAAGAAAGTGAAACCCATGGCCAAAGATCCCCACCATCTAGGGCGTGCTGTCTTCTCTCTACTTCCATCAGGAAGGAGACCCAAGGATCACCAGGCTCCTGAACCAGTGCAGGTAATGTCATTCACCTCAACTCCAAACTGATTCCACAACCTGCCAACTCGCTTTCAAGGATTCTACAGCACATGTTCTTAGTATTATTGATTTGTTTTATTTGCACAATTTGCCTCTTGCTGATTGGCTGTTGGTCAGTCTTTATTTATGTCTAGTTTTTCATAAACTTTATCGTATTTTATTTTCCTTAAAATGTCTGGAAGGAAACAAATCTCAAGCTAGTAGAGGTAGAATGCATGTATACTTTCGTAATAAGTTTACTCTGACCTTGTAAGAACTCCATGGAAGGCACCAAGATCAGGCTAAAGTGTGTGACTGGAGCTGTATGATAGCAGTACTAACTGCTGCACTAGGGCGCTTCAAAATGCTTGCAGCTTTTTGATTTCCATTTGAAGCTTTTATCCACTGGAATACTGAAACATATACAAATCCTCAATCATCAGAGGTGTTTTAAATTGCTACTTAATTAAGCATATTTTGGACTATATTTTAAGAATGCAAAAAATTAAGAAACCTTTTTATGAAGAGTATCATCAAATTATAAATATATCTAAATGGTTAAACTAGTTATGTAATGGGGCTGTTAATCTGGCGACCTTGTGATCTGTAGGCATGAATTTGCCAGGAACCTGGAGAAATTTAAAACTATTAATAAATCTGGATGATACAGCTGGTATCAGTGATGGCAATTGCAAGTCTACTGAATGGCATTAAAAATCCTACTTTGTTCACTAATGTCCTTCAGGGAAAGGGATTGGTTGTGTTTACTCACAACAGCTTGTTTGTCCCAAAACTACCCTTGGAAAAGACTCAGCAATCTGCTCTGTTCACAGGCAATTGAGGATGGGTGTTAAATTTACTCAGTGGCCACTATATTAGGCACAGGAGAAACCTAATAAAATGACCACTTGGTGTGCGTTCATGGTCTTCTGCTGTAGCCCATCCACTTCGAGGTTCAGCATATGTTGTGCTTTCAGAGATGCTCTTCTGCACACCACCATTGTTATTTGAGTTACTGTCACCTTCCTGTCAGCTTGAACCAGTCTGGCCATTCTCCTCTGACCTCTCTTATAAACAAGGAATTATTGCACACAGAACTGCCACTCACTGAATGCTTTTTGTTTTTCACACCAGTCTCTGTGAAATAGAGACTGCTGTGCATGAAAATCCCAAGAGATGAGCAGTTCCAGAGTTACTCAAACCGCCCCGTCAGGTACCAACTCCGACGTCAATGTCACTTAGATCCCATTTCTTCCTCGTTTTGAAGTTTTGTCTCAACAACATCTGAACCTCTTGAACTTGTCAGTGTTCTTTTATGCATTGAGTTCCTGCCACATGATTGGCTAATCAGATATTTGTATACATGATCAGGTGTGTGTAGGACTTTACCGCACGTACGTTGGAACCTGATGTATGTGTATCCAAAGTCTATGCACAAAGCTAAGAACTACAAAGGTCATTTGTTCCTCACTTCTCTGTGCGCTTTTGTGGACAAAAATGCTTAATGCCTTTGTGGGCAAGTTCCTTTGTTCAGATTTATAGGTGATGTCCAGAAGACAGCTCAGTGACCCTGGGTCTGTACTCACTGGAGTTTAGAAGGGTCGGATCTTATTGAAACCCACAGAATATTAAAAGGTCTGGGTACGATGGAGACAATGCTTCCAGTAGTTGGCGAGTTTAGGACTGAGGGAACACCCTCAGACTTAACGGACATCCCTTTAGAACAGAGATGAGCAGGTCTTTAACCAAAGGGTGGTAAATCTATGGAATTCATTGCTACCGATAGCCATGGAGGCCAAAGCATTGAATATATTTGAAGTGGAGATTGATAGGTTCTTGATTAGCAAGAGTGTCAAAGATTATGGGAAGAAGGCCGGAGAATGGGGTTGAGGGAATAATAAATCAGCCATGCCAGATCAGACTTGATGGGCCAAATGGTCTAATTCTGCTTGGTCCTATGGTCTTGCACAGATATTCTATAACCTGATTGGCACCCATCTGCCTTCCTTATTAGATTTGGCAAAAGGCTTGATCCAGCTTACAAATAAGACAAAGGAAAGGGCAGTTTTGCCTGAACCCAGATCCCACAATATTTAACTGAGCATTAAGTTCCTTAGTTAAGATGTTCTGGTATCAAAAATGGAAAAAAAAGTTTTCGTGCTCCTCATGTGGTTTAATTGACTTCATTGCACAAGCTTGCTTGCAGAGCGTTTAATAAGTTACGAAGGCAGTTGGCAGTATATTTTCCAGTACAGGCTCTTTGGCCTACAATGTTATGCCAATTCTTTAACCTACTCCGAGATCAATCTAACCCTTCCCTCCATTTTTCTTTCATCCATGTGCATATCTAAGAGTCGCTAAATATCCATAATGTATTTGCCTCTGCCACCATCATTGGTAGTGTGTTCCACTCTCTCTGTAACTTTAAAAAAAAGCCTACACCTCCCCTATTCCCCTCTTTTCCCTATGCTTTCCTTCAAACAACTTAACCTTCTGCTCCCTTGTGTTAGCCATTTCTGCCCTGGTAAAAAGTCTCTGGTTATCCACTTTATCCATGTCTCTTGTCATCTTGAGCACCTCTTCTCATCTGCTAGGCACTCAACCTATCACTTAAGGCCTGTAATCTCAGTGGCAGGAGTTAAATATGAAAACACACAAAGTGAGATGTGGAATGAGAATCTGGAGACCATTAATTGACTATTAAATCTTAATTTCAACCTTGACGAAGAAATCCCTTCGGCAGATTCAATATGCTGATGCAATAATTTGTGTAGTTTCAACTTCAAGTTGGATATTTTTGGATTTGTTAGGGGCTTTGAAATGTAGCAACTCTTTTTCCCTTGATGATGATATCTGTCTCATCTCCTACTGTATTCTTTAGAGACTACATGTTATTTCATGGATTACGAAAGTCTATTTCCATCGTGTTCACTGGTCTGTGTGGTTTTGGTGTTCTGTTTCAGACAACAGAAGACTACTTTCTACTGTATAAGACATTAGTGAGTCCACAGACTATTTTTTAAAAAAAAACTGATTGGCATCACCACCAAGTTCTAAGTCTTGTAAAATCTGAAAATACTTCTTCACATGCTTTTCCCTGTGGAGGCTGCTGTGAATTTTAAAGAAATGAGCGTTGCATCTTTTTGCAGTAGGGTGAGTGGGGGAGGGGGGAATAAAACCTCGTGTGGTGGGGTGGAGTTGTCTCTATCAAAAGAGGTGTAAGGCGTTCTGCTAGCCTGCAGGTCATCCTTGGGCAATGTGTAGCCTCTCTCCTTGGCCCCCCCCCCCCCAATCACAGTCAAGTGAAGCCATAGGAGTTGGTCATATGAGCAGCTGGTATACATCACGTCCTGGTTATGCGAACTGATGCCAGGCAGACAATCTTGAAAGAGCATTGATGATGGCTGGGGTCACCCATCTTGTACAGAAACTACCCAGAATGGCAAACCACTTCTGTAGAAAAATTTGCCATGAGAACAACCGTAGTCATGAATAGACCATGATCCCCATGTCATATGACACGGCACTTAATGATGCCTCAACCTTACCTAAACTGATTTTTGCAGTATCGAAATGAACTTCCCGATTTTCTGCACATCAGCAGCCCTATAGGCAGCTCGCTTTCTATAACCCTGGGGGTTCATGATCAAGCGAGGGGCCACACAGTGGCACAAGGAATAGAGCTGCTTCCTCACAACTTCAGTGAACCAGGGCCAACCATTGGGTGGTGTCCACGTGGAGTTTGTACATTCTTCTCAAGTGGGTTTCTGCTGGGTACTGCAGTTTCTTTCCACAGCCCAAAGACTTGGAGGTTGTAGGTTAATTTAGTCACTGTAAATTTCCCCAAGAGTTAGTGGGAAAGAATAAAGTGGGTGAATGCAAGACAACACAGCTCAGCTTTTCCAGGTGGCCTTTGTGTGACTCAGCGATTCTTAACTCCCAAACAAGGACAATGTCACTTCTCATAATGGTCATCACACTAATGATGAAATGAGAAAAATAAAGTTTGTTGAACACTTCACCATGGCTGTTGCAATAGTTGAGGCACAGTTGCATTTAGAGGAAAGCAATTTAAGCATATGACCAAGACAAACTATGGACGATTGATCAATTTAAATGCAGTAGACCAGGAGAATGAATGAATGACAGAAGGATAAGCATCAGTTGAAGCATTAACCTTACAGTGCAGAAGAACATCATTAAGATTGGCAGAGCAACCCCATCAATCCTATTCTTACTCCTTATTTCACATGATTATCAGCTCCCATTTGGTTTCTTTGCCACTTGCATACACTAAGAGTAATTTATTGTAGCCTAGCAGCATGTATACAGTGGCCTCTTTATCAGGTACAGTCACTTGTTAGTAAAAATATCTGATTAGCCAATTGTGGCAGCAACTCAATACATTAAAGCATGCTGGCATGGTCAAGAGGTTTAGTTGTTGTTCAGACCAAATATCCAAATGGGGAAGAAATGTGATCTAAGTGACTTTGACTGTGGAATGATTTTCGGTGCTGGATTGGATGGTTTGGGTGTCTCTGAAACTGCTGATCTCCTGGTCATCCACAACAACCTCCAGTGTTTACAAAGAGTGTGAAAAACGTGCAGTGAGTGGCAGTTCTGTGGGTGAGAACACCTTTTTAATGAGGGAGTTCAGAAAATAATGGGTAGGCTGGTTCAAACTGACAGGAAGGCAGCAGTAACAAATAACCACATATTACAAAAGCGGTCAGCTAGGTGTGGTCAACAGTGATTTTTGGTTTTATGGGGCTGGTGAAGTACTTCAGTCTTGTTCAGGCTGATAGTCAGGCCAAAGGACGTAGCCGTGTCTGAGAATTTGTTCAGCATCAACTGTAGATCACTGTCTTTGTGTTTCTTGAATGACTGTATGGAGGCATTTCGTCTGTGCGTTCAAGCGGTGAAGGTCAAAGAGAGAGCCGTCCAATCGGTACCTGAAGTACACACCCTCCTTCAGACCTTGGACAGTATGTGGCAACATACAAGTGAAGAACAGATTAAACAGGACTGGGGCTAGTACACAGCCCTGCTTCACCCCACCGGAAATGGCAAATGCAGCTGACGTATCACCACTGCAAAGGACCTGTCCTGTCATTCCATCGTGGAGCAGCTGAATCATCTCCAAGAATTTCCACAGGCATCTGTAACGTCTCAGGATGATCCAAACATCAACCCCATAGAACCAAAAATCACTGTTGACGACACCCAGCTGACAAATGTAAACAGCTTCAAATACTTGGGAAACATCACCTTGAATGATGGGTCTTTGAACAAAGAAATTGACTCCGGGGTCAGCAAGGCCAGCCAGGCTCTGGGGAGGCTGCATACCAGAGCACTCAGTCAACACAATGTCCGCATCTTCACAAAGCTGTGGTCATCCTTTCTCTTCTATATGGATGTGAGACCTGGACTCTGTACCGCCGACACATCAAACAACTGGAGAAATTTGACATGTGCGCCCTCTGCTCCATCCTTGTCATTCGTTGGCAAGACTGCGTCTCCAACCTGGAGGTCTTGGATCATGCGGAATCCACCAGCATTGAGTCCCTGATCATCAGAGCCCAGATGCAGTGGGTGGGACACGTCATCAGAATGGATGACCACCATATGCCTTGCCAGCTGGTCTACGGTGAACTGGAGACTGGAAAGAGACCTCAAGGTCGTCCATGCAGGCTCTACAAAAGCGCTGTGAAGGAAACCTTACGCTACTGTGACATCCAACCAAGGGAACTCAAAGCTGCGGCTGCTGACAGAACCCACTGGCAAGCCCTGTGCCATGAAGCCAACACCCGTTTTGAAGACAGGTGCTGCCAAAAACTGATGAAAAACTGGGAGCGGTGTCACAGAACAGCAGCCATAATTATTTCAACAATGGACTAGACTCTGCGCTTTCAGACTGGGACTGCAGAGTCCACAGATGAACTGCACAATACTGTGTTGTCTTCGAATTCAAAGGACTACCACTGCCACTGCAACAGTGGTGTGCAGAGGAGCACATCTGAAGGCACAACATGTCAAACCTGAAACTGGATGGAGAACAGAAGCAGGCGACCATGATTATGTACTCAGTGGCCACTTTATTAGGTACAGAAGTACACTGTGTATGAGATATGGAAGGAAACCGAGTGATGGAAACTTGTGTGATCAGGGGGAGATTGTACAAACCCACAGGCGCCCTTGGTCAGGATTAAACCCAGGCCCCCATGATAATGTGCATATCAAATGGCTTTCTTTCTATGCAGTGCATTCTATTCAATAAGATCAAAACGTGATCCCATGTAAACATTGTGAACTGATTTCAAGACCAGGTCATCAGTTCACAGTGATTGCATCAGGATCCCAACACTTCTTTTAAAAAATTTTTTTTATTAGTTTTTCAAAACATTTTACAAATTAAAAACCCCAAATCCCAATGAGGAACATTAAAACAGTGCAAAATTAAGCATACAATAACAATATGCTACAAAGGAAGAGAATTTAGCAAAAACAAAGCACCTAAATTAAAGACAAGTAAGCTTAGTGTCCTCCCCAAGCCCCACAACACAAGAAAAAACAACAGCAACTCCAGACCAACCACAACACAATATAGAGAGTATAAGTCAGGACAGCCAAACTCCCAGACTGTGAATACACTCAGCAACAGAGGATAATAATGCCTTCTACCAGGAAAAAAAAGGAGCTGAAAGCAAGGGACCGAAAAGAAAAAAAAACACCCTAGTCAAGAGGAAGGTTATGAAAGTACTAGATAAAAGGTTCCCAGACCTTATGGAACTTTAGATCCGAATTGAGAACTGAATAATGAATTTTTTCGAGGTCCAAACAGGCCATGATGTCGTTAAGCCATTGAGCATGAGTGGGCAGGGCAACATCTCTCCATCTGAGGAGGATCAAGCGTCTAGCTAGAAGAGAGGCAAAGGATAATATTCGGCATTGGGTCGGGCCCAGACATAAATCTGTCTCGCCCCAAAAACCGAACAGAGCAATTAAGGGGTTTGGTTCTAGGTGCTGATTCAGAATACATGATAACTTAGTGAAGACATCTTTCCAGAATTTCTCCAAGCTAGGACAGAACCAGTACATATGGATGAGAGAGGCCACGCCCCTCTTGCATTTATCACAGAGCGGACTAACGCTAGGGTAGAATCGAGATAGTTTAGATTTAGACATATGGGCTCTATGAACAATCTTAAACTGTAAAAGGCAGTGGCGAGCACAAAGAGAGGTTGAGTTAACCGATTTGAGAACTGAATCCCAGCTCTCCTCAGATAAGGAGATATTTAAATCCTGCTCCCAGGCCATTTTGATTTTATCCATGGGGGCCCGTCGTAAGGCCGCTAGTTTATCTAGGTTGATTGATATCAAGCCTTTACCTAGTGGATTCATGGAAAGAAATAGGTCCATAGCATTTTTCGCAGGCATTTCAGGGAAGTTAGGAATTAAAGGAGCAATAAAGTGTCGGATTTGGAGATATCTGAAAAAATGAGCATTGGGCAGATTGAACTTAACAGAGAGCTGCTGAAAAGAAGCGAAGCGATTATCAATGAAAAGACCTTCAAAATGTCTAATGCCCTTCCTATACCAAACCTGGAATGCTGAATCGTATGTAGTAGGTAAAAAAAAGGTGATTATGAGCAATAGGGCTGGAAACGGAAAACCCCTGGAAACCATAGCATTTCCTGATCTGAGCCCATATACGCAAAGGGTGTCTAACAAAAGGATTAGCTATTGATCTGGGCAGACTACTAGGGAGTGCAGAGCCAAGAAGTGCAGAGATAGATAATTCTTTGGTGGAGCTCAACTCCATCGCCACCCAGTTAGGGCACTCGGTTTGGCCATGGAAGAAAGACCAGAAGGTAGCACAACGTATATTAGCTGCCCAATAATATAAACGAAAGTTAGGTAAAGCCATGCCACCCTCTTTTTTAGATTTTTGGAGATGGATTTTATTAATTCTAGAACGCTTATTCTGCCACAGATATGACAAAATAATAGAGTCTAAGGAATCAAAAAAAGATTTAGGAATAAAAATTGGGATAGATTGAAATAGGTATAAAAATTTGGGGAGAACATACATTTTAACAACATTAATACGACCTACCAAAGACATAGATAGAGGTGGCCATTGTACCAGACTCTGTTTTATAGCATATGAAAGGTTGGCAAAGTTTTCACGAAAGAGATCTTTAAACTTCCTTGTGACTGTAATTCCAAGATAAGTAAATTGATTATGGACTACTTTAAAAGGGAGATCATGAAATGTTAGTTCTTGTGCTTCTTTATTAATTGGGAGAAGTTCACTCTTATGTAAATTAAGTTTATAGCCAGAGATCTGGCTAAACTGGTCAAGAAGTGAAAACATTAGAGGTATGGATGTAGACGGATTTGAGAGAAAGAGTAATAAGTCATCAGCATAGAGAGAGACTTTATGCTCAACACCCCCTCTCCAAATCCCAGTCAATTCAGGGCAATTTCGAAATGCTATCGCCGGAGGTTCCATAAGGATCCCACCACTTAAATCTGAATTCAGGAGATTCTGCAGATGCTGGAAGTCTTGTGCAACGCACACACGCACAAAATGCTGGAGGAACTCGGCAATCCAGGCAGCATCAGGGTCCTGCTGAAAGGGACTTGGCTTGAAATGTAAGCAGCGTACATAAATTGCTGGAGGAACTCAGCAGGTCAGGCAGCATCTATGGGGGAGGGGGGTGGGAAAGTACAGTCGACGTTTCGGGCCAAAACCCTTCAACAGTCCTGCCGATGGGTTTTGGCCGGAAACATCATCTGTACTTTTTTTTCCCATGGATGCTGCCAGGCCTGCTGAATTCCTTCAGCATTTTGTGTGTGTTGCTCAGGTTTCAAGCTTCTACAGATTCTCACTTGTTTGTGGCTTGAAATGTAGACTGTTCATTACCCTCCATTGATGTGGTCTGACTTGAGTTCCTCCAGCATTTTGTGCATTACTTAAGTATGACTGTTTTGCCCAAGAGCATCTGAAACAGACAGAATGTTATAATAGATCACCCAATTATTTTTGAGTAATAGTCGGCAGGCAGATAGTCAGGGAGAAAGGGAAAGATTCATGACTGACACAGGGAGAAAGGGCCCAGAGGGAAGGGGAAGGGGATTCAGATACAGATAAAGGATAAGTTTATTAATGTGAGGAGGGGGGCACAGAGATAAGGGAATGTGCAGAGAAGCAAGAGGAAAGGGGAGCCAGCTGCAGTTGGCAAAATGGAGGAAAGCGGCCAGAGGTGTGGGAGTCAAGGGGGCAGGAAAAGAGGGCCACAGCTACCGGAAGATTGCAGTTATGGTATTTGCAAAGTGTTGCACGCTGATGGAAGTTGCTGAAAGTAAGAACTGGAACAATAACGCTTTGCGTGAACTCAGTTGAAGCAGCTTGGTAGCCGGGAAACAACACAGGTAATATTTGAAATGCTGAGAATCAAGCCCACAGGGTCATTTACCTGCATGAGATCAAAATGGTTAATTGATCAGAAAGAACTGAACTCTGCAAATCAGCGACGAGAAATGAGGCAAGGGCAGTGGAAGCAGAGGGGAAAAAAACATATCTTTTGTTCTGGTTGTGTGGTCAAAGGAATGTTGGCTGCCATTTTGTGAGACTGTCCTTGCAGCCCCCATTTTGTGAACTGTTTAGAGAACTGGTTCTTGCTCAGGGATGGTTCAGCTGGAACATTTGAAAATGGACAGATTGAGTTTCCAGTTGAAGATCTGCTAAACCTGAGACCATTTCCAAATAAGCTGTTCATTCAGTTATGTGTACTATATGTGAGAATGGCTGGCTTGTGGAAAGAACAACCTGTCATCTGAACCCAGTGTTTAGCTGCCCTGGCTAGACTGTTTAAACTGTTCTGAGTTGGAAAGATCAGAGGAAGTTACCTGGGGCACAAGTAGTAGCCTGTAGCCTTGGGCCAGATTCAATGAGAAACTAACACTGCTCAGTCAGGTGTGCTTGAGCCAATAGAATCAAATCACAACAGATTGATCTGAGAATGGGGAAAAAAACAAGAGTAGAAGATTTTGGGAGTACAGGCAGCAGCAGCTCTGGGGTGCAACCATCGTAGAGATGGATAACCCACATTGGAGATGTGGTGATTGCATAGGGGATCAAGAAGAATGCCTCTTCTTCCTGGGTTTGCCTGTTCTATCCTTTGACTGTTGAGAAGGGTCAGAGAGACCTAGTGGGTGTTCACACAGGTTAATTCTGTATAATTTGCTCACTTGTTACTGAGCTAATAAAGATATTTGTCAGTTAAAAACAGATTTCCTGTGCCTAACTGACCATTCAGGGTTAACATCAGCAACAGTTTGCAGTCCTTTAAAGCTGCAGCTTCTCTCTGCTGATCAAGAGTTTTAGGAAGTGATTCATCAACAGGTGAATACTGTAGCTAATCATCAGCACAGGAGAATCTGTAGGTGTTGGAAATCCAGCGCAACACACACAATGCTAGAGCAATTCAGCTGGTCAGGCAGCATCTATGGAGAGAAATAAACACAACTTTTAGGCCTGAGAAAGCTTGTGCACTGTCACCGAAACCAACTCAGGCCTGTCCTGTAAATGGAGCTGGTGTCTTCAGTGTATTCATGATCATGAGACTTTAAAAAAAAATTAATCATCTCGCCAGTTGTTAGATCCATCATAAAATTTCCAAATAATAGCTGGCAGAGTTTTTCTTTCTCCCAAAGCTTCAAGGCAAGAAATAGAGGGGGTGCGCTTCAACCTACCCATCATTGTGGGAGAACAACAGAGGTGAGGAGGCATTTATTCAGCAAAGGACGGTGAATCTGTGGAATCGTGGAGGTGGCTATAGTTAAAGCAGAGATTGATGGGTTCTTGATTAGTAACAATGTCAAAGGTTACGGGGAGAAGGCAGGAGAATGGGGCTGAGGTGGAGAAATAAATCAGCCATGATTTGAATCACAGTGCAAACTTGATAGGGTGAATGGCCTAATTCAGTTCCTATGTCGTATGGCCTTAATGAACAAGGGAATAAAAGCTTACCAGATGAAAATGGGAATGTGAGGCTAATGTTATATCCGGATTGAATATAATCTTATAGGATTGCAGAGATGGGTAAATGGAGTTCCTCTGGTCTTAATTCATGTGCTTGTTTCATTGTCTAAAGTAGCTGAAATTGCAATGTCCAGACACCTCAGCTTATTGAGATACAGCATGGAATAGGCCCTTCTGACCTACGGGATGCGCCACCCAACAGCCCCTGATTTAACCCTGGCCTGATCACAGGGCAACTTGCAATGATAAATTAACCTAGTAGCCATACATTTTTGTGGGAGGAAACCAGAGCATGTGGAGAAAACCCACGCATTCCACAGGGAGGACATAAAGATGTCGGAATTGGGCTCTGAACTCTGCACCAAACTGTGATAGCATTGTGCTATACGCCCCGTTTCTGTATAACTTGTATAAAACAAAGAAAATTCAAATAGTCAGAGGCAGAATCTGATAGAAACAAGCAACATCTTTGGGGGAAGATTCAGCTTCTGGTAATAGAGCAAGTGGACAATATTTTCTGGATTTTCCTGTAAAGTGCTTATTAATAGCAGGGTTTCAAACCCTCGGAAGGTTTGGAGCACTTCTCCCAAGGTGTGTATTGAATAGGTACAACAGTACGGCAGACTGCAGCCTTGACACGGACTCCCATCCCATCAGAGAGGGGGCTCTATTTAGAAAGATGTCAGCTGCAGGAAAGCATTGCATGCCTTCAGAATATGCAGAAGGTGGTTGCAAGTTTTCAGGAGAGCATCTGCAAGAGACCGGGAGACATTCTGTCTATTCTCCCTTGAAGAATGCCACAAACTGCTTTCACTGCCTTAACCTAGCAACTTTCGATTTTATACAATCTTCAGGTTAGACTGGTCATTTATCATTTGCATAATTTGCAATTGACTTGAAATTCTAGAAAATGATGCATGAAATTAACATTTTTCTTGCAATGTTTCAAACAATGTCCAAAACACAGTAAAGTGACAAAGTTTAGTCAATTTAATGCCAAGGTACATGTATGAAACCAGATATAATCCTGAGATTCATTTTGTTGCAGGCATTCTCAATTAATCCATAATACAGTAATAAGCATAAGAGAAACAATGAACCAACTTGGGTGTTCAACCAGTGTTCAAAAGACAAAAAAGTGTGCAAATACAAACGGTAATAATAAATAAGCAATAAATATTGAGAACATGAGATGTAGAGCCCTTGAAAGTGGGAGCTTAGGTTGTGGGAACATTTCAATGATGGGGTAAGTGAAGTTGAGTAAAGCTATCCTCTTTGGTTCAAGAGCCTGATGGTTGAACATAGAACATAGAATATTACAGCACGTTACAGGCCCTTCGGCCCACAATGTTGTGCCGACCCTCAAACCCTGCCTCCCATATAACCCCCCACCTTAAATTCCTCCATATACCTGTCTAGTAGTCTCTTAAACTTCACTAGTATCTGCCTCCACCACTGACTCAGGCAGTGCATTCCACGCACCAACCTCTCTCTGAGTGAAAAACCTTCCTGTAATATCCCCTTTGAACTTCCCTCCTCTTACTTTAAAGCCATGTCCTCTTGTACTGAGCAGTGGTGCCCTGGGGAAGAGACGCTGGCTGTCCACTCTGTCTATTCCTCTTAATATCTTGTACACCTCTATCATGTCTCCTCTCATCCTCCTCTCCAAAGAGTAAAGCCCTAGCTCCCTTAATCTCTGATCATAATCCATACTCTCTAAACCAGGCAGCATCCTGGTAAATCTCCTCTGTACCCTTTCCAATGTTTCCACATCCTTCCTATAGTGAGGCGACCAAAACTGGACACAGTACTCCAAGTGTGGCCTAACTAGAGTTTCATAGAGCTGCATCATTACATCGTGTCTCTTAAACTCTATCCCTCGACTTATGAAAGCTAACACCCCATAAGCTTTCTTAACTACCCTATCTACTTGTGAGGCAACTTTCAGGGATCTGTGGACGTGTACCCCCAGATCCCTCTGCTCCTGCACACTGTCAAGTATCCTGCCATTTACTTTGTACTCTGCCTTGGAGTTTGTCCTTCCAAAGTGTACCACCTCACACTTCTCCAGGTTGAATTCCATCTGCCACTTCTCAGCCCACTTCTGCATCCTAGCAATGTCTCTCTGCAATCTTCGACAATCCTCTACACTATCTACAACACCACCAACCTTTGTGTCATCTGCAAACTTGCCAACCCACCCTTCTAACCCCACATCCAGGTCGTTAATAAAAATGACGAAAAGTAGAGGTCCAGAACAGATCCTTGTGGGACACCACCAGTCACAACCCTCTAATCTGAATGTACTGCCTCCACCACGACCCTTTGCCTTCTGCAGGCAAGCCAATTCTGAATCCACCTGGCCAAACTTCCCTGGATCCCATGCCTTCTGACTTTCTGAATAAGCCTACCGTGTGGAACCTTGTCAAATGCCTTACTAAAATCCATGTAGATCACATCCACTGCACTACCCTCATCTATATGCCTGGTCACCTCCTCAAAGAACTCTATCAGGCTTGTTAGGCACAATCTGCCCTTCACAAAGCCATGCTGACTGTCCCTGATACTCAGACCATGATTCTCTAAATGCCCATAGATCCTATCTCTAAAAATCTTTTCCAACAGCTTTCCCACCACAGATGTAAGGCTCACTGGTCTATAATTACCTGGACTATCCCTACTACCTTTTTTGAACGAGGGGACACATTCGCCTCCCTCCAATCCTCCGGTACCATTCCCGTGGACAACGAGGACACAAAGATCCTAGCCAGAGGGTCAGCAATCTCTTCCCTCACCTCGTGGAGCAGCCTGGGGAATATTCTGTCAGGCCCCGGGGACTTATACGTCCTAATGTATTTTAACAACTCCCTTAATATCAACATGCTCCAGAACATCAACCTCACTCATATTGTCCTCACCGTCATCAAGTTCCCTCTCAGTGGTGAATACTGAAGAGAAGTATTTATTGAGGACCTTGCTCACTTCCACAGCCTCCAGGCACATCTTTCTACTTTTATCTCTAATCGGTCCTACCTTCACTTCTGTCATCTATTGTTCTTCACTTAATTGAAGAATTAGGGTTTTCCTAATTCTAATTCCTAATTCTAATTCCCAATCCTAATTCCTAAGTAGGGTTTTCCTTTACCCTACTCACCAAGGCCTTCTCATGCCCCCTTCTTGCTCTTCTCAGCCCCTTCTTAAGCTCCTTTCTTGCTACCCTATATTCCTCAATAGACCCATCTGATCCTTGCTTCCTAAACCTCATGTATGCTGCCTTTTTCCACCTGACTAGATTTTCCACTTCATTTGTCATCCATGGTTCCTTCACCCTACCATTCTTTATCTTCCTCACCGGGACAAATTTATCCCTGATATCCTGCAAGAGATCCTTAAACATCGACCACATGTCCATAGTACATTTCCCTGCAAATATATCATCCCAATTCACACCTGCAAGTTCTAGCCTTATAGCCTCATAATTTGCCCTTCCCCCAATTAAAAATTTTCCTGTCCTCTCTGATTCTATGCTTTTCCATGATAATGCTAAAGGCCAGGGAGCGGTGATCACTGTCCCCCAGATGCTCACCCATGGTCAGATCTGTGACCTGACCTGGTTCGTTACCTAATACTAGATCTAGTATGGCATTCCCCCTAGTTGGCCTGTCAACATACTGTGACAGGAATCCATCCTGGACACACTTAACAAACTCTGCCCCATCTAAACCCTTGGAACTAATCAAGCGCCAATCAATATTAGGGAAGTTAAAGTCACCCATGATATTTTTGCACCTTTCCAAATCTGCCTCCCAATCTGCTCCTCGGTATCTCTGCTGCTACCGGGGGCCTATAGAATACCCCCAGTAGAGTAACTGCTCCCTTCCTGTTCCTGACTTCCACCCATACTGACTCAAAAGAGGATTCTGCTACATTACCCACCCTTTCTGCAGCTGTAATAGTATCCCTGATCAGTAATGCCACCCCTCCTTCCTCCCCCCCCCCCTATCCCTTTTAAAGCACTGAAATCCAGGAATCCATTCCTGCCCTAGTGCCAGCCAAGTCTCCATAATGGCCACTACATCATAATTCCATGTATGTATCCAAGCTCTTAGTTCATCATCTTTGTTCCTGATGCTTCTTGCATTGAAGTACACACACCATAGCCCTTCTACCTTACTACCTTTACACCATTTATTCTGCTTCTCTTTCCTCAAAGCCTCTCTATATGTTAGATCTGGCTTTACTCCATGCACTTCTTTCACTGCTGTATCGCTCCGGGTCCCATCCCCCTTGCAATTTAGTTTTATCCCTCCCGAACCATGCTAGCAAACTTACCTACAAGGATATTGCTCCCCCTCGAGTTCAGGCGCAACCCATCCAATCTGTACAGGTCTCACCTTCCCCAGAAGAGATCCCAATGATCCAAAAATCTAAAATCCTGCCCCTTGCACCAACTCCTCAGCCACGCATTCAACTGCCATCTCCTCCAATTTTTACTGTCACTATCACGTAGTACTGGCAGCAATCCTGAGAATGCCACCCTTGAGGTCCTGTTCTTCAGCCTTCTGCCTAGTTCCCGAAACGCACACTTCAGGATCCCATCCCTCTTCCTGCCTATGTCATTGGTACCAACATGTATCACGACTTCTGGTTGCTTTCCCTTTCGTACCAGGATGTCATGCACCCAGTCAGAGACATCCCAGATCCTAGCACCTGAGAGGCAACAAACCATGCGGGTGTCCTTCTCACGTCCACAAAATCTCCTGTCTGCTCCCCTGACTATAGAGTCTCCAATGACGACAGCTCTCCTCTTCTCCATCCCATCCTTCTGCACCACAGGATCAGACTCTGTGCCACTGTGGCTCACACCTGGTCGGTCATCCTCACCAACAGCATCCAAAACGGTAAACTTGTTATTCAGGGGAATGGCTACAGGGGTGTTCTGCACTACCTGTCTACTCTCCTTCGCTTTCCCCCCTCGGACTGTCACCCAACGACCTGCTTCTGGCAGCCTAGGTGTGACTACCTCCCTGTAGCTCTCATCTATGACTGCCTCATTCTCCCTTATGAGTCGAAGATCATCCAGCTGCTGCTCCAGATTCTTCACACGGTCTTCCAGATCACCCAGCCGCAAGCACTTCTGGCAGGTGTGACTCTGCGGGAGAGGGGAGTTCCCCCAAGACTGCCACATCTCACAGGCGAGGCACATCACCGTCTCAGGAGGCATTGTAAAGACTAACTGGGAACAAGCTCGTCCTCTGCTCTTCTTGTCGAAGCCTCTCGAGTCAGCCTCAAATCTCCATAAAGGAATAATAACTGTTCCTGAGCCCGGTAGCCTGAGTCCTGAAGCTCCTGTACCCCCTTCCTGATGGCAGCAACATGAAGAGAGCATGACCTAGGGGATAGATGCTGCTTTTCTGAAACAACGCTCCATGTAGATGAGCTCAATGGTGGGGAGGGTTTTACTTGTGATGGATTAGGCCATATCCATTCCGCTGAAATGATAACACCGAGGAATTTGACGTTGTTGACCTCTAATCCTCCAATGAGAACTGGCTCACGAACCTCTGGTTTCCTCTTCCTGAAGTCAATAATCGGCTCCTTGCTGTTGCTGCCATTGAGAGAGAGGTTGTTGCTGTGGCACCACTCAGTCAGATTTTCAGTCTCCCTTCTATAAGATGATTCCTCACCATGACAGTGGTGTCGACAGCAAACTTGAATATGGCATTGGTACTGTGTTTGGCCACACAGCCATAAGTGTAGATAAGCAAGTAGATCAGAGGGCTAAGCACACAGTTTTGTGGTGCACCTGTGCTGATGGAGATTCTGGAGGAGTTGTTGATGCCTAATACAGTCAGTCAGTACACTTTGAGGTGAAATTTTTGGTTTTGTTCTCATTTTCAGTTCTGAGTGCTTCATGACCAATAAACCACTTCCTTGTTCATATT
This sequence comes from Hypanus sabinus, assembly GCF_030144855.1. Lineage (NCBI taxonomy): Eukaryota > Metazoa > Chordata > Chondrichthyes > Myliobatiformes > Dasyatidae > Hypanus > Hypanus sabinus. The sequence continues at coordinate 26,275,965 of NC_082708.1, read as the reverse complement.
ACTGCAATGCACCAGAAATTCTCGAATTGTACAAGCACTTCATGGTAATGAAAGGATCTAGTGCTTTCCCAGCATATATGATGCATAAACTTTTCTCGGGCTTCCCCCGGGTGCAAATGTCAATTTTAACTGACTCTCTGATGACAGACTCTGCCAACCCTGATGAAGATGGTGTTTGTCATCGAAACGTCGGTTAAAATCCACATCTGTACCCAGCTGGAAGCCCAAAAAGAGTTCATACTTCATGGTCCTATTTAGAAAGCTGTTGTTGAAGGCGTGAAAGCAATTTTCGCAACGTGCCCTGACTTACTTTTGTGTATCCCACTTCTGTTCCGGTCATGGGGTGAACATATAAACTCCTTACAGATAATGGTGGAAATTAAACCCTGCTGGTACTGTAAAGGATTGCGAAAACTGCTGTGCTACTGGTCAGAAGTAATGGCTTGTTAAATTAAAACTTGATGACTCAAGAGCCATTATTCAGCTAATTCCTACAAGGACATTGTCCCTCCTTTTCCCTTCAACACATTGTTTCAATTATTTCCATCCCATCCTCTGCAGAAGATGTACAATGGATTCCAGTTAATTGGAACACGGAGGGACTAGTATATTTTGACCCAATTAAGCAGCTGTCCCAATTAGCCAATGTTTCATGGAAATAGTTAAAAGGATATCTTAAAAGAAAAGACCAGCTACTGCTTAGTCTGCTCTGGGCTTCAGGTCTGAGGACTCCCTTTTGTTTTAAATACTACTTGTTTTTATTGTTTGCATTATTTGTTTTCTTTCCTCTCTGCACGTTGTGTGTTTGATCTTTTTTAAATGGGTTCTTTTGGGATTTTTTGTTTTGAGGGTGCCTACAAGGAGACAAATCTCAAGGTTGTATAATGTGGACATAAATGTACTTTGAACTTCGGAATCATATTTAAATGAACTACAGAATAAATTAGAACATTACTAAAACTCCTACAGTACAATATAACTCTATTAGTTCCTAATGGTTATCAACAGAGGATTTTATCCAGGTGAAACCTGCTGTGTTCTTTTGATTGTAAATGAACAAAATCAGTGTGGACACCTGGTGCAGATGGTGGACTGCCTTCAAATGGAGCTTTCAGTGATTGCATCCTCCAAATCTTAATTTTAATTGTAACATTCAAGATGATTGTTGATTCCTTAATTCTTCATAGTTCCTAACTTGTGGAAGTAGTGAAATCGTTTCTGGCATACCCAAGCCTGAACACTTGAAATCGCAGTGAGCAAAACCATTCTGACTTGACTTGCTGTTTATACTCCCCCTCCCCCAACTATCAGTGACAAAAATCGCTGCTTTTTGAACTCAGCTTGCAAGTGACACTACTGAAGAACTGTTTGCTTTAAGCATGATGTAGTGTCTCACAGCCACATGATATGCGTGCAACTGAAACCAGTTAGAAACTGTTCAGCAACAGTCTGGCATAGTGTCCCAAATAAACGAAGGGAATCTCAGCTATTATCTCAATTTGTGTTTGTTCTTTTATGAGTTGTCCCAAATAAGCAGCAGCCCCGATTACCGGACAGCCCAATTAACCAGAACCCTCTGTATTGATGTTTTTCCTTGTATTTGAAGGCAGGATGTGATACCACCCACTATTTGATATAAGCCACTGCAATTTTACTGTTTAATTTGTAATTTATGCATTGAATGGCTATATCATTCAAGAGCTTCAATAAAGATGTAGACATGTACCATACAGAAGCAGACCCTTCAGCCCATCTCATACATGCCAACCACAATGCTCATCTTTGCTATTCCCATTTACTTATGTTTGATTTTCCTATACACATACTTGTTTCTCGTTAGATGTTGTTATTGTACCTGTTTGTTCTACAGCTTGTTGTATACATGTATCATCCTCTCAGTGAAGAAGTGGGCTCTCTGGTCCCTTGTTGTTTTTCTTATATAAAACCTTTACCCTCTCACCTTTACATCTATGATCTGTTGGTCTCCTACACTTCAAGGAGTAAAGTTTCAGCCCACACAATCTCTCCATGTAACTCTGTCCCTCAAATCCTGGCAACATTCTTGTACATCTTCTTTGACTGACAACTTTTCTATGATGAGGTCACCCCAAGCTGTAGATCGCAAATTTTATTTTTATTTATTGAGATGCAGTTCTGAATAGGCCTTTCTGGCCCTACAAGCCACACCATGCAGCTATTCCCCAGTCTAATCTCAGCCTAATCGCAGGACAGTTTACAATAACCGATCATAGGTACCAATGTGGAAGGAGATCGGAGCACCCAGAGTAAACCTACACAGTCATGGGGAGAACATACAAACTCCTTACAGGCAGTGGCAGGATTTGAACCTGCGTCACTCGTACTGTAAAGTGTTGTGCTAGCCGCTATGCTACCATACTGCCCCAACATTTTGTACATTTGCTACATAATATCTTAACTCCTTTATTTTATACTCTGACTGATGAAGGCCAGTATGCCAAATGCTGCATATTGTTCACCATCCCAACCACTTGTGGCTGGAGTTTTAGTGAAATGTCCTGCAACCTAGATCATGGCCACAGAACCACCTGTCTGTGCCCCTGACTAAAGAGTTTCCTGGCTTCATCGCACTGCTTTGTACTCCTTGGTTTGTAGTTCAGCTTTATTGTCAGTGGCATACATTTCTAGGTATAACTGCCATGAAAAGTAGCTCTTGCAGCAGCAACATAAATTAATGTATGCATGTCTTGCGAAGTGAACGATGGGGCACTAAGGAGAGCGGTGGAACAAAGGGATCTGGAAATACAGGTTCATAATTCCTTGAAAGTGGTGTCCCAGGTACAAAGGGTCTTAGAGCTTTTGGCATGTTGAGCTACAGAATTATTTGAGTGCAGGGGTTGGGTGGTTGTACTGAAGTTGTATAAGACATTAGTGAGGCCTAGATCAGTGTATTGTGTATGGTCCCCTACAGGTAGGGAACCATGCCTGTATGATCAATCAATAAGACTGAAAGAGTACACAGAAAATTTACAGGGATGTTGCCAGGACCTGAGTTGTAGGGAAATGTTAAAATGGTGAGGTTTTTATTCCCGGGAGTGTATGAGAATAAGGAAGATTTGATAGAGGTATACAAAATTGAGGGGTAGAAATTGGAAAAAGCCTGTTGCGTTTATCCTCTGAGGTTGGGTGAGACTCGAATTAGAGGTCAAGGGTGAAAGGTGAAATGTTTAAGGGGACACCTGAGGGGGAACTTCGCTCAGAGGGTTGTAAGAGTCTGGAATGAGCTGCCAATGGAAATGTGGGATGCAGGTTCGATTTCAACATTTTAAGAGAAGTTTGGATAAGTATATGGATGGGAGATGTATGGAGGTTGTTGATTGTAGGCAGAACAACAGTTTAGTGCAGACTAGATGGCTGAGAGGCCTCTTTCTGTGCCGTGGTGCCGTACGGCGCACGCGTGTGTGTGTATGTGTACACTTCAGGTAGATGGATTTGATCAGCCTGGGAAGGCAGTCCATCTAAGAGAGGGAAAACTCTGATTTCATACCTCCACTGCCTCCACTCATGGGAAAGGCTTCGGGAGTAAACCCTGAGGACAAATCTGGAGCTGGAATCCCTAAGGCAGTCAGACTTTGCCTTCAACGTCGTTCTGACAGCTCCTGCATTGACACTGGTGCCAAGTTGTATCGGCCCTTGCCCTTCCCTTGGACAACGTTGGTGTTGTTGAAAGGGGAGACTTGCTGCTTGGGAAACTGCCAGTCTTCCATACAACCTTGCCCAGACCTGTGCCCTGGTGAAGACTTTCCAGATGCAGATCCATGGTCTCGTGAGACTAACAGATGTCATACATACATATATGTATAAGTTTTTTATATATATATATATATATATATATATATATATACACACACATACATACATATACACACACAATGTAGATATTATTTACAATGTGGAATGTGGTCATTTGACCTTGTAATCCGTGCTGGCTCTTTTCCAATCTCCCAATTTTTTACTCCCCAACATGCCTGCAATTTAGAATATAGAACATAGAATAGTACAGCACAGTACAGGCCCTTTGGCCCACAATGTTGTGCTGACCCTTAAACCCTGTCTCCCATATATGCCTCCCCCCACCTTAAATTCCTCCATATACCTGTCTAGTAGTCTCTTAAATTTCACTAGTGTATCTGCATCCACCACTGACCCAGGCAGTGCATTCCACGCACCAACCACTCTCTGAGTAACAAACCTTCCTCTAATATCCCCCTTGAACTTCCCACTCCTTACCTTAAAGCCATGTCCTCTTGAATTGAGCAGTGGTGCCCTGGGGAAGAAGCGTTGTCTGCCCTCTATTCCTCTTTCTCACAGTGCCAACCTACTTCCACTGTTGATGCTGAGCAATCAGAATCATTTTATGGGCAGTATTTGAAACATGCCAGAAGTTTCAAGTTCCCGGGTGTCAAGATCTCTGAGGATCTGGCCTGGTCCCAACATATCAATGTAGTCATATAGAAGGCAAGACAGCAGCAATACTTTATTAGCAGTTTGAAGAGATTTGGCATGTCAACAAATGCACTCAAACATTTCTATAGTTGTACCCTGGAGAGCATTCTGACAGACTGCATCACCGTCTGGCATGGAGGGGCCACTGCACAAGACTGAAAGCAAGCCTCAGAAGGTTGTAAATCCAGTCAGCTCCAGCTTGGGCACGAGCCTACAAAGAACCCAGTATATCTTCAGGGAGTGGTGTCTTAGGAAGGCAGCGCCCATTATTAAGGACGTCCAGCATGCAGGGCATGCACTTTTCTCACTGTTACCATCAAGTAGGAGGTACAGAAGCCTGAAGGCACACACTCAGCGATTCAGGAACTGCTTCTCCCCTCTGTCATCCGATTCCTAAATAGACATTGAATCTTTGGATACTACCTCACTTTAAAAAAAAATACAGTATGTCTGGTTTTGTACATTTTTTAATCTATTCAACATGTGTATACTGTAATTGATGTGTTTATTTATTATTATTATTATTTTAATTTAATTTAACTTAGTATTTTCTCTGCTAGATTATATATTGCATTGAACTGCTGCTGCTAAGTTAACAAATTTCATGTCACAGGCCGGTGGTAATGAACCTGATTCTGATTGTGGTTTGGTGTGTCCTGTCCTATACACAGGGCAATACCATAACAGACAAGACAACAGTAATCAACAATTTATAGGACAATAGTGCAAATAGCCAGCAGCAGTCAACAATTAGCAGAACAGTCATATACACTAATGTCAAAAGTCAAACTTAAATGTGAACAGACTGATTACCAAGAGAACAAGCAGAGCAGGAAGTGTCATTTAATGCATGTTTTTGTGGGGATGGTTAAGGTATTACACCTCAGTTTTGTTGAGAAGCTGGTTAGCTACAGGAAAGAAGCTTTGCAGAGGACATGTAGTCCTGGTGGTGATGGTTTTGTAGTGACTCCCTGATGGCGGTTTGGTAAATAGGTGACTGCTAGGCCTGGTGGAATCAGTGCTAATTTTTTTCAGCCCTCTTCTTGGTTCTGTTGATGAGTAGGAAGCCTTGTCATTGTGCCTGTATGGAGATGACTGAGGTTAATATTCACTTCAAAAAATGCTCAATCTTTGAATGTCGTAGGAAGACGATTAATAGGACAAAGAATGCCTATGCAGAATGCACAACCACAAGAAGAGGAAAACCCGAGTTAAACTGTTTGCATAATGGTGTTCTTTGAGGGGGAGAAGGCGTTAGCTAGGACACTTGGTGAAATTTGTTCTTATCACTGTGCACATTAATCGCCTTTTGGGCAAATAGACAGGAAATCGGTTTAGTTGAAATACTGTTTTTCTGACTGTTTAGCCCAGATTTCTGTTCTCAAGTTCAAGTTTAATTGTCATTCAGCCATGCATGAATACCCATGATTACAACCAAATGAAACAGCATTCCAAGAAAAGCTATTAAGGCGATTGCTCACTGTTAGACTGCACACCTCCTTCGCCCACCCACTCCATCTCTCTGATGCAGCAGCAGTACAGTACGGACCAGGTCCAGTTTTAGGTATGAGGAGGTTGAAACAATCAAGGCAAATGAGTGGCAGTGTAAGATGTATGTGTTGGTGCGAGAGGGGTCTGATGGGAAAAATCACCTGACGTCAATCACAAAACCTTGGATTACAGCATGGAGTAAGGCCATTTAGCCCATTGAATCTGTGATGCGTTGAGACCACACTCAGGTTGGAGGAGCAACAACTTGTACTCTATCTAGATACCTCCAGCCTGAAGGCATGAACATCGATTTCCTGAACTCCCAGTAATTGCCTCCCCCCCCCAATCATTCCATTTCCTGTATTCCCCCTCTCAACTCATCTCTTTACCCCCCCATCACCTCCCCCTTCCCTTTCTTCCATGGCCTCTGTCTTCGACTATCAGATTCCCCCTTCTCCAGCCCTTTATCTCTTCCACCAATCAACTTCCCAGCCCTTTATTTCACCTCTACCCCTCCCCCATCCCAGTTTCACCTAGCCCCTACCATCTTGTACTACTTCTTTCCCTCTCTCCACCTTGGTGATCTAACTTTCTTCCTTTTTCCAGTCCTGGTGAAGGGTCTCGACCCAAAACATAGACTGTTTATTCTTTTCCGTAGTTGCTCCCTGACCTGTTGAGTTCTTCCAGGATCTTGTGTATGTTGCTTGGATTTCCAGTATCAGTAGATTTTCTCGCAAGGCTTTCTGATGCAGGGTTTCATCCCAAAACGTTGACAATTCCTTTCCTTGCACAGGTGCTGCTCCACCCACTGAGTTCCACAGCAGATTGTTTGCTGCCGTTGAATGTGGAGCAGCAAATCATAAACTCGAGAGATTATGCAGATGCTGGAAATCCAGAGTAACACATACAATTTGCTGGAGCATCCCAGCATCTATGGAGAGGAATAAACTCAACATTTTGGGCTGAGATCCTTCATCAGGAGTGGTTATTTCTCTCCACAGATACTGCTTGGTGTTCTGAGTTCCTCCGGCATTTTGTGCATGTTACATTAAATGTGGAGGTTGTAAGTGATTACTGAAGACCAAAGGACCCCATCACTTCCCCCCCCCCATGACCTTTTCTATGTTTGAACAGTATAGGGGTGAAATCAGAAATGTCAGAAATAGAGGAAATTTTTTTTGAGATGCTAAAGAAATCAAAATTTGAATGTTGAGCTGTCCACATGGAGGTTGCCTGTTTTCTCTTTGATCCCATGGGTGTCCCCAAGTGCACCAGTTTCCTCTGGAATCACAAAGATGTACAAATAGATGGCTTAATCAGCTGTAATTATTCCTTGAGCATAAGTGAGTGACACTATCTCGAGAGAGCCGATGGGAACGTGGGAAGAATTGAAACGGCACGGTAGAGTAACGTTATTACAGTCCCAGCGACTGGGATTAACTCCACTGCCAGCTGAAAGATGTTTGTATACACTCCCTGTGACCATGTGGATATCCCCCAAGTGCTCAGGCTTCTCCCACGTTCCAAAGACCATTGTATCACCAGGTTAATTGGTCACATGGTTGTAATCGGGCAGTGACGGTTTATTGGGCCAGAATATCTTTTACCATGCTGTCTCCACATAAATGTGAAAATGAAATAAAAAGAGATTAGCCTAGGGGTAGTGTACTGTTGATGGGTGAAAATGACACCAGCAAGCAATGCGACCAAAGGTTTATGTACTACTACTTTCAAATATGATTTTGCTACTATTGGAGCATGCAATCTACATTTGGTTGGTGTGTTTTTGGGCCTATTGAGAATCTGGCACTTTGCCTCTGAGGGAGCTCGGTGAGATTTCAAGCAGAGTTTGTAGCCTTGAGACACGATCAACTCCATTTCTCGTTGATTTGTCCAATTAAGCCATCGAGGAAGATTGAGTGAGTGAGTCGTCAGCGCTGCCTGCCTGCATGTGACCGGTCGCTCTCTCTTGCTCTTCCTCTTTCACTGCTCCCAGAGGAAGGTGCCTGCATTTGCTCAGTTTCTCCCTGTCTCCCTCTTGTGCATTCTGCTAGAGTCTTGAGTCTTGGGCGAGGTTTAATCAACACGGTTTGTGGATTGGACTCTGTAGCTCACATTATGGTGTGTTTCTGGTTGCTCTTTTTTTTTTTGTTGCTATTTTCTATGATTTTTGATCGAGGTGGACTGGCTTCCGTGGCTTGCAGACAACACGACACAACACACACACAATGCTGGAGGAACTCAGCAACTCCGAAATGTCGACTGTACATTTTTGCTGTCTGGCCTGCTGAGTTCCTCCAGCATTTTGTGTGTGTGGCTTGGGTCTCCAGCATCAGCAGATTTTTCTTTTGCTTGTAAATGGACAACACAATGCTAGATTGAACTGAGCTCAACTGAATAATGCTGGACTGTTTCAATGACTTTGTGGTTTGTGTATTGTGTTTTTGGCTTGATTTCTTTGCCATTTGTGCAATTTGTTGCTTTTTTTGTGTTGGGGGTTTGATGTTTCTCTCTGGTTCTTTTTGCTTTGTGGCTGCCAGTGGGAAGACAAATCTCAGGGTTGTATCCTGCATGCATGCTTTGATAATAAATGCATTTTGAACCTTTGACTCTCTAAGACCATGACTCCATAATAATGAGAAAGCAAAGTTTAAAATGAATATAGGCTTTGAATGCTTTGGTTTGTGCCTGGTCAGTGTTTCATAGGGAATTTTGGACTGAGTCTGTTTAGTCTATGGAAGAAGTAATAAGTAAAAGTCACATCACTCATCTGTTAATGGTAGATTAAGCCCAAGGAAACCTGTACCTCATGGCCCCTCTCAGTGTACTGTAGTCCATCAAGGATGGAGTGCTCTTGTGAAGGCAGAGCACAGGAGTAATTTTTCAAAAGGGCAGTAGTTAGTGAATTTACGAAAGAGGTAAATGAATAAAGAGAAGTATGGTTTAGGAATTGGAAGAGAAGGAAAATCAATATGAAAGACAGCTGGAGGATAAAGCCATGGCAACACATTAGCTGCTGCCAGCACTGTAATATTTAGTAGTATTGCAAATAATGTAATTTTATTTATCATGGGTATCATATAGTTTCTGTTTGTGTTAATTTGCATACATTCGCATTGATGGCAGCTTGTTTAAAGTTGTGGAGGATGCCAGACTAAATGTGTGAGAGCATTGTGGAGAGGTGGTTGATTAGAATCAATAATGCCTTTATTCCTTCTGCCAAAGTGCAGGACCATACACTTCCGTACTCTGCATTCCATCTGCCACTGCTTTGGCCATTCTCCTGACCTGCCCAGGTCCTGCTTTAATAACACTTCATCCCTCTCCATCTATCTTTGTATCATCTGCAAACTTGGACACAAAGCCAGATCATTAACATACAGCGTGAAAAGTAGCAGACCCAACATGGATCCTTGTGGAACATCACTAGCCACGGGCAGCCAACCAGGAAGGGACCCATTTATACCCACTCTTTGCCTCCTGCTAGTCAGGCAGTTTTCTGTATGTGCTATTATCATTCCTGTAATTCTGTGGGCTCTTATCTTGTTCAGCAGCCTTGTGTGTGGCACCTTGTCAAAGGCCTTCTGGAAATCAATATTAACAATGCCCATTGACTCTCCTTTAAGAAAGTAACAAGCAGGATAGACAAAGGATTCTGACAAATTTGTCAGGCAACATTTCCCCTTCAGGAAACCTTGCTGTTTTTTTGGCCTATTTTGTCATGTACCTTCAAGTACCCTGAGACCTCATCCTTAAAAATGGAGTCCAACATCTTCCCATCCACTGTCAGACTTAATGGCCTATGATTTCCTTTCTTCTTCCTCCCTCAATATTTAAAGTGGAATGACATTTGCAATTTTCCAGCCCTCCAGAACCATTCAGTGATTCCTGAAAGATCATTACTAATGCCTCCACACTCTCCTCAGCTACATCTTTCAGAACCCTGAGATGTATTCCATTTGAACAAACATTTTGTATGCTCTTTGGTATTTTACTAGCTTACCTTAATATTTAATCTTTTCTCACTTTTGTTTTTATTTAATTGCCTTCAGTTGATTTTTAAAAGTTTCCCAGTTCTCTAACTTCCCACTAACTTTTGCTATGTTATATGCCCTTTATTTTGTTTTTATTCTGTCTTTCACTTCCCTTTTCAGCCAAGGTTCCCTCATCCTCCCTTTAGAATACTACTTCATCTTTGGGATGTATCTTTCCTACACCCTCCAAATTCCTCCTAGGAATTCTAGCCGTTGCTGATCTGTCATCCCTGCTTGTGTCCTCTTCCAATCAACTTTGGCCACCTCTCCTCTCATGCAACTCCCTTTAGTCTACTGTAATGCTGATGTCTGATTTAGCTTTCCTCTCAAACTGCAGGGTAAATTCTATTTTATTATGAACACTACCTTTTAAGGTTTTGTTTACCTGAAGTTCTGTAATCAAATCTTGGTCATTACACAACACCCAGCCCAGAATGCCTTTTCCCCCAGTGGGCTCAAACACAAGCTGCTCTAAAAAGCCAACTCATAGGCATTCTACAAATTCCTTCTCCTGGATTCTGGCAACAACCTCATTTTTCCTAATTTACCATCATTTTGAAACCACCCATGACTATTGTAATATTGTCCTTTTTGCATACCTTTTCATCTCCCATACTGATATGTGCCCCACATCCAGGCTCCTGTTCAGAGGATGTAACTCCCATTAGGGTCTTTTTACCCTCGCAGTTTCATAACTCTATTCAAGGATTCTACATCTTCTGATGTTACTTATTTCAAAGGATTTGATTAAATTTTTTACCAATAGGTCCACCCCATCCATTCTGTCCACCTGCCTGTCCTTTTGATATGATGTGTATCCTTGAACGTTAAGCTCTCCACTGCGTTTTTCCTTCAGCCATGGCTCAGTGATACCCACAGCTTTAGACCTGCTGATTTCTAACTGCACTGCAAAATCATTATGTAGTGTGTATTTTGCATACATTGAAATAGAACATCTTTGGTCCTGTACTCATTGCACTTTGGGTGGGTGGAAACAGGGCAGTCCATCATGGAGATATACTGTATTTACAAAAAGTCCTGATACAAGAAAGCAATATCTGTCATCAAAGACCCCTACCATCCAGGCCATGCTTTGTTTTTGCTATTGCCATCAAACAGGAGGCAAAGGAGCCTTGGGTGCCACACCACCAAGTTCAGGAACAGATATTACTACGTTCCTTCCCACCTACCTTCCCCCCTCCCCCACCTAGATTTGCTTGTACTACTCCCCCTCCCTCACCACCTTAATCTGGCTTCATCCCCCTTCCTTTCCTATTTTAAGGGTCTTGCCTGAAACATTGACTCTTGATTCCTTTCCACAGATGCTGTGTGACCTTATGAGTTCCTCCAGCATTTCCTGTTACTCTAAACCAGGGATGTCAAACTCATTTTAGGTCACGGGCCGGATTGGGCAAAATGCAGCTTCATGCGGGCCGGATCAGTCGGGCGCGTGCGAACGCAGCTTTCATTGCCTCCGTTTTTTCAGCCTGTTCTCATGTGTCTCAGTCTCTGCTATAACTACAAAGTGTTTCACTTCACAAATTCCGTTTCTTATGAAGAAGACTGCTGAGCAAGCATTATTTTTATGATTGGTATTAACTTACAATCATAGGCTTCATATCGCCGGGCCATTGATAATTAAAATAATAGATCTATCTAAAATGATCTCACGGGCCGGATATGGCCCACGGGCCTTGAGTTTGACACCTATGCTCTAAATGATCCTGCACCCTTTATAAACCAAGTCCAATAAAACACTTGGCATGTAATTGTTTGGATAAGTACTAAGATAGGATCATGGTGCTCCGAATTGCATCCATCATTATGGCCTTTGATAGCAATGAAGATTATTTACTTGGAATTTCCCTACAGTTCTCCTGAGGTATTTTGGGACTTAAATCTCAATTCACATCATGAGTCAGTCAAGCCCAAAGTAGTATCAGAAGTGAAGGCTTTTAGTAACAGTCTCAGTCTGGAAAGCTGGGTACAAATCAATCAAACAGTTATTACCCTTTAACCATCAGGCTCCTGAATCAGAGTGGATGACTTCAGTTACCCCAACACTGAACTGATTCCACTACCTATGGACTCACTTTCGAGGACTGTACAACTCGTGTTCTCAGTATTATTGGGGGGCTGAATCAGCAGTAAGAGCAGGCCACAGCAATGAAGTTTGTTGCAGATTGGCTATGTTTGTTTAAAAGTACAGAAAGGACAGACAGGGCAGCGGTTGTTGGGAGTAGGCTGATGCTGAGAGTAGGAGTATCAGGATTTGGCTCAAAAGAGACTTTAGATTGAAAGAGGCATTGGCTCCGGGTAAGGTTCTTTTTTTCCCCTCTTACTGTACCTAATGTAGAAAATGGCAGTTGTGTGCTCTTCATGCCAGATGTTGGAACTACATCTGTGTGATGTGCATCTGGCTGCAGCTCCTTGAGGACCATTTTAGGGATCTGGAGCAGCAGCTGAATGACCTTCGACATGTCCGGGAGAGTGAGGAGATAATCGATCAGAGTTACAGGGAAGTAGTCACCCCGAAGACGCAGGAGGAAAGTAGCTGGGTGACTGTTGGAGGAAATGCAAATACAAATAAGCAATTAGCGCAAAGCACCCCGTGGCCATTCCCCTCAAAAGTAAGTGGACCATTTTGGATACTGTTGTGGGGGTGACCTCCCAGGGGAATGCCACAGAGACCAGGTTACTGACACTGAGCATGGGTCTGTGGTGCAGAAGGGAAAGGGGAAGAAGAGGGGAGTGGTAGCAATTGAGGACTCAGTAGTCAGGGGAACAGACAAGAGGTTCTGTGGATGTGGATGGGATACCCGAATGGTATGCTGCCTCCTAGGTGCCATGGTCAGGGACATCTCGCATCACATTCACAGCATTTGGAGGGGAAGGGAGAGCAGCCAGATGTCTTGGTACATATTGGTACCAATGACAAAGGAAGGAAAAGCAAAGAGGTCCTGAAGAGAGTATTTAGAGCTTGGCAGAAAGCTAAGAAGCAGGACCTCTGGGGTAGCAATTTCCGGCTTGCTGCCTGTGCCACATGCCAGTGAGGGGAGAAACAGGATGATTTGGCAAATATGTGTGGCTGAGAAGCTGGTGCAGGGGGCAGGGCTTCAGGTTCGTGGATCATTGGGATCTCTTCTGGGGGACGTATGATCTGTACAAAAGGGACGGGTTGCCCCTGAGCCTGGGGTGGGGGGGGGACCAATATTCTCATGGGCAGGTTTGGTAAAGCTGTTGAAGGACTAACAATTTGGCAAGGTGGTGGGAACTGGAGTGAAGGGACCCAGAATAGAACAGATGGTAAGAAGCAAAAATAACATGCAATCAGACTGTCGGGAAGGGCAGGCAGATGATAAGACAAAATTGCAGTGAGCAGGGTGAGTATCAGTACATTAGGGATGCAGAATCAAAAAGGGTAGAAAATAGAGTACTCAAAGTGTTACATCTCAGTGCACGGAGTATAAGAAATAAAGTGGATGATCTTGTGCACTATTACAGATTGTTAGGTATGGTGTTCTGGCCATCACTGAATTGTGGCTGAAGGATGGTTGTAGTTGGGAGCTGAATGTCCAAGGTTACATGTTGTGTCAGAGGGGTAGGAAGGTAGGCACAGGAGGTGGTGTAGATTTCCTGGTAAAGAATGCCATCAAATCAGTAGAAAGGTGTGGCATAGGATCGGAAGATGTTGAATCCTTGTGGATTGAGTTAAGAAACTGCAAGGGTAAAAGGACTCTGGCAATTATATACAGGCCCCCCAACAGTAGCTGGGGTGTGGACTATGGATTACAACAAGAAATAGAAAAGACACGTCATAAGGGCAATGTTATGATAACCATGGCAGATTTTAACATGCAGGTTGATTGGGAAATTCAGGTTGGCAATGGATCTCCAGAGAGTTCATTGAATGCCTAAGAGATGGCTTTTTAGAGCAGTTGTTGAGCCAACTAGGGATCAGCTATACAGGATTGGGTGTTATGTAATGAACTGGATGTGATTAGGGAGCTTAAGGTAAAGGAACCCTTTGGAGACCGTGATCAGAATATAATTGAGTTCAACTTGAAACTTGATAAGGAGAAAGTAAAGTCTGATGAGGCAGTATTTTAGTGGATTAAGGGAAATTGCAGTGGTACGAGAGAGGAGTTGGCTAAAGTAAATTGGAAGGAGATGCTGGCAGGGATGACAGCAGAGCAGCAATGGCTTGAGTTTCTGAGGAAAATGAGGAAGGTGCAGGATAGATATATTCTAAAAACAAAGAAAAACTAATGGCAAAATAGTACAACTGTGGCTGATAGGGAAGTCAAAGCTTGTGCAAAAACAACAAAAATTAGCGAGAAGATAAAGGATTGGGAAGCCTTCAAAAACCTACAGAGAGCAACTAAAATAATCAATCTGAGGGAAAAGATGAAATAGGAAAGTGAGCTAGCAAACAATATCAAAGTGAATAGTAAAAGCTTTTTCAAGTATGTAAAAAAAAAAATGACAGTGGATATAGGACCAGTAGAAAATGAGGCCAGAGAAATAATAATGAGGGACAAGGAGATGGCAGATGAACTAAATGCGTATTTTGCATCAGTCTTCACTGTGAAAGATGCTAGCAGTGTGCCAGATGTTGGAGGGTGTGAGGGAAGAAAAGCAGGTGCAGTTACTATTGCAAGGGAGAAGGTGTTCAAGTAGTTGAAAGACCTAAGGATACATAAGTCACCCAGACCGGAGGAACTGTACCCGAGAGTTCTGAAAGAGGTAGCCGTAGAGATTGTATGATCTTTCAAAAATCATTGGACTCTGGCAGAAGTCTGGAGAGGGTTCAGAAGAGGTACACAAGGATGATTCCAAGACTGAAAGGGTTATCGTTCAAGGAACATTCCAAGACTCTGGGCCTGTACTCATTGGAATTTAGAAGGATGAGGCAGGATCTCATTGAAACATTTTGAATGTTGAAAGGCCTAGACAGAGTAGATGTGGAAAGAATGTTTCCCATGGTGGGACAAGAGGACACAGCCTCAGGATAGAGGGGTGTCCTTTTAAAACTAGGATGCAGAGTTATTTCTTTAGCCAGAGGGTGGTGAATTTGTGGAATTTGTTACCACAGGCAGCTGTGGAGGCCAGTTGGGTGTATTTCAGGCACAGATTGATAGGTTCTTGATTGGATGTGGCATCAAAGGTTATGGGGAGAAGGCCAGGGAATGAGGTTGAGGAGGGGGTTAAAGGATCGAATGACGGAGCAGACTCGATGGGCCAAATGGCCTAATTCTGCTCCTATGTCTTATGGTCTTGTAGTCTTTTACTTAACACCTTATTATTTATTACTATTATTTGTTTTCCACTTCGTATTTGCACAATTTGGCGTCTTTTGCTCATTGGTTGTGTGTGCATATTTGTGTGTTTTTTAATTGATTCTAATGCCACAAGAAAATCTCAGGGTACTATATGGTGACATATGGGTACCTTGATAATGAATTTGCATTGAACTTTAAGTGTAATACTAAGATTCCTACACTGAACATTTCTATAACATTTTGAATGTTACATAAAACAACTTCCCCTTTTGGACGGATGTAAAAAGATCCCATGAGATTGCTTTGTAGAAGACAGTGGGAGTTATGCCCGCAGATGTCCTAACTAACAAAACATACTGTAAATTTTTAGTATTTCAGTACTCTGAGAGACAACACATACAAAATGCTGGTGGGACACAGCAGGCCAGGCAGCATCTATAGGGAGAAGCACTGTCGACGTTTCGGGCCGAGACCCTTCGTCAGGATTAACTGAAAGTAAAGATAGTAAGAGATTTGAAAGTAATGGGGGGAGGGGGAAATGCAAAATGATAGGACAAGACAGGTGGGGGTGGGATGAAGCTAAGAGCTGGAAGGGTGATTGGCAAAAGAGATACAGAGCTGGAGAAGGGAAAGGATCATGGGATGGGAGGCCTCGGGAGAAAGAAAGGGGGGGAGAACAGGCAGAGTGATGGGCAGAGAGAGAGAAAAAAAAACAAACAACTAAA
The DNA here is from genome assembly GCF_030144855.1 of Hypanus sabinus. Lineage (NCBI taxonomy): Eukaryota > Metazoa > Chordata > Chondrichthyes > Myliobatiformes > Dasyatidae > Hypanus > Hypanus sabinus. The sequence goes on along the minus strand of NC_082708.1, from coordinate 26,259,948 downwards.
TATTGTCAGGGATGGGGTAAGAAGGGGAGGAGGGGCATTAACAGAAGTTAGAGAAGTCAATGTTCATGCCATCAGTTTGGAGGCTACCCAGCCAGTATGTAAGGTGTTGTTCCTCCAACCTGAGTTTGGATTCATTTTGACAGTAGAGGAGGCCGTGGATAGACATATCAGAATGGGAATGGGACGTGAAATTAAAACGTGTGGCCACTGGGAGATCCTGCTTTTTCTAGCGGACGGAGTGTAGGTGTTCAGCGGGACGGTCTCCCAGTCTGCGTCAGGTCTCACCAATATATAAAAGGCCACACCGGTGAGTCAGCTGGTGTGGTATACTGTGTCTGGTGCTCCTTGGCTCCAGGCAGAAGTAAATGTGGCCACACATTTTAATTCCACGTCCCATTCCCATTCTGATATGTCTATCCATGGCCTCTACTGTCAAAATGAATCCAAACTCAGGTTGGAGGAACAACACCTTACATACCGACTGGATAGCCTCCAACCTGATGGCATGAACATTGACTTCTCTAACTTCCATTAATGCCCTTCCTCCCCTTCTTACCCCATCCCATCCCTGCCTGTTCTCCATCTCCCTCTGATGCTTCCCCCCCCCCACCCTTCTTTCTCCCGAGGCCTCCCGTCCCATGATCCTTTCCCTTCTCCAGCTCTGTATCACTTTCGCCAATCACCTTTCCAGCTCTTAGCTTCATCCCACTCCCTCCGGTCTTCTGCTATCATTTCACATTTCCCCCTCCCCCCCACTACTTTCAAATCTCTTACTATCTTTCCTTTCAGTTAGTCCTGATGAAGGGTCTCGGCCCGAAACGTCGACAGTGCTTCTCCCTACAGATGCTGCCAGGCCTGCTGTGTCCACCAGCATTTTGTGTGTGTTTGAATTTCCAGCATCTGCAGATTTCCTTGTGTTTACTCTATGAGAGATCTATCTTGGGTGCCTGTTAGCCTTTGTGCTTTCATAGCACTACCAGGAGATTGAATTTAAAGTTCCCTGACTTCATCACATCATCTTCATCCCTGAGGCCTGACATGGTCATTCTGTCAGAAACCTGGAAGCAGGTGGTCACGGTCAGGCTGCTGGTTCCTTGGGAGAACCAGACATTTGAATGTAAGAAAGCCATATGCCAGGAGCTGGCAGAGCAGTGCTGGAGACGGGTGGCGGGCAAGATGCAAGCTTATAGAGGTGGGGTGTAGAGGTTTTGCAGGCTGCTCACTGTGCAGAACCTACTCTCTCTTTGGCACTAAGGGGGCTGCAAAGCAAGGAGCCATCAGGACAATCTCAGAGGCTGCTGAGCGAGCCTCCAGATGGCTTAGGATCAAGAGGTGTGGTCTGTGAACCAATGATTCCCGGGGACACAAGCCACAATGTTGAAAGACCCAAAACATCTAATGACCCCAGGTTACATCAGTGATCCCAGCAAATCCTAAGATGTATCTGAGCATTACAACAGAGAATAAATGCAAGATAAGGGTAACCTAATATTAGAAACAAAGTTAATTTTGCTTGGAAAATCAAGGAAAGCCAGTGTAACATAAAAGGTATAATTCCTGGCTCAGGAAGTGAAACTCAGTTAAATTTGTGCACCATGCACACAATGTGCTGGGGAAACACTGTGGGTAGGAGGCATCCATGGAAAGGAATAAACAGTTGATGTTCCAGGCCGCGACCCTTCACCAGGACTGGAAAAGTAGGAGAAAGAAGGCAAAATACGGTGGTGGGGGAGAGGGAGTACAAGCTAGAAGTTGTTAGGTGATCACGAAGAAGACTGCAGATGCTGAAAATCCAGAGCAACACACACACAAAATACTGGAGAACTGGGGTCAGGCAGCATCTATGGAAATGAATAAACAGTTGATGTTTGGGGCCGAGACCCTTCTTCAGGACCAGAAAAGCGGGGAAGGATGCCAGAATAAGAGGTTGGAGCGAGGGGAAGGAGGATAGGTAGAAAGTGATGGGGACAGGAGGGAATCTGATAGCAAAGGAGAGTGGATCATAAGAGAAAAGGAAAGGGGAGGGGACGGGTGGTGGGGTAATGATGAGCAGGTGAGAAGAGGTAAGAGGCCAGAGTAGGGGGAGAGGGAGGGGTTTTTTTTACCAGAAGGAGAAATCAATATTTATGCCCTCAGGGTGGAGGCTACTGAGTTGGAATGTCAGGTGTTGCTCCTTCACCCTGAGGGTGGCTTCATCTTTTACCCAGACGTGATTGGTGAAGCCAGGTGAGGTGAAATACCAGGTGGATGGGGGGAGGGAGGGGCGGAATGAAGAGGGAAGCTGGGAGGTGATAGGTGAAAAATGTAAACGACTGAAGCAGGAATCTCAGAGGAGGGGAGAATAGACTATGGGAATTATTTAGAACTCCGAAGCATTTGGTAGGCCTATATCACCACAGAATAAATACTCTGTTCCCACTTCACATGAGTCACAGCTCAGTTTATTTGTAAATCCTTCAGGGCTCGACTGAGCATAGAAGAGAGATTTACAATTGAGCTGCTGCCCTCCCTGTTAATTGACCCTCTCGTGTGAGAACCTGGCACTTAAAACTGTGGGGCTGATTGTCTTTATATATTTTGGTGCCAAAGGCTATATTATCTTCCCTGACAGTTTTAAATCAAAATCAGAATATTTAATAGAGTGATTTAGCAAGGTCTCCTCTCGATAATTATGTTAAAGGAACTGACATGCTCATTACATGTGTACAGTTTAAGATGCAAGGCATGTCCTAGAAAGACACAGTAAATGTTCTGAGTGGTAATACAATAGCTTCAAGTGTAAATGAATAGGAGTCCTAGGATGACAGGCACATTGTGATAAATAGTAGTTTTAAAACCACAAAGCATGCTAATTAGCGAACTCCAGACATGAGATTCTACAATTGCTGTAAGACTTCCACAGCACACACAGTGCTGGGGGAGCTCAGCCAGTCGGATGACCTAACGAATGGTGTCGGCCTGTAATACTAACTGTCTATTTCCCTCTGTAGACGGTGCCTCACTTGCTGACTTCCTCCAGTTATTTTTGATGTATATGATGAACAAAATGGTGGAGGAACTCGGAGGTCGAGTGGCATCTTTTGGCGGAGGGTGGGGGGTGGGGTGTGAAAGAGAAGAACAGTCAACATCTCAAGCCAAGGCTGTGCATTGGGAACTCAACACAAACGTTCAAGATTTTCACCCTCCTCCTCCGCCTCTCTGACTTGCTGAGTTCCTCCAGAAGTTCGTGTTTTTATGGCCCTGTATTCCAGCATCAACCTTCTCTTGCATTTCCAGGCAAGACAATTAGAGTCCTGATGGAGCATCTTAGCCCGAAACATCAACATTTTAATTCCTCTCTGTAGAAGCTGCCTGGCCTGCTGGGTTCGTCCAGTATTCTTTGTGTCTTGCTCTAGGTTTCCAGCGGCTGTAGAATCTCATGTTTAAGGTAATTGGATGCTATTTGACTCCAGGCAGAAGTAAAACAACGGACAATAAGAGGAAGTAAACCAAAGATAAAGATTAGCTTTATTTGTCACATGTATTTCGAGGCGTACAGTGAAATGTGTTGTTTTGTGTCAGTGGCAAACACAAATCAGATATTTGCACAGGGAGCAGCTAACAACGCGTACTGTCAACTCACTAACCCTAACTGGAAGTGTTTTAGATTGTAGGAGGAAACCAGAGCACCCAGAGGAAACCCACAATGACACCGGGAGAATGTACAAACTCCTTACGGACAGCAAGAAATTGGTGATCATCATTCTATAAGACAGAATTAGACTTCTCTGATTTATTTTCCCTCTGAACCCCATTCTCCTGCTTTTCTTTTCCCCATAATCTTTGATGCCCTTGCTACTCAGAACCTATGAACATCTGCTTTAAATAATTTAAATTCTAAATAAATGAGGTAATCATGACTCTACCATGTTGTCCTGGTGAGGCAAATAACTTCTTAAATGGGAAAATGTCCAAGTGTAAGATGAGTAGACGGGTCTCAAGGATACGAAATGGAAAATGGATACAAATATTCTAGATCTTACTTCAAGAGCAGAGGAATTTCATGAGTGCATACAATCTGCATTAACATTGAGGTACATGTCTTCCCATTGTTATGGACACTTGGTTCATAGGAATGAGTGTTTGGGAGACCAGTGAGGTGAATTTGCTGCCTGTTGTGGGGCTGCATGCATTTTCTGCCAGGCGGGAAAGGGCAATTCCTCGTGCGTTCTCTCCCCAGCCACTCTCCTGCCCGAAAGCCACACTATCGGGAGGGCTGGGTAAAGCTGAGCGGAGTTGGTGGCACTGAATGGACTCGACCACTGAGTCAGTGAGGCCAGCTGGTGGCCGCCCTCCCTGTGCCTGCGCACTATCCTGTCACAACTGTTTGCAATCCTCTCACACACGAGCCTTTTTTTTTATTGGTATAAGCCTTTTGGGATAGCACATGGAACAGTGCAGCATAATACAGGCCATTTTGTGGTGTCAGCCTTTTTAACCTTCTCTAAGATCAGTCTAGCCCTTTCTTCCAACAGAGCCCTCCACTTTCATATCATCGATGTGCCTACCTAAGAGCTTCTTAAATGCCCCTAATGTACCTGCATCGTTGGCACTGGAATGTGTGGTGACTCTTGTGGGCTGCCTCCAGCGTTCCCTCGGGTGTGTTGGTTGTTAACATAAATGACACATTTCACCATATATTTTGATCTGCATGTGATAAATAAACTTGAATATTGAATTTTCAGCATTGACATAAGGGAGGAGGTACAGGAGCCTGAAGATCCACACATTTTCTTTTAGGAACAGCTTCTTCCCCTCCACCATCAGAACGGTCCATGAACGCTACCTCTCTATTTTGCTCTCCTGCTCTATTTGTTTGTTTTATTTATTTCTGATTGTAATTTGCAGTAATTATTTGTATTGTGTGGATCATTGCATGTATTTATTTGAATATGATTTTGAAGAAACTCATCCCAGGTCCAGAGGTCACAGCCTCAGATTAGAAGGATGTCCCTTTGGAACAGCGATGAGGAACATGGTGAATCTGTGGAATTCATTGCCGCAGATGACATTACACAACTTTCAGATTCATCTCCTTACAGGCAGCCACAAAAATCCCAAATGAGCCCATTTAAAAAAACAACAAGCACCCAATGAGCAGAGAGGAAAAAAATCAAATCGTGCAAACAATAAAAGTAAGCAAAGAGCATTTAGAGCAAAAGTGAGTCCTCAGACACGAAGCCTGGAGCAGCTGGAGCAAACTGAAACCTCCGCCTTAGTTGAGCACATAGCGGAGGAAAAGTTTCAGGCCACGCTCAGCCTCAGTGCGGTGAAGAGTAGAGTAATTGTTGTGGAGCAGCCAGCAGAATCAGTTGGACCCTCGCCTCTGCTCTCTACCCTCTGCCTTTTCAATCCATCGTCCAAACAACAGGTCATTCCTCACTCTAAGATCTGGGCCCTGTCGTATTGCTACACTCTGGGCCTGGACCCCGACGCCACTTCTTGGCCCGTATCTGACCTTTCCAAATTGGCCCGGTGCTTAGATCGATCAAACCTCGCTCTTAGTTTAGGTGGATGGGCCCCAATTTTGCCTTGAATATGATTCAACTTCGTCTCGACTTCTCTGACCTCACACCTACATGGTTTGACCCTTGACTCAGCCTCACCTTCTCTCGCCTCTTCATCGATCGTGGTGATCTTTTGCCGTCGTTTTTTTAAATGGAGAAGGCAAGATTGTGGGGTTGAGAGAGTAAAATATATCAGCCATGATTAAATGACTTTGTGCTGGACGGCCTAATTCTACTCCTCTGTCTAATGGTCATATCCTCTAAAGAGGTTGCCTAAGAAATCTGTGGTGGGGCATGGTTTGGAAAGTTAGAAAGTAGCAATGGAGAAATGACGAATGGAACAGCAAGACTTTGGTGAGTGAATACTGAGACGTGACTTTTTTTTTCTTTAAACTTAATTGAAAATATTAGTTTAAAGTAAAACCTGCTTCTCCTGAATGGTCCTGAGTGGGTTGGCTCAGGCACTTGTAACAGGAAATATCTGCGCAGCTTCTCAGGTCTTTCAAACATCTCTGACTATGGTGCTTTTTATTTAGAAACTTTGCTCACTGGGCAATCAGTATTTTCTGTTACTTCTGTTATGAATGTACCACAGCTCTGAGGGGCCGAAGGGTGCAGGGTAGCCCCTCCTTTGTGATAATCACAAGGTCACTATTGATTTGGGTTAGGAGACCCAGGAAATGAGAGAGAGACGTGCGGAATGTCTAGTTCCCCGGCGATATAAAGCTACGGGAAACGGCCATTGTCTCTTGGAGACGGACTTGTGTATTAAAATACTGTGCTACGTGGAAGCCCTCAGGCAAAGTGGGCTGGTTGAGGGAGGGATTGCATCACCCCAACCTGATTGACATCTGAGACCTTGTGAGTCAGGATAAAAGAGGGTCTGTGGGAACAGCCCCTCAGACGCACCAGAAGAAACGCTAGCGATCCCGTAATAGCGGAAGCCGGTGGTAAGGCTGCGTGCATTCGGTTCAATTTTGCCCCGGAAACCGGTGCCCTTTACCACGGAAAAACGGCTTTTAGCTAACAACGGGGAAACCAACTCCCAACGACTCAAAGGATTAACATCATAAAAGGACTGGGCAAGTTTAACCCGTCTTTCTCTCAAACCAAAATGCTGCAGCTTGAACGAACTAACAGTGACTTTTATATTTCCATCAGACAATACATTTTCCCCTAGACAATGATAGAGCTATTTCTTATTGATTATTATTATACCTGCGTGTTTAGATTTAATATTGATGACGTATGTTATCTGTATGGTTGCATTGATATTATTTTGTGTATTTTTATCAATAAATACTGTTAAAATAGTACCATCAGACTTCAACGGACCTCTCTATCTTTGCTGGTAAGTGACCCAGTTACGGGGTTCGTAACACTTCCCACAACCAAACTTCAAATTCAATCAGTCTTCTCTGTTACTAGACATCTGCTGTGCAAGTCCAAGTAATGGGAAGAAATTTGACATGTCTCGCAGCATGTTTGAACGTGTCCTCATAAATATCCCCAACCTCCCAATTTTTACCTGCAGTGCAGTGGAATTGTGCTCTACCATGCACTCTCGTTCTGTTTTCTGCAGTGGAAAATCATTCAAGAATTACAACTTTCAGGCAGGAAATGTTAGCAAATCTTTGACAGAATTATATCATTAAGTTACTTTAAAATGTGTGAACATCCATTGTGTTCACTTCCTTATCTGCACAGAGAAACCTATAAGAGATATGAAAAGTCCATGTAATTGCAGTAAATGAAAGAAAGTTCTGTCGTGGTGCCTGGTTTAGCACAGACTATTGTTTTTGTTCGATGCGTAGCAGTTGTCTGTCCCGTCAATGTGTGCTTGTGGTGATTGTAATGATAGCACTTGCACTAGGCATGCCTCTCTTGACCCCAAACAAGCTTTTGACTCCATTAATCGACAGGGGCTAAGGAGACCTCATGAATTTGGTTACTCTGAAACTTGGCTCTACCTGAGTTCACAGTGGCATACAAGTCATTATCTTATCAACCAGTCTCATTGTAGATGATTGCATCAACCTTGCCTCCAACTAATTCTTGTTGGGAGAGATGCTGATCTACAGGACAACTGGTGAAGATTTCAACTTTTGCAGCCTCCAACCTCGAATCTGAGCCACCATAGATTAATGTACAAGGATGTCATCAATGTACAAGGATGTTTATCTCTGGAGGCCTACCTCCAATTTGTCATAAAGCATATGCGAAAATAAGCCTTGTACAATTACTAAGTAATGGCCCTCCTCTAATTTGTCCTTGGTGTACAGCCATTGGAAAAATAACATTCTGCATTGTATGTCTGGAAATAAAACAAAGAACATTATAGCACAGTACAGGCCCTTTGGTCCACAATGTTGTGCCAACCTTTTAACATCCTAACCCTTCCCTCCTACGTAACCCTCTATTTTTCTATCATCCATGTGCCAATCTTAGAGTTTCTTAAATATCCCTAATGCTTCTACCACCAGCCCTGACAGCGTATTGCCAGGATCCACCACTCTTTGTTTTAAACAAAAACCTCTGGCATCCCCCTGTACTTTCCATGAACTGCCTTAAAATTAAAATTATTAGCCATTTCCACCCTGGGAAGAAGGGTCTGGCTGTCCACTCGATCTATGCCTCTTATCACCTAGTACACCTCTATCAATTCACCTGTCATCCTCCATTGTTCCCAAGAGAAAAGCCCTAGCTTGCTGAACTTATCCTCATAAGCCACATGCAAAATGCTGGAGGAACTCAGCAGATCAGGCAGTGTCTGTGGGGAAAAAGTTGGATGTTTGGCCCAACACCCTTCAGGACTCCTTGTGAGAACTTCTCTCTAATTTAGATGGCATCCTGGTTAACCTGCTCTGCACTCTGAAGTTTCCACATCCTTCCTGTAATGAGGTGCCCAGAACTAATGTGGACATCTTTTCTATACCTTGGGAATTACCATTCAGTGAAAGAAGATGTTAACAGTAAAATTCGCTGTCGCCTACAACACATCAGCTGAGGAAATGAATGCCTGAAGCATAAGACCTCATCCCTGGAATGAAGCTCGTGGTCTTCTAGGCAGCAGTGATCTTCACCTTCCTATATGTCTCTGAGGGATGGACTACATGTAGAAGGGCCTCAAAGCATTACAGATAGACCACCAGCATTGCCTGTGCAAAATCCTCCAAATTAACTAGATAGATAAGTGAGTCAATATGAGTCCTCTCTCAGGTCAATAATCTCTACATTGAGGCCCTAGTTAAAGTTGGTTGGCTTCAATGAATGTGTCACATTGTCTGCATACATGTTAGTATACCCCTGGAAACAGATGCTCTGTTCCAAGTCTGAGGTGCCAAGAGGTTATCTAATGGATAGAAAAAAAGGTTAAGGGCAAAGTGATTCTCAAAATCTCCTTGGTGGGGGGTGGGGGGGGGAATGTAACAATGCTATCAACTCATGGGAATTCCTAGCCCATGACCCCTCAGAATTGGAAAATTTAGAATTTAGAATGGAATTGAGAGCACACTATAGCCTAGGATACTGTGGAAGAAGTGCATAACTTCCTCCAGTGAATTTGGAGGATTTTGCAGTCCTGAAGCATTTACCCATCCATCATCCAGGACATGCTTTATTCTCACTAGTGCCACAGATCAGGGGGTACAAACCTTGGGTACCGCACCACTAGGTTCAGGAACAGTTATTACCTTTCAACCATCAAGCAGTTGAACTAGTGTGGATAACTTCACTCGTCTCCATGGTGAACTGACCCCATTACCTGTAGACTCAATTTTATGGATTCTGCAGCTCAGTATTGTTTACCTATATGCTTTTTAAAAATTATTTGCATGATTTGTCTTTTGCACATTGGCTGTTTATTAATCTTTGCAGTTTATAGCTTTTCATAAATTGTATTTCTTCATTTTCAGGTAAATGCCTGTAAGAAAACAATTCTCAAGGTAGTATATGGTGACATGTACATATTTAATAATAAATTTGTTTTGAATTTCAAGCTCTTTTCCCACCTGTGGCAGAGGGCACAGTGGCTTTGCCAGCAACCTTTATACCCACAGAACTGGAGTGAAAGCAAGTTGTCTTCAACCCCAAAGTCTGCCTAAGAAAAACAGTGTTTATTTTCTTTTTCACTGTACTTTAAATAACTTGTTGTCTTTCATCCTTCTGGCTCTCATAGCATTCCTATGCATTAAGTTTGTAGAACTTCTCCTATTATTCAAGATTCAAGAATCAAAAATTTTATTGTCATACTAACCATACATAAGCTCTGCAGGGCAGAATGAGACAGTGTTTCCCAGGGGCAGTGCAATCATAACATAACAAACACAACTCTAAATAATAAACACAACAATAAATAATAACACAACAGCCACATGTCAGTTAAAATAAAGTTATGAGTGTCCAGTGCAAGTTAAAAGTGTCCAAAGCAGAGTCAGGTAGAGCAGCTATTTAGCAGTCTGACTCCCTGTGGGAGGAAGCTGTTTAGTAACCTTGTGGTTTTAGTTTTGATGCTCCTGTAACGTTTGCCTGATAGCAGAAGAACGAACAGTTTATGGAGAGGGGGTGAGGGGTCTTTAATGATGTACCGTGTCTTCTGGAGGCATCGATTCTGAAAGAAGTCTTGGACAGAAGGAAGGGAGACCCCAATAACCTTCTCTACTCCCCTAACCACCCTCTGCAAGGCTTTTTTGTCAGCAGCACTGCAGCTGGAGTACCAGGTTGTGATTCAAAAGGTCAGCACACTCTCAACCGTGCCTCTGTAGAATGTAGTTAAGATGTCAGTGGGGAGTAATGCTTGTTTAAGTTTCTTCAGAAAGTGCAACCTCTGCTGGGCCCCTTTCACAATCCCAGTGGTGTTCCTGGACCAGATGAGATTGTCCCGAGATCTGCACCCCAAGGAACTTGATGTTTTCCACTCTCTCCACTGTGGAGCCGCTGATGCTGAGTGGTGTGTGCTCAGGCTGAGACCATCTGAAATCGACGATCATCTCCTTGGTTTTGATGACATTAAACATCAAGTTGTTGTCACTGCACCTGCACTCCAGGTGTTTGACCTCCTCCTTGTACATTGTTTCATCATTTTTGCTGATGGGCCCCACCACTGTGGTATCATCAGCAAATTTAATGATCAGGTTCCCCTTGAATCTGGCTGCACAGTCATGTGTTAGCAGTGTAAACAGCAGTGGGCTGAGTACACAGCCTTGTGGGGACCCAGTGCTCAGTGTGATGGAGTTAGCGATGTCCCTGCCAACACGGACTGACTGTGGTCTCTCTGTCAAGAAATCCAGAATCCAGCAACACATGACAGTGTTAAGGCCAAGCGGCGACAGATTCTCCACTAGTCTCTGCGGGATGATGGTATTGAATGCTGAACTGAAATCAATGTACAGGATTCTGACATAAGTGTCTTTGTTGTCCAAGTGAGAGAGAACAGTGTGCAGTGTGGTGGATATTGCGTCCTCCGTAGAGCGATTTGGACAATAAGCAAACTGTAGAGGATCCAGCGATGAGGGGAGGATGGCTGTGATATGAGGCTTGACAAGCCATTCAAAACATTTCATCACTATGGGGGTCAGGGTGATGGGGCAGACAGATTATAAGCAGATGCCATTGAGATAAAGCAGCTGGATTTCAGAAATGCTTCAAAATTATTTAGGTGGCCAATGCATGCTTGCCAATGCACCACCCTTTGTGTTACATCAAAACAGGTTTTCCATGGCATTAGCCTTGACAAGTTCGTGGCGGTAATCATTTATCCTCAGTTTGCAGTACAATACCTCTACTTGATGTATTAGCTTTCACTGTGTCAGATTTAAAAATACCCGAGTTATAGTCAGACCTTGCCGGTATGGGAATGTAATAGTTATGATATTCGCACTAGCTGCAATGAGAATACTGGACCATGAATCATGAGGCATGAGTTTGAATCCCATCATGGGAGAAAGGGAATTTCAATTCCAGTCCATAAATTAAATGTAAGTTTTTCTAATAATATCAATTTACTGAAGTGTCGCTTAATCCCATTTGCTGTGCTAATATCCTTCAGGAAATGAATTCTGACAACTGTTTCCGGTCTGGTACGTCTAAAATTGAAAGTCCACTAAAGTCAATGACTTTAGTAGTCTAATTGGCAATTAGGGAGGATCAATAAATACTGACATTACTAGCAACATCCATATAGCCTGGAATGACCAAATAAGCAAAACTCCAACTTGCCGAGTTGTCCAACAGTGGCATTGAGCCAAACATCAAAATGTTCAATCACAGCTTTTGAGTTGCATTCCAGGCTGAGAAGGCGAATCGGCATACCTCTGGGAATAGCAGCATTATGAAGTTTCTCACTCTCTAAGCCATAGACATAGAAGCAGAACTAGGCCATTTGGCCCGTCGAGTTGCTGCATCATTTGATTATGGCTGAGTTATTTTGCCCTCTCAACCCCATTCTCTTCTACTGTAACATTTGATCCCCAAACTAACCAAGAACCTGTCAACCTTGGCTTCAAATACACCCAATGACTTGGCCTACAAAGCCATCTGTGATAATGAATTGTTAATTGTGCAGGGTTTCCAGGTTTGAAATGTGTGGGTGGGGATGTTGGTTATGTGTGTGATCATTCTTGACTGTAATGTGACTAATACTGTGCGGATTATGACTGCAGACTTTCTCTGAGGTTTAGAAGCAGAAGTTGCAAGATTAATTCCTCATCCTGCTCCAATATCTTATGGTATTATAGGTGTATGGGGTTGAGTGGGATCTGGGATCAGCCAAGATGGAATGGCAGAGCTGACTCAATGGGCTGAATGGCCTAATTTTGCTTCTATGTCTTATGTTATTTTGGTATAAACTAATTAAAGGGTGTTATCAGACTTGTAAAAGTGAATGCAGATATGGTTCTTGATATAATTTGAGTTTTTAAACTGTTTTTAAAACTACCAACAATTTGCTCGTCATATCTTTAAACTTACCCTCTTTTTAAAAGAGGGATTAGCTTTATTGGTCACATGTACATTGAACCATGTAGGGAAAGGCTTTGTTTTGCATCAAAGCAGCGAGGATTGACTGGGCAGCCCGCAAATGTTGCCATGTAGTACATAGTGCATCCACAACTCAGTAACACTAACTGTACATCTTTGGTGTGTGGGAGGAAACTGGAACACGGAGAAAACTCACTTGGTCACAGGGCAAACGTACAAACTGCTTACAGGCAGGGTCGGAATTGAACCCCAGTCTTACAGCTGACACAGTACTATACTAGTATTATGCTAACTGCTACATTACCGTGTCACCCCTGAATCTTAAGGAGCTTCCTATCCCTGTAATAGAGAGTTGCCCAGAAATTAATGATACTTGGAGCAACAAAGGAAGGGAATTCAAAACTAGACTGGGTGGGATGGGGTGGCATGGAGATGGGAGGCTTGAAGCTGAAATGAAGAAATGCATGTCCCTTTGTTTCTCATTTACAATGCCAAGGCTTGGTAAGTGACTGGTCAAGGATGGAAACTGTTAACAGATTTTGGGCAAGCACTGGGTTCCCACAGAATAAGAGACATTAGATCCTTGGAGATTTAACTTGCTATTTTAGAGATCTGTAGCCCATGCTACGTTAGACGATCTAAAGTCATGAGGTAATGTTGAATCCTGATGCCTTTGCAACCTAAGGGTTTTGTAGAAGTCAAGAACTTCTTACTAATGGCCATTTTTTGTCAATGTTGCATAAGCGGAACATGAACAAGAAAGAGGAGCCAAGAGATCAAAGAAAAGGACAATGGAAAAATTAGTTTTGTAGTCATCTTGTACTCAAACTAGAGATAACACAACTTGTCCAGTGACAACAATGAACCTATAAACAACATACACAATACTGGAGGAGCTCAGCAGTCCAGGCAACATCTGCATCTATGGAAATGAATAAGCAGTCGACATTTTGGGCCAGGGTTCTTCAGGTAGCAAGATTAAAGTGGCATGACACCGGCTACATGAAGCTGAGAAACATCTAGAAAAGCAACTGTCACAGATTTGCTAGAAAGTTCACTGGACAATTATATGTACAGTATATAGGTGAACATTGAAAAATACAAGCAGGGGTAGGAAAGTTAGCAAAAAAAATAACAATTCTAAACCCCAATCCAATGGCAAAGACCAGTCACAAACTTTATACACTTGCAATTAAAGGATCTGAAAACCTTGTCAAGGATGTCGACTTTTAAATCCTATTTAAATATTCAAAGTGCAGTTCCAAATATAGCAAATTGGCACTGGTGAGTCAAAGGCAGTGAGATGCCTCTACTTGTAAGTGCTCCTTCAATTTCTATACCATTCTGATGCAGAAATTTCAAGCTGGTTGATTGTTGCTAGGTCAGAATTTATTTATTTATTGAGATACAGCGTGGAATGGGAGCTCCCGGCCCTTCGATCTGTGCTGCCCAGCAATCACACATGTCTCCGCCCAACAACACTGTGGGAACACATTCACCAGTCAGATTAGAGTGCTGAGAAGGGTCCCCGCTATCTACTCAAGGACAGTTAGGAATGGTATTGAATGCTGCCCTCTAATCTCCTCATCCCCATGAGAATGAAATGTAAGAGAGAGGCAGTGCTGAGGATGGAAGTGTGTCCCATGAAGAATTGTTGGATGATGCGATGTTAGCATCCATTTTGAGAGAACTACAATATAAAAGCAAGCATGTAATGCTGAAGCTTTAAAAGGCATTGGTTAGTCTGCATTTGGAGCATTATGAGCAGCTTTGGGGCCCCTTATCTAAAAAAGGATGTGCTGGCATTGGAGAAGGTCCAGATGATCATTCTGTGAATGAAGGGTTAACATATGAGGCTCGTTTGATGGCTCTGAACCTGGGCTCGCGAGTTTAGAAAACTGGGGGAGGGGGTAATCTCATTGAAACCAAATAGAATATTGAAAGGCCTAGACAGAGTAGATCTGGAGAGGATGTTTCCAATAGTTGGAGAGTATAGTACCAGTAGGCATAGCCCCAGATGGAAGGACAGCCCTTTAGAACAGATGAGGAGGAATTTCTTTAGCCACAGAGTGGTGAACCCGTGAAATTGATTGCCACAAATGGCTGTGAAGGTCAAGTCATTGGATATATTTAATGTGGAGATTGATAGGTTCTTGGTTAGTCAGGGCGTCAGAGGTTATGGTGAAAAAGATGGGAGAATGAGGTTGAGAGAGATAATAAATCAACCATGATGGAATAGTCCAGCAGACTGATCGGCCAAATGGCCTAATTCTATGCCTTGTATCTTATAATGAGCACTAGGCATCTGAAAACCATGCTACTTATTCTTATAATTTGGGGGTTATCATAGCTCATCAAATAGCAATTATTACCAAAGTCCTGTGAAGTAGAATACAATCTAATGTATTTGAACCCCTTCCTCAAAACTGCAGCACAGAGACATGTTTTGTACTTGGCAACTGCAATGGATCATTTGACTAAACTCTGCTTCTCCAAGCTTTGATTAAATTGACAAGAGACAAGAATCACTTTGCAAGCTTCAGCATTGCATACTCCAGTCGTCTTTGACATAATGATCCATTCATATTCTGATCATAGCGAGATGCACTGGCCCACTTTACCACATGTCTATATGCTGAGGTATTGTCTTTAAATAAGCTGTAAAACTGCCATTTACAATTGGCTTCCCACAAGTTATTAGAATGAACAGACAAATTTTTATTTCAAATGTGGATCTTCAATCCCTGACTGCAGCATCTGTTTACATCTGGGAATGCCTAATTAAGTCTTGCTTGCCTGAGAATAAGGTCATCAGTTTCCAGGAGAGAGCATATGCCACAATCACATCTTTGTTCCAGCCTGTTGAATTTTGAGTATATTGCCAGTGCAGGCAGGCCAACATACTGGGTATTATTAGGTCATAGTGTATGTGCACCTTTAGTCACAATTAGAGCTAAAATGATTACATTGATTGAGAGAACGGATTCCTTTAAAGAGAGTAGAGGTCAAACAATATTCTTAAACATATTAGTTTATGCTATTCTCAAAAGGTCTTCAGAGTTGCTCTTCAGTGAGTGTGTTCATGCTACAGTTTTCATCAAATCCATGCACAGCAAAGGCGGAGCAACTTCTATCATTTAAAAAAATGTTGTCAATGCTCTCATTCAGTTGAGCCTTAGTATGCTGAAGTTTGAGCTGAGGCATAAATAGTATGACGTGAACTTTGTTCCATGGCGAACAGATTGGCAAATTAATTGTAGTTGTCAGAATCTGATTCGGGTTTATTATCACTGATGTACACTCAGTGGCCACTTTATTAGGTGCAGGAGTTGAATCTGGTGTGGTCTTCTGCTGCTGTAGCCCATCAGTTTCAAGGTTTGACGTGTTGTGTGTTCAGAGATGCTCTTTTGCACACCACAGTTGTTAATGCGTGGTTATTTGAGTTACTGTCGAACCAGTCTGGCCATTCTCCTTACACATCTCATTAGCAAGGCGTTTTCACCCCCAGAACTACCACCCACTGTATGTTTTCTGTTTTTTGCACTGTTCTCTGTAAACTCTAGAGATTATTGTTTGTGAAAAATCCTAGGAAATCAACAATTTCTGAGGTACTCAAACCATCCTGCCTGGCACCAACAACCATTCCACGGTCAAAGCCACTTGGATCACATTTCTTCCCCATTCTGATGCTTGGTCTGAACAGCAATTGAACCTCTTGACCATGTCTGCATGCTTTAATACATTGAGTTGTTTACATGATTGGCTGATTAGATATTTTCATTAATGAGTAGATGTAGAGGTGTACCTAATGAAGTGGCTGCTTAAGTGTATGTAGTGAAGTTTGTTGCAATGATTAACCTGATTGCATGTAAGGATTTCCTCTCTCTTCAGATTGCATCATTTTCAACATGCAACTATATTCACTGCTGAGAGCACTCAGATGCTTGTATGCAACTGAAGTGGAGAGGAAGTGATATACTGGCATGGGAGAGGTCTGAACAGTAAATATCTCTAGACCTGTTGCACTCTGGGTCACAGTTCAGTATTGATCAGCCACAAATGCAACTCCTAAGTTCTTTTTCTCAATGAGTAAGCTACAATAAAATGCAAAGGATTTGAAGAAGCAAATTACAAACACGGGACATTCTGCAAATGCTCGAAATCCAGAGACAGGCAGACGTGGATGCACATACACAGACGCAGAAGAAGGCACAGGCAGGTGCAGACCCAAACGCAGACGCACGTACAGACACAGAGACACACACAGGGACAGAGGGACAGACAGACAGACAGAGAGAGGCACTCACTCACTCACTCTATGGAAATGCATAAACAGTCAATGTTATGGGCCGTGACCCTTCTTCAGGACTGGAAAGGAAGGGGAAATTTGAGAGGCATTTGCTTTTAAAACCTCAAGTGTTTGAAGAGAGGGGGACAGTAATGGAGACAGTTTTAGTTTTGAAAGAGCATCAATTTGAAATAATGTTTTTAAAAAAACACTACTTCTGACATTGAAACATGCCATTGCAACAATAAAAAAGCAGGCTTTGCATGAATGCTAAGGAGAAAGTTAAGGGTACTATTAATAGCTTGATTTCCTTTCAGCTCAAAGTTTTCCATAACCGGAGGGGGTGGGATGAAGCTCTCCTTTCTTTCCCCCGAGGCCTCCCATCCCATGATCCTTTCCCTTCTCCAGCTCTATCACTTTTGCTATTCACCTTTCCAGCTCTTAGCTTCATCCCATCCCCTCCTTTCTTCTCCTATCATTTTGAATTTCCCCCTCCCCCTCCTACTTTCAAATCTCTTAGTATCTTTCCTTTCAGTTAGTCCTGATGATGGGTCTCAGCCCGAAACGTCGACAGTGCTTCTCCCTATAGATGCTGCCTGGCCTGCTGTGTTCCACCAGCATTTTGTGTGTGCAGTCCATTGAGTGTTGCTTTTGCTGTTTAAAGATAAAGAAAACATGAAGATTAACTTTATTTTTGTCAAATATGTATTGAGAGATGCTGTGAAATATGTTGTTTCTGTTACACCCACTCAGTGGAGATCGTGGTAGGGCAGCTGCAATACAGCATGCCCACAACATGCACACTCCTTAGAGGCAGTGGCGGGAGCTGCTTGAATCCCACTTCTGTGTTAGGAACCCTGTTTAACAGGTTTGTAGTGTACAAAACCTACTGGATGGTCCCTTTGAGGGTGAAGGCAGAATCTTGTCATCATCAGGAGTGTGTAGTAATCACTGCCGGGAAGGAGGCAACTGTCACAGATAAACTGGTGAGGACAAGGCCATGTAGGGAATATGTAGCACAATGATGCAGCTGGTAGAACTGTGTCTCACAGCTCCAACAATCTGCATTTCGTCTTGTCTACCTGTTGTCTGTTGTGATGGATGTTCACAGTCTTTGGGCCAGTGGCCTTGTTTTTTTTTTGCTAAGCTCAGCTTTCTAAGCACAGCAGCTAACCTTTCTAAAGATTAAAGTGCTGTTTTTAAATGTTAAACGTCCAATTAATATTCTTGTTTAGCTTCTGGTCATAAACAGGAGCCCGTCTTCAGTACTTAATGTAAATAGCA
Organism: Hypanus sabinus; assembly: GCF_030144855.1. Classification (NCBI taxonomy): domain Eukaryota; kingdom Metazoa; phylum Chordata; class Chondrichthyes; order Myliobatiformes; family Dasyatidae; genus Hypanus; species Hypanus sabinus. Next base: position 26,241,855 of record NC_082708.1, on the reverse strand, counting down.
AGCAGCAATTAGTTTGAAGTTAAAAGGACAGCGTTGCAAACAAGCAGTGTCTATAGAACCATGGTCTTGCTGGCTCAACTACACCTGGGCTTACTGCTCGAGAGGTGCAGTGCAAGACAAACGGATATGTTAAATTGGCTTTTTAAAATTAGACAATGCTGGCTAAGTTGTTTCGTTCAAAGAAGCTTGCAAACCAGATTGATATTATCATTTAGCATATTATGTAGCTGATGTGTTAATTTTTGAAAGACTTGTGAGCTCATGGAGTCAGTGCCACAGCATTAATTGTGGGCAACTGAGAACTATCTCCAGATGCTTTTAGACCATCTGTGTTAAAACGTATTGGGAAAAAAAATCATGGGTATGAAGTCACCCAAGTGGCAGAGAGATAGTATGAATTTAGAGAGCAGTTCAGTTTGTTAGGAATGGTCTACAAACACTAAGAAACATGGGGTGAACTGGAATCCATTCTTCTTCCTTCATTTTCTGATGGATGACTGGTTCATCTACGACTTGTCAATTTTTTTTTTTAGCTGAATGAAATTAGACCTGTGTTTTGGATATCCTTTGTTTTGGATATAGTAATTTGGAAACATTTTAAGATGTAATTCCCCTGAATTTTTTCTGAAAATGTTGTTTGTAAGGTGGGGGGGGGGGGGAACGACGACCCACTACTCAACTAGTGGGTATTGGCAGCTAAACTTGCCGTGGAGGATAAACAGGGAAGGGAACTAGTCTTTTGAAGATCAGGTAAAGTGTAACCTCCCTTTTAGTGAGGGTACTCATGACATCTTGTATCAGATAGGACTTAAGGTCTTCGTTTGAATTTAGAACTTCGCTGTCACCAAACACAATACCATCACTCTAAGTAGAGTTTGCATGTTCTCCCTCTGATCATGTGGGATTCCTCCTGGTGCTCCGCTTTCTTGGAATCCCAAGACAGTGTAGGTTGGAAGTTCAATTGGCCACTGTAAACTGGCCTTGAAGTGTGGACAAGTATTAGAATCTGTGGGGAGTTGCTGCATTGGGAGAGAATAAAATGGGGATATGCGTAAAGATGGGATTAGACAGTTTAAATGGTTTGGCATGGACCAGATGGGCCGAAGGGCCTGTTTATGTGTTGTACTTTTCTTTGGCTCTATGACTCTGAGTGGTTGGCACAAGTGTAGTGGGCTGAATGACCTGGTGGCATGCCTCAATTGAAAGTGTCTGGAATCGGGTTAGCAAACTACAGACTTCAAGCCGTTCTGAGTTTGTTTAAAACTGCCAACCGTGGTGTTTATTATTCTCCATGACTCACTGCTGCCTTTTTCTACCAGGTGTAAACTCATGACATTAGAGTTTCATCATTAAATGAAGATCAAAATCACACGTCCAAAAGAGTACTTTAAAATAAATGGCACAATTATTCCCATATGGCCTTGTGTTTGCATTCAGGTAGATTAATACATAAAATTCTTCTCCAGTTTAAGCTGTGGATTTTTTTTAATATTATGTGGAACTTTTTAAAGGAGTGAATCCTCATGGAAAAGCAATTTGGGTTTGTGATGGTCTAGCATGAGCTTTTCTCATAACACAGCAAGTTTCAGTTTTGGGTTACCCGAGGGAATAAGCACTGTTTGTTCACTAATAGCTCTAGTGCTCATCAATGAGAGCCAGTTAGGTGTCACATTCACACTTGTTCTGAAAAGTCTGGCAATCTGCCTCATGCCCCACTACCTGTAACATTCAATGGACTGGAGAGCACCTCTGGCATTTTTAAATGCAGCAACATGGTTTCAGAACAAGTCACCAAATTGTTAGACATCTCATCACAATCTAGTTGGTACCACAGCAACGTACAATGCAAGTCAAGCGGAGAATCTTGCTTCCAACTGAGCTTAGGCACACACAGTACAAATCCATTCTCCACCAGTATAACACTACAAATTGAAAGGTTGAAATTTACTTTGCTGCCTTGCTGTCACTGCCATGGAATGATGTGCTGCAGTGCAAGGATTAGCTTATTGAATCATCTTTGCAAAAAATTGGTTAAATTCGAGACTGAGCTATAATAATAATGAAATAAATTTTTGCTGGCTAAAAAATGCTTATTGCTGCATTTTGTAAGAAACCACTAAATCCACAGTAGCACAACTCATAGAGCAGCTGCCTGATGATTTGATCCTGATGTGTGGTGCTTTCTCTGTGGGTTTGCATGATCTCCCCAACCCCCAGACCACCTGGATCTCTCCTGGGTGCTTCAGTTTCCTCCTACATCCCGCAGAAATCAGAATCAGGTTTATTACTGCTAACATATTGTCAATTTTGTTTATCAGCAGCAGTAGTTGCAATAAGATTTTTTTTTAAAGTAAGCAGTGCAGAAAGCGAGATATTGTTCTTGTTGGTGACCCCTTCAGAAATCTGCTGGTGGAGGAGAAAAGGTCCTTAAAATGTTGAGTGTGTGGCTTCAGGCTTTTGAACCACCTCCCTGGTGGTAGCAGTGATCAGGGTACATCCTGGATTCAAGATTCAAGAACATTTATTATCAAGGAATGTGTAAATTATACAACCATGAGATTTGCTTGCTCACAGGTAGCCACAAAGCAAGAAAGCCGAAAGAACTCAATTTAAAGAAAAATTAAATGACTGATACTTGGCACACAAGATAAAAGAAAAAAAAATACAATTCATGCAAGCAGTTGAAGCAAATAACAGCATTCTGAACTGATGCACCATCAATAACTCTTGGAGACGTGAGGCGAGATATAGGCTTTTATTGGCTGGAAGAAAGAACAAGCAGCAATTGACCACCACACTACATCCTGGAGACTGAGGGCAGGGCTCAGGCTCCAATCGCCTTTATACCAGGGTCCGTGGGAGGAGCCGGGGTCAGTGGGAGGAGCCACAGGAGCAGTCATTGGGGCGGGGGGGGGGGGGCATGTCCAGACAGGTATATGTAGTTCACCACATGAACAAAAAACACGTCCTCAGATCAAAACCCTGGAGAAGCCCAGAGAAGGCCCAAAGCCTTGCTTATCAGTTCATCATTTAACAGGCACGGAGCACAGCAACCAAGGCAGCCTTCATAGTCTCAGCACCGTGGAGATGACCATCGCAGAGAGCGAGTGAAATCGGCTCTCGTCCTGACCGATACCAATGTCTTTTCAGGGTCATCGGGATAGTGAGGATCCTTAATGATGGATGCACTTTCTTGAGAAATTGCCTATTGTAGATGCCCTCTGGTGGGGTGGCTAATGCTCATTGACAGAGCTGGCTGAGTTAACAGCCAGCCCCTTGCAACAGACAGTGATGCAATCAGTGAGAATGTCTGCAGAAATATGCTGGAGTCAGAGGGGATATGCCTAATCTCCTTAAACTCATGCAGGCTGATGTGTTAATTGCCCCTAGTTGCAATTTAATGGGAATTAATCTAATTTGAAGGTCCTCCTGAATTTGTCTGTATGCTGGGGATATGATACAAGAGATGATTGCTTAGGAATTTTAATACTACTTTTTGGCTGTGATTCCTGAACACAGAAGTTGGGCAATAAGAATAACTTTGGTTCTTCTCCTTTTTCTAAAAGTTCTGTCTTGTTGCGATTAACCGAGCATTTGGGAGGACATGTACTGGAGCTTGCATTGCAAAATACTTGGTGTGGATGGAGACCTTAAAGCCCTTTATTGGTAGTTTATTGTTCACAGCCCTTTATGGTTCTGGAGATTGTTCTAATTACTCCTGCTTCCCTTTCCTCTCCTCAAATCCCTACAGCTTCCTTTCCATAAACTATTTGACCTTTTTGAAATCTTCATTTGAATCTGCTTCCGCTCTTTGTAGCTGTGCATTCCAGACCCTCACAGCTCTCTCATAGATGCACAAAATCAGTCAAACAGCTTGGGAGCAGGCGTCCTGACCCAGCTCATTGACACTGACCAAGTTGTCTGTCTGAGCTGGTCCTACTTGCCTATGTTTGGACTATATCCCCCTAAAGTTTTTCTATTTGTGAATTTGTTCAAATATCTTTTAAACTTTTCCAATAGCACAATCCTCTACCACTTCCTCTGGCAGCTTGTTCTATATCCTCGCTACCTTCTGAGTGGAGTGGTGGGGGGGGGGGAATCTGCTGGGTTATGAGGCAAGATCAATACTGTACTCCCCAATTTTCTTCCAACCTCCGCTATAGCTCAGTGAAGACTTCTTAAATTGCACTGCCAACCTGAATTATTCAAGAGTAGCGAAGCCCTGACCAAGTTCTGAACCTCACCTGTGAAACCTTCATTTTTGTGTTTCCAGGTTCCAATGCAGATCTGAAACAGAAGTCATAGTGTTGGCAGTTTGTCCTTCCACAGAAACTGTCTGACTTGCTGACTTTTATCATATTTTCTCTTTTTATTTTAGCTTCTTAATGCCATGTTCTTTGCTGTTAATTGTGATTACTTAAAAACATTGCAATCACTGTAATTCAAGAATTCCCACCCCTGCTGCTTCTGACCAAGAAACAGTAGAATAAATATAGTGGCAAACTGGAGCCACAGAAATTATTTTCTTCTTGACAGTTATTGAAAATGATAAACATTATACTCTCTACAAGCTCAACGACAGTCTGTATTGAAGCATAATTTCTGGTCAGTTTCCAGTGTGGCGACAATTCACACAGGTTACCAAAGGCACATGGGGTGGGAAAATATATTTTGCTTAAACTGGTGAACTTTGGCACAACCAGGATTAACAGAATCAACTTGTCATACTTTAAATATGGATCAATACGTGCATTATTAGTGCACAAATCTATCTTGTATATAAATTAAACCTGATAAACTGAGGTGCATTTTTTAAAATGCATGATTTCTTTAAAACATTAGAGGTTAGTTGGTTCTGTAGCTTGAGCATATTCCTTTCCATATTAATGGAAGAAAAACTCTAATAAAGTAACATGAATTTCTATATGAACTTTTATCTTGGTGATGTTTAACCCAGGTATGGTGTCATACTGTACGTTACTAATCCAGCAATACAACCAAAATCCTAGATGAAAATCCAGACAAAGCTGTTCAAGTTCCATAACAGCAGCTGACTGGTTCAAATTCCTTTAAGGAGGTAATCCAGAATGGAAAAATGGAACTGGAGGTTTGTGACCAGTGATGTTTTGCAGGGATCCATACTGGAACCTTTGCTGTTTGTCATATGTATAAAAGACTTGGATCAAGATGTGGATGGGTAAGTTGGAAAATTCCAGAATCGGGTTTATTATCACTGGAATATGTCATGAAATATAAAAACAAGAAAATGTGATGCTGGAAATCCAAGCAATACATACAAAATGCTGGAGGAACTCAGCAGGCCAGGCAGCATCTCTGGAAAAGACTAAAGAGTCACCGTTTTGGGCAGAGAACCTTCATCATGTCCAACAGCATTTTGTGTGTGTTGCACTTTGTAAAATGTGTTGTTTTGTGGCTGCACTGGATTGAAATACATAATAAAAACTAAATTATGATAAGAAATATGTATATAAAATTAAACTTAATTATTCGTATACCGATTGATTAGCACTTGCATGGGAGACCACCTGGGAATATCAGGTGCTGTAGGCTTCCTTTTTCAATATAGAACCTATTGAAAAAGAAAGCCTACTGCACCTGGTATTCCCAGGTGGTCTCCTATCCACACGCTAACCAGGCCTGGTGATGCACCATCAATAACTCACTCTGAGACGTAAAGACGAGATATCGGCTTTTATTGATTGGAAGAAAGAACAAGCAGTGGTTGACCACCATACTACATCCTGGAGACTTGAGAGGCCGGGCTCAGGCCTCAACCGCCTTTATACAGGGGTCTGTGGGAGGAGCCACAGGAGCAGTCAGCAGGGGGTGTGTCCAGACAGGTATATGTGGTTCACCACACCTGGTTAATTTGCAGATGATGCAAGATAGGTAACGTGGGTAGTGTAGAAGGTTGCCAAAAGATGCGGCAAAATATAGATCAGTTACCAATGATGTCAGAGAAATGGCTGATGGAATTTAGTCCAAACAGTGTTTTTGCACTTTGGGAGATCAAATGAAAGGGCAAAACCCTTAAATGTTGAGGCATTGAGTTCAAGAATCAGAAAGTTATGTTGCAGCTTCATGAAAATACTTAATCCACATTTGAAATATTACATTCATTTCTGGATGCCCTGTTATGCCAAGATTGTTTAATGTCATTTCTTGTACCTAAGTGTCAAGAAGAACGAAATAATTGTTGCCCTGAATCCAATGCAGCATTAAAAAATGCATATTAAGATAAAAAGACAATTTTTTACAAAACTCAATGCATATAAATATATATAGTAAGTAGCTGTCTTCGGCCTCTAAGTAGAGGCATTGGTGAGCTGATTTGTGTAGAATCTGTTCAGAGACCGAGAAATTGTGCAAGACTTGCACTCCCATGATTTTGAAATTGCTCAGTTTCCACTATTGTGCCACAAATATGGAGCATGCCTTAATTCTCCTGAAGTCAGTAATCATCTCCAATGTCTTGTTGACATTGAGGAAGAGGTTATTTCTCTAGCACCAGGCTTCGAGCAGTACAAGTTCTTCTGAAGTCAATCACCAATTCCATTGCTTTGTCGACATTGGGGAAGAGGTTATTTGCCAGGCACCAGACCTCCAGCTCTTCTGCTTCCCCTCTGAAGGAGGTGGAAGAATGTAGAGTCTATGGAGAGGCTGCAAAGGAAGTTTACTAGGATGCTGTCTAGGTTAGAGAGTATGTGATCTCAGGAGAGGTTGGGTTAACTTGGGTTGTTTTTTTGGGGCATGTCGTAGACTGAGGAGAGACCTGATAGAAGATTCTAAAAAATTGAGAGTTATAGATGGTGTAGACAGCTAGGTCCCTGTAACATTGGGGTGGAGGGGTGGCTTGTTCAAGGATCAAGTGAGTAAAACAAAGGACCCTGATTTAAAATAGGCACAGTAACTGTTTATTTTTAAATGACGTGAAGCACAAAACCAGGTGTCTAGCCAAACAAGCTACCCAAAACCTCAATACTAGACATCCAGTTACTATTGAATTGAGAGAATACTCCATTAAATCTCCCCAAATTATAAGACTGAAGAAATAAGCATGCTACGAATGGATATTTAACTAAAAGACCCCGGGGGTGGAGTGGGGGGGGGGGGCATCTATGTTCATAACGCTCTTTCCCAGGTCCTTCAGCACTGGTCATGACTTCAGCCTGAAGCGGGCCCTGGGGATGATAGAAAGAAGCCAAGCCTCCCGCACACGCTATTCTTGTACCTCTGAGGTGCTGGAAACGGGACACTGGTGTCATGGCACACAAAGCAACCAACGGGAAAGAGCTGCTACATACTCCAAGTGGGCCAGTTGATGACTAACACGATGGAAACAGCTTTCGACTGACAAGTAAACAAACCCCCACATATCAGAACCCAGGGTTTAAATATCCAATATTAGAGGATATGCATTTGTGAGAGGGGCTGAGTTCAGAGGAGATCTAAGAATGGTCTAAGCCATAGAATGGTTTCTTGGAAAACACTGCTGGGGCAGTGGATACAATGGAGGTGTTTGAGGTTCATGACTGTGCAGAGGGATCTGAGCCACATGCAGGCAGGAAGGATCAGTTGTCATTAGCTTGATTAGTTTGGCATAACATCCTTGGCTAAGGGCCTGTTTCTGTGCTTAGTGTTTCAGATTTTTTAAAAAGAACTGGTTTGAAAATGATGGCCATGAAACTACAAATAATTTTAGAAACACATCTGGTACAAAGTCAGGAAATTTGTCTTCCTTATCTAGTCTGTCCTACATTCTGTGCAGACCCTTAGCAATGTGGTTAACTCTCAACAGGGACAACAGAGTGACACAGCTTGTGCGCCGTGCCTCATAGCTTCAGCGACTCGGGTTCAGTCCTGACCTTCAGCACTATCTGTGTGGAGTTTGCATGTTCTCCCTCTGCCTATGTGGGCTTCCTGCAGGTACTCTGGTGTCTTCACACATCCTCAAAGACTTGCAGGGTGATGAATTAGCAACTTTGGGGAAATGAGTCTAATTGTAGCCTCGGTGGAGATGAGTTAATTAATTAGAATATTATAAATTATCCTTGATGTAGTAGAATCTGGGGGGGGGGATGCTGATGGAAATATGGGGAGAATAAAATGTAATTGGTGAGAATGAGCATTTGATAAGTTTTGTGGCCTCAGTGGGCTATAGGGCTTACTTTTGTGTTGTTTGACCTTGACCGCCTGTGTAGAGGGCTGGCTGATTATATTTGGGCTTGACCTGCTGAAGGGTTTTGGCTCAAAACGTTGACTGTACCCTTTTCTGTAGATGCTGCCTGGCCACCTGATTTCCTCCAGCATTTTGTGTGTTGATCCAAGTCAGATTTGATCCGGCCATGTACTCAATTCAAGGGCAACTATTGCCATGGGTGACAAATGCCGGCGTAACCATTGCTGTCCCCATTCCATGAGTTACTCTTGTGCACATGTACACACACTTGCATATATGCATACACGCAGATACACACAGCCACGTAGGACACAGAGGTGTACTAGCCTCCCCAGGATCGAGGACATCAACAGGTGATGCCTCAAAAACATGGCATTCGTAATTTAAGGACTCTCACCATCCAGGACATGCCCTCTTCTCATTGTCTCCATCAGGAAGGAGGCGAAGGAATCTGAGGACCCATACTCAGTGTTTTAAGAACAGCTTCTTCACCTCCAGGTTTCTAAACAATTCATGAATACTACCTATTATTTTGCTGTTTCTGAACTAATTAGTTTTCATGAGTATTTCTTAATGTACTTTATGGTATAGTTCATGTATTGCACTGTCCTGCTGCCACAGAGCAACAAAAAATCAGGACATGTCTTGGTGATACTGAACTGGACTCTGAAGTGATCAGGGTGGACTTCTACTCATTGAAGTTCATAAGAATGAGGAGTGACCACTTTGATTACCTTGCTCTAAAGTGGACATTGTTTTTGTTCTAATTTATTCTTTCTAGTTTAAAAAAAATGTATTACTTAAGCCCATCACCCCTATAGGCCACTAACAGCAGCTCACCAGAGTCCTTGAGCTCTTTGGAGCTTCTGTAGGTGTTTCTGTTGCACTGGATTTTTATGGCCAGGCTTGGGACTGTCCATTCTGAAGTTCAAAATGTATAATTTGTATTTAATGTTTTTATTGTAAATGATGCTGTGTGCCTATAATGCTGCTGAAAGTTGTTTATTGCATCTGTGTATATATGTACATTTTGACCTTATTGAAAAAATTTTTTAAGAGGATCTTAATGTTTATATTGTTGAGTCCTTTTGGGGGGGGGGAAGCTGTAACATGGAGATGTATTTTCATAATTACCCATCAATATAGAGAAAAGGAGAAATTTATTCTGAAAACACAGCAAGTTGCAGATGCTGGAAGAAAACTAGGTCGAACAGCATCTATTGAAGTGGAGAGTTGGTTGATAATAGGGCTTGACCTGCTTCAGGGCTGAGTGTGAAGGGAAAGTAGACAGTATCGGGAGGTGTGGAGAATGCAGAGTGATAAGGCAAGGCCTGGTAGGTGATAGTAGCATTGAGTGAGGTGGGGAATGATGGAGGCAGGCTGGTGGGTGACAGGAGGAAATAGAGAAGGAAAACATATCTGGACAGATGAAGCCAGCTGGGGGGAGGGAAAGAGAGAAGGTAGGAGGTCATTAGCTTTTGGTATTCTGCACATTTTTGCTGTCAGGACAGAATAATTGACTATATTAAACACCAGAATGACAGATTCTTCGTTTACATCGGAGTTGAGGGTTATAGCTGGGCATGTGGAGTTGAAGCCAACATCAGAGCAGCCATAAACACAAAAGATTCTGCAGATGATGAAAATCTTGAATATGCACTCAAAATGCTGGAGGAACCCAGCAGGTCGGATTGCGCCCATGGAGAGGAATAAACAGTTGATGTTTTGGGACTGAGACACTTCATTGGAACAGAGCAGCCATAATTTGAATGACTGACAGAAAAGACCTGAGGTCACATGTGCTATGCTGCCTTCTCTTTCTGTTCTTACATTTGTAGCACCATTGACGAATCGAGGGGCAACAAATAAGTCTTTGGGTTGGATATGAGAGCTTTCCCAAATAGTTTTTGTCCATTGTGGTCAAGCTACTACATGCTGGAGTGCTCACTAACCAAACTCAAGGAGTAAACAATGTTTAAAGAAACAATTTCAATCATGCTGCTAGGTCATACTGATAACATTAAGCAAAACTCCACAAGGTTTTCACTACACTAGCAGGGTGGCATCCAAATTGGCTGTTATACTTCCTGCACACCCACAGTGCTGAACTGGCTCATGATAACCTAAGGTTTGAAAGGTCTTTGTAAATGCAACTGCTTTCTTAACTATTTTGCTTGTCAATATACTGGTTACCATATAGTGTTGTAATTCTTTTGAGGTTTTAGAGCCGGAAAGGAATTGCATGCCAAGAAAATGCACCCAATTAGTCCAGTTGCAATTAGTATAATCACATGGAAATCTGAACACTGCCACTAAGCAATTTTAACCTCTGTGTGTCAGTTTCCTTCCTTTTTTCTCTCTCCTTTTGCCAGTCGCCTTGTTGTGCAATTGATCGAACATTTTCCACTTCATCTCCTTTCTTGTGTCCAAGGTGTCTCGTGAAGTTTCTAATTAAGCAAGCAGTATACCTGCAATTCACCCAGCTGATCAACACCTCTGCATCCAAAATCATTATCTGAAGATTCCAATCATTTTCCTTTTTAATTCTCCGTTGTGTCTAGGGTGTTAGCTGCCTGTGGTGCTTCCATGAAGCCATGCAGTCTTGAGGAATTTAATTTGCTGACTTTCATCTTGCATCCTTCTGGCCTAAAAGAAAAATCAAGTCTAATGATGTCAGACTTTAATCACTGCTCTCATCTTGTTCTCTATAGCAGCTTCTAGTAATGCAGATGAGTGGATTGTGTTTTTAGGACATGAGGAAGTGTGGTCTGGAGTTTAAAGATTAGCTTAATTTATCACATGTGCATTGAAACATGCAGTGAAATGCGTCGTTTCTGTCAAATCAAATCAGCGAGGTTGTGCTGGGCAGCCAGCAAATGTTGCCATGCTTCTGTTGACAGCGTAGCCAACTCACTAACCCTGACCTGTACGTCTTTGGAATGTGGGGGCAAACCAGAGGACCTGGAAGAAACCCACACTTTCATGGGGAAAAAGTACGAACTGTTTAGGGTGGGAATCCTATGCTGGTTGTATGATTGAAAGGATGATCAAGTTCAAGTGTATTGTCTTGGGCATACACACACAAGGTATAAAAACCGTGAAAATTAGCAGCAGCAGCACAAATACATTAAAAACTTGCTTCCAACTTGTATTACAAGGCATTGTAAATATAACAACATTGGTACAGTGAGTCAGTCTCTAAATGTGTCATTTTGTCAGACTGCAATGTTTCTAACCTACAGAACAGATGTTCAGTGCTTCTCTCAACATCTGTAATAATAACCTTCAGATCTTTAATTTCCTCATTATCACTTCTTTTTGATTTGCTTTTGTCATCTAATCATCTTCGTTCTCCATTCAATTATAGAATAAGCCTTTGCTTCCTCTGGCTTGGCACCTGCTAAAGCTCTTCCTATGTAGCATCACTCTGGTTTGATAAGAAAATATTGATTTGAGATATTGACCCTGTGTGTTTTTTCCCCCCTGTAGATCTGATGCCCCTGCATGGCATTATCTGATTTTATTCACGATTGTCTTTTTTTTGTATTTTGTTTTAAGCATTAGAGGTATGAAAGTGAGAAACAAGAACAAAATTCAAAAGAAAATATTTTGAGTCTGGCAATTGAGTCTGATTGCTGAAATCGATGTGTTTGGAGTGAGCCATGTTTCATTGAAACACAGAATGCAGCGATTCCTCGTTTCTCTCCGATACAACAATCTTGCCCTTAGGTCCTCAATCATGCTCTCCAGTGACTGTACATTTACTAACAAGATGCTGGTTAGAGGGACTCTTGATTGTTGGCCTTTCATCCTGGCTCGGAGTCCTCCCTCTTCCCTCTTTTTTGACCACCTTCATCCACTTAAAAGTCTGTTGTCCTTCAGAAGACTGTGAAATCACGAGACTGTGAATCTCTGGTCTCCCCTGTGCCTGCCCCCCCCCACACCCCTGCTGTTCCAGGAGAAAGGTCCCTGCCTTCAAATGATCTCTCTTTCTCCCTCTTTATCAATGGTCCTGGAGTTCTGGGTCCTGGCCAAGGTTTAATTGACATCATTTGTGGGTTGCACTCTGTAGTTCATGTTATGGTGTGTTTCTGGTCTCTCCTTTATTGTTGCTATTTTGTGTGATTTTGATTGGGGGCGGACTGGCTCTGCAGCCTGAAGTTAAGAAGTGACACAGCTGGTGCTGGAAGCCTGAAATTAGGACAGAAAGTAGTGGAAATCCCTCAGAGGTGAGGCAATATGTGTGGAACAGACTTAATGCTTCAGGTCAATGCTTTTTCATTGAAGTTGGCAAGGAAACCAGGGATAGGCAATTATCAAGAAGTAAAGAAAGGGAAAATATGATAGGGAAATGCAAGAGGATTAAAGATGATAGTAATGAATAAGAAGTCTATGAGAAGTATAAACACGATAGTATAACAATCTGGAAGGTGTTTATAGTGGTACCAGTAATAATAGAGGACAACCTGTTGAATATAGAACATTGTAGTACAGTACAGGCCCTTCGACCCATGTTGTTAAAGGCCGAGAGTCTGGAAGGGTGAAAGGTTAGGGCAGAGCAATAGAGGGGAAGGGAAAGGATGTGAACAAGAAACCTGTTGATTCCAATGGTGGGGAGAACCAACAAGTGAAGAGGAAGGAAGACCCACGAGAAGCTTTGCAACAGAAGGTAGCATTATTGGAAGAGAGATCCTTGTAGAAGGTGGGGTCAGGGAAAACATAGTCAATGTATTGAACAGGTGAGCCTCTGTAAAGGATGAGAGTTAATCGAGCAATTCTAAGCTGAGGACAGTAAATGTAACACATGAATTGCTGGGGGAACTCAATAAAAGTTAATTTCTTGTTCACCAAATTCCTACTTGATAAAAATAATCTTAAATTATATTTCTGTTCAGCTTCAAGCGGTCTGTCATAACCACAAAATTTTTCTGGGAAAGCAACACTTACACTAGACAGCAAATTTTTTTTTTGTATTCAAAGACAAGGGATTCTGCAGATGCTGGAATTATAGAGCAACATGTGCAAAATGCTGGAGAACTCAGCAGTTTGGGCAGCATCTGTGGAGAGCAATAAAGAGTTGATGATTCGGGTCAAGACGAGCAATAAAGAGTTGATGATTCGGGTCAAGACCTTTCATCAGGACAAGACAGCAAATGTACTGTGGGATTGAATCTGTGTATCCTGGACCGTCTTTCCTCTATTTAGTTTAAAACCAAAATTTAAGAACATAAAACTACTATTTACAACTAAATGTTACATTTTTTAGCTAATAGAAGGCACTGTGTGCCTACCCTACAGAATAATTTTTCATCAACAGTATCACCGCAAAGGAATTTCATGGATTAAATAGCAAAGCAAATGACTTAATGAATAAAGTACAGTTCTATCCCCCCAGGAATGCAACTTGACAAAAGCTGTCTTTTAAACCACATGATGTACCATCAAGTAAACCATATACACAATCACATGTACAGAACAAGATGTCAGAATTGATGCCAGAGGCTTTGAAGAACCGTGCTTCGTATGACTTCACAAATCATTTGAAATGCTATATTTGTACAGAATATGTATTACTTTAATAGCCAAACATTTTTTTTAAATCTTCTGGTACCAAACCTGAATAGGGATTTCTGAATGACCAGTCCAATTTGCCCCACTTCCCTGTTCTTTCTCACAAGAAAGCAGATCCATCATCAGGAACTTCCACCATCAAGGCCATGCTTTCTTCTTGCTGCTCCCATTGAGAGGGAGGTGCAGGAGCCTTCTTCCCACAGCACCAGCTTCAAGAACCGTCATTTTCCTTTTACAGTCAGGCTCCTGAACAAGCATAGATAGCTTCACTCACCTCAACACTGAAGTATTTCACAATCTGTTTTCTTGCTATCATTTATTACTTTTTTTGTACTTGTACAGTTTATCTTTTACATGTTGGTTGTCAGTCTTTGTGTGCAGTTATACATTGGTTCTGTTGCGTTTCATTGTGTGGCTACGTGAAAATAAATCTCAGGGTAGTATAAGGTGACATACTTTTGATAATAAATTTACTTTGAACCTTTCGGCTAGCCCTGAAATTTTCGGCACTGCCCTGGGCTACTTTTAAAGCTTGCTATTAAATCTGCATTTACTGCTCTTTCAAGCTGTGCCATGCTTTGCTACTGAGTGTTTCTTTGTACATTTAAAAATATACATCACCTCATTTCTGGCAGTTTTGCCAATTTCATCAAATTTGCACTTTCTGTTTACCAACCCCCAGTCACTGTTTTGTACCTTTTTATTTACAGAAAGCGTGGTGGCCTTTATCAGGTACTTGCGCAAGTTGGTCAATAACATAAGGGGCATTTTAACTCAAATCCATTTGTCACCAAGCACACGAGATCTGGTTTTAAATTCCAAATTATTTTATTGTTTTCTCAACACTATAGTTTCCACCATCTGTGAAGTTAAAGATTATTAATAAAAATATTATATACAATACTTGCTTCATGAAACCAGCGATAACTAATCCTGTTCTTGTATGCAGACTATTTATGCAGATAGTCTAAGTAACTGCCTCTTTATTGGTGACCCTTGGGGGGGGGGAGGGGCTGGTGAAAACCTGGTGATAGTAATGTCACAAGATTCAAAATGAGCTGGTTGGACTTCTGCATGGTGATCAGTTTACTAATGTTTGGGCGATGCAAATGTTAGGGGCCACTTGTTAACCTAAGTTAGGCTGTTGACCTGATCATGCTGCTACAAGCAGAGGCCCAATGACGCTTCATGTCCATGACAATTCTTCACGTAATGCATTGCATTCAGGTCAAGACTATGATGAGGTATGGAACCAAATGTCTGATTTTGAAATTGTTTTGCTCTTTGATGGCAGAGCATGCCATGGGTAGTTTTTCACTTAGTCAAGTGGTTGTCAATTCATACTAATTGGCTAATGATGCAGAAAATTTCTGAATTTCAAACCTATACCACAACCCAGATATAATGTATTCATTTCCAGAGTTTGATTGTAAAATTTGGATGGGCTAATTGTAGGGGTTTAACATTAATGCAAGGACATCAGGGAATTGTCATCATAAGTACAAAAGATTCTGCAGGTGCTGGAAATCCAGAGCAACACATACAAAATGCTGAAGGAACTCAACAAATCAGGCAGTATCTATGGAGAAGAATAAACAGTCAAAGTTTTGGGCCAAGACCCTTCATCAGGACTGAAAAGGAAGGAGGCAAAAGACAGAATAAAAATTCGGGGGCAGGAGAAGGAGGTCAAGTTGATGGATGAAACCAGGTGAGGGGGAAGGGTGGAAGGGGATGAAGTTGGAAGGTGATGGTAGAAGAGGGTAAGGATGGAAGAAGGAGATTGATAGAAGATGGTGGACCATAGGAGAAAGGCAAGGAGGAAGGGCATCAGAAGAAGGTGATGGGCAGATGAGAAGAAAAGGGGTGAAAGTGGAGCTGGAATGGACAAAGGGAGAATGGAATTATGGTGGTACTTCAGCTATGATCTGACAAATTATATTGTGTTTCTATACATCAGTAAGCATTGGTAGAAAATTTCCTTGTCTATGCATTAATTGGTATGCTGAGTCGCTAGAAGACTAGAAGCTCATTTACTGCCATTGTACAAGATATTATGAAGTGGGTGTTTAGCTCTGTGTTAAGACCGCCCATTACATGGAAGTTACAAAAAATAGTGGCATATGGAATTCAGTCTGTTCAGTGTATGGCAAATAAATCAAAGGTATGCATTATAAATACTGGAAAACCATGCTGTTGAGGAAGAGGGGGGTCTGAAGAGTGAACATCCACATATCTGTGAGGGTAGCAGACAGATTGACAAAATGCTTAAGAAGGCATCCAGGATAGAATTTAAGACTGGAAGTAAAATTAGAATTGTCTAAAACAATAATTATGGCACAACTGTATATAGTTACGCGAAAAAAAATGCGATAGCACTAGAAGAGTGCAGAAGACATTCTCTGGAATGTTTCTGGATATGGAGAACTTTCGTTATAATCTGGGATTAGCTGCAGTTATTTACTTTGTTGTTCAGGAGTCTGAAATTCAGACAGGGTACACAGGAAGGGCTTATTTCTCTGAATTGTCAAGTCAGTGGGGGCCAATTTTTAAAGAAATTGGTAGTGTTGAGGCAGTACTTCCATGCAAAAATGGCTGAGATGGTGATGGGATGAGAAGCCATCAATACATAGCAGAATAACCTGATTCAGCACATCACCTCTAACTTTAACAAACTTCTATAAATGTGTGGCGGACAGTCTATTGATTGCATCACAACCTAGTATGGGAACACCAATACTTCTGAATGGAAAATTCTACAGAAAGTGGTAGATACAGCCCAGTCCATCATGGGTAAAGCTCTCCCCACCACTGAGCACATCTATCTGGAGAGCTGTCAAGGAAAAAGCATTTATCATCAGGGACCCCTACCACCCAGACCATGCTGTCTTCCTGCTTCTGCCATCAGGATGAAGTAGAGGGACCTCAGGACCCACATCACCAGGTTCAGGAACAGATACAGGCTTCCCCCACTACCTGAAAGTAGAGCATTCCTATGAAACCTTTTGTAAGCAGAAATGGCATAAAGCCAAGAAGCAATTATCATTCATTTATATGGGAAAAATTTTTGAGTGTACCCAAAACCAAAAAAAATAACCTACCAAATCATACCAAAAATCAGCACATACACACATGCGCACACACCTGCCTGCGCAAGACTTCATGGTCACGGTAGTCTTTCTTGGGGTAAACACAAGTTTAAAGCGGGTGCATTTTTTTTAATATAAAGTAGAAATAATGTATGTACAGTGTAGTTTCTCTTAACAGAATTGGGAAGATTTAGCCGAAAACTGATTTGTAGAAAAAAAATGGCATGTACACGCACACACCTGCCTGCACAAAGCTTCACGGTCATGGTAGTCTTTCTCGGGGTTAACACAAGTTTAATGTGAGTGCCTTTTTTTCATAAAAGCAAAAACCTCCTTTGGATCTCTATCAGTTAGCAAAAACAGGTACTAATGTAGGTCTTTCGTAAAAGCGAAGTGGCGTAAAGCGAGGGACACCTGTATTTTGCCCCTCAACTATCAGGCTCCTGAACCAAGGGGGATAATTTCACCAACTTCACTCGCATCATCACTGAGCTGTTCCCACAACCTATGGATTCACTTTCAAGGATTCATCTTGTGTTCTTGACATCTATTGCTTATTCATAATTATTTTGTGTTTTTTTTTGTATTTGCACAGCTTGTTGTCTTTTGGATATGGTTGTTTGTCTTGTATGCAGTTTTTCATTGATTCTATTGTGATTTTTCTAAATATATTTACTGTGAATATCTACAAGAAAATGAATCTCTGGGTAGAATGTGATGAAATATATACATTAATAATAGACTTTGAAATGTGAGACGACCATTTGAGTTGTTATAACCTACAAAAGGCAAAACTGAGTTATTGTCGCCTTCAAACCAGTCGCTTCAGGCAGATGGGACTCATCAGCCGTGGTTGGCAGTTTATCTAGGAGAAGGAAAAATCTTTGATCTCAAATCTCTGCTGCCTTGTGGCTATACCCACTCATGGGAAAGGCCTTGGGAGTAAACCCTGAGGGAACAATTTAGAGCCAGAGTCTCTAATACAGTCCTACATTGAGTTCAGCACTGACTGGCAGCTCTTGTGAGGCTGCTGGTAAAAAAACTGTATCAGTCTCTGCCATTCCTTTGGATTCATCTGATATGTGGAGAGGGAGAGTTTGCTGCATGGGAAACAGCTTGCTCTCCATGTTGTACTGCCCAGGCTTGCCTATCTAGACAACTACGACTCAATATCTGTGGTCGACTCTGACTGACAGAGGCCCATGCCATGCACAAGGCTTTTGAACAGAGATGTATCATTAAACCTTGGCTGCTTCCTGTGCTAAGAATTTACACTGATTAATTTAAACATTAAATTTGGTTTATGTCTGCAGATGATATAAATAAACAAATTCAAAAGCAGTAACTTCACCAAATACATTGAGCCAATGAAGTTTAACTGCTCTTGGGAGTAGTTCAGGAACCTGTTAAACCGTAAGCCAAACCAAATCAAAGGGTATAACGTTAGAACTATGTCACTGTCGAAGTAATCTGATTATCTTTCAGGCTCCAGTGAAGTCCGTTACTGGACCTAGCTACCAAATATAAGCATTTCCAATTTCTGTGTTTATAAACAAACGGGTTTGTCCAATCTGCAGTCCCCTTCACCTCATTACTCATCTCCCAGAACTCAGAAATACCAAAACTTAAATTTTATAAATAGATGATTAATGAAATAGAATTAGCTTTGTTACATGTGCACCAAAACAGTGAAATGTGTCATTTGCATACCTTGCTCTCCACCTTAGTTGTATGTGGTAAAGCAAAAAGGCTTTTGACTGCATAGCGTCAGCATTGAGTTGTAAAAGTCTGTAGATTTAATGAGATGGAGTGGCTGGAAAAAGCGAGAAATTTACTTTTTTCTGCTTCTGTGAAAAGATGGATTGGTGGAGTTTGCCGAATGCTTTGCCCAAGACCATAAGCCATTTGAGCAGAATTCACCCATTTGGTCCATCAAGTCTGCTCTGCTAAACTATGAAGGCTGATTTATTTTCCCTCTCAACCCCATTCTCCTGCCTTCTCCCTGTAACCTTTGACACTTTACTAATCAAGAACCTAGCACCCTCTACTTTAAATATACCCAGTACCTTGGCCTCCACAGCCATCTGTGTAAATGATTTCCAGATTTACCACCCTCTGGTTAAAGAAATTCCTCCTTGTATCTGTTCTAAAGAGATATCATTGTATTGTGAGGCTGTGTGCTCTGGTCCTCCTCACGTCCACTCTATCTTGGTCTTTCAATATTGGATTGGTTTCAGTGAGATCCCCCCTCACTCTCTAAACTCGAGCAAGTACGGGCTCAGAGCCATCAAGTGCTCCTCATGCATTAACCCTTTCAGTCCCTGGATCATTCTTGTGAACCTTCTCTGGATCTTCCCTAATGCTTAGATGAGGGTCCCAAAACTGTTCACCATACTCCGAGAGCAGTCTGACCAATGCCTTATAAATATTTGACATTTACATCCTTGCTTTTTATTTCCTAGTCTTCCTTGCCTTTGTCTTCCTTACTACTGACTCAACTGCAAGTTAACCTTTAGGGAATCCTACACTAGGACTCCCTAGTCCCTTTGCACCTCTGATTTCTGAGTTTGCTGCCCATTTAGAAAATAGTTTAACCCTTTATTCCTTCTGCCAAGTACATGGCCATAAACGTCCCTACGTTATATTCCATCTGTCACTTCTTTGCCCATTCTGCTAATCTGCCAAAGTCATTCTGCAGACTCCCTGCTTCAACACTACCTGCCCCTCCACCTATCTTTATATTGTCCACAAACCTGACCACACAGCCACCAATGCCATCATCCAGATAACTGACATACAGTATAATTTGAAAAGAAGTGGTCCCAACACCGACCCCTGCGGAACTCCACTGGAAAAACTCCCTTTATTCTGACTTTTTGCCTTCTGCCAGTCATGGATGGCATCCATTAGTCTCATGAGACGATGGATCTGCGCCTGGAAAGTCTTGCGAGTGTCCTCTTCACGGTGCAGGCCTGGGCAAGGTTGTATGGAAGACCGGCTGTTGCCCAAGCAGCAAGTCTTCCCTCTCCATGACACCGATGTTGTCCAAGGGAAGGGCAAGGGCCGATACAACTTGTCACCAGTGACATCGCAGGAGTTGCCAGAACGAGGTTGAAGACGTCAGACTGCCTTAGGGACTCCAGCTCCGGATTTGTCCTCAGGGTTTACTCCCGAAGCCTTTCCCATGAGTGGGTATTGTCGCAAGGCCGCGGAGGTTTGAAATCAGAGTTTTCCCTCTCCTGCCAGTCAGCCAATTTGCTATACATGCTAGTAACTTTCCTGTAATACCAAAGGCTCTTGTCTTGTTTAGCAGCCTCCTGTGCGGCTCCTTGTCGAAGGCCTTCTGAAAATCCAAGTACACAGCACCCACTGATTCTCCTTTGTTTCCTGCTTATTATTTTCTGAAAGATTTCCAACAGATTTGTCAGGCAAGATTTCTCATTAAGTAAACCATACTGACTTTGGCCTATTTTATCATGTGCCACCAAGTACCCCAAAACCTTGTCTGTAATAATGGAGTCCAATATCTTCCCAACCACTGAAGTCAAGCTAACCGACCATGATTTCCTGTCTTCTGCCTCCCTCCCTTCTTGAACAGTGGAGTGACATTTGTAATTTTCCAGTCCTCTGGAATTATTTACGAAGCTACTGATTCATGAAAGATCCACAAACTCTTCAGCTACCTTTTTCAGAACCCCGGAGAGAATGCAGATAATTCTCTTCAATGTTTCAAATGCCGCAGACTTGTTTGAGTTGCACACATTGGCTTCAAGGATAGTATTTCAAAAATATTGAAAATAGGGAGACCAGTAAGATGCACAAGAGATGAAGCAGCAACTACGGAGGGAGAAATAGAATGAATGTGATGAGCTGCAGATTATTACCAGCATTTTCTGTTTTTATTTCAGATTTCCAGCATGTGTAGATTTTGCTTTTTGGTTTGAAGTGAGATCGAGTTGATTTAAATATTCCCATAAAATGTCAAGGTTCTAAAATTATGACAGTCATCTGGGTGCAATCATCTGAAGTGATTTTTTGCAGGATGCAAATGTTGTGGGATAAAGAGTAGTGTGTTGATGTGTGCAAACATTACAGTTCTAAATATCAGACTAATATAAAGTTATTATTCATTAGAAGAATAATCCTTCATCTTAAGGGATGGTCTTAGAAATATTTAAATAATGCGTACAATCAGCCTCCCTTTCCATTATGTCTTGAAAGCCCGTTGAACTTGGTTATCACTAACTGGAGATGGCTTTGAATAGAAAAAATAACTTTTAGCAATCTCTTCCAAATTAGAGGAAAAACTAACTAGTGAAAGTCATTTTTTTTAAAAGCCTCAAAGTGAATATGAGAGCAGAGGGAAAGAGAAGGTGTTTGTTTGCTGTCCCTTCCCCTATCACACTTTCACTCTGCCTCTTTTTCTAGCTGCTTATCACCTCTCTCATGATGCTGCCTTCTACTACTACCCATAGTGCTTTCCCCTTTCATTCCTTCTTCACCTCTCCGGCCTATCCCCTCCCTGCTTCCCCTCCCCCACCCCTTGATCTTTCCTCTGATTGGTTTTTCACCTGGCACCTTCCACCCTCCCCCCCCCACCTTCTTTATAGGGCCCCTGCCCCCTCCTTCAGTCCTGACAAAGGGTCTCGGCCGGAAACGTTGATTGCTCGTTTCCACGGATGCTGCCCGACCTGCTGAGTTCATCCAGCTTGTTTGTATATGTTTGCATTGTCTTCTGGAAAGAATTACGATATTTAAAGTTCAAGGTAAATTTTATCAGAGTACATGTACGTCACCCTATACAACCTCGAGATTCATTTTCTTGTAGGCATACTCACAAGTCTATACAATAGTAACTATAACAGGATCAATGAAAGATCAGCCAGAGTGAAAAAGGCAACAAACTGTGCAAATGCAAATATAAACAAATAGCAATTAATAATGAGAGCATGGGATAAAGAGTCCCTAAAGTGATACCATTTTGGTTGTAGGAACATTTCAATGATGGGGCAAGTGATTGTAGTTATTCCCTTTTATTTAAGGGCCTGATGTTTCTTGAACCTGGTGGTGCAAGTCCTGTTCTTGAACCTGGTGGTGCAAGTCCTGAGGTTTTTGTACCTTCTACCTGATGGCAGCAGCAAGGAGAGAGCATGACCTGGGGGGGTGGGGATCTCTGATGGATGCTGCTTTCCTGTGACAGCGTACAAGACTATGGCAGCCATGGACTCTAAACAGAACATGGAACAATACCACACAGGAACAAGCCCATCGGCTCACAATGTTTGTGCCAGCCATAATGCTTATCCAAATTAATTCTGCCTGCCTGTAGCATTTGTTCTACAGTATGTCCCTGCCAGTTTATGAGCCTGTCTAAATGCCTCTTAAAAGTTATTATATCATCTGTTTCCACCACTTCCCCTGATGGTGTGTTTCAGACACCCTACTGTTCATTTACTCATGGTAGCATAGCGATTACCGTGATGCTTTACAGTGCCAACAACTGGTAGATCAGGGTTCAATTCCTGCCACTGTCTGTAAGGAGTTTGTGCATTCTCCCTGCGACTGCGTGGAATTCCTTTGGGTGTTCTCATTTCCTCCCGCACAGGTTGTGGGCACGCTGTGTTGACGCCTTAAGTATGGCGACACTTGCAAGCTAACCCCAGCCCATCCCCGAACTGTGTTGGTCATTGACACAAATGATGCATTTCACTGTATGCTTCAAATTTTTGATGTACGTGTGATAAATAAAGCTGATGTTTTGAATCTTACATCTTTAAAACTTTAAACGTTCCCCCTTCAACTTTAAAACTATGCCCTTTAGTATTTGACATTTACACCTTGGGAGAAAAAGACTTGACTATCTACTCTGTCTGTGGTTCTCATTTTTTTAATCACTTATATGACTCTCACCCTCCAATTCTCCAGAGAAAATGGTCCAATATCACCTTGTAGCTAACACTCTGTAATGCAGGCAACATCCTTGTGAACTACTTCAGCACCCTGTCCAAAGCCTGCACATCCTTTCAATAATGCAGTGACAGAACTTCAAACAATACCCAAACAAGGTCTCACCCAAGTTTTATACAGCTACTAAATCACTTTCAGATTTTAATATTCAATGTCCCAACCAAATGAAGGCAAGTTTGCCATATACCTTCTTTACTACTCTACTAGTGTTGCCACGTTCAGTGAACAATGTACCCTAAGATCCCACTACAACAGTGCTCTTTAGTGTCTTGCCATTTGATGTGTACTACTTTCTTGTAATTCACCTCTGAAAGTGCAACTCCTCATATCTGTCTGCATTAAGTTCCATCTGTCACTTCCTTGCCCACGTTTTCAATCAGTTATTATCCTTTCCTCACTTTCTACAAATCTGCCAGATTTTTTGTTTGCTTTGCAGACTTGCTAATCAGCCTGCTTGCAATGCCTTTATGTCGTTTGGAGGTTCTTATGAGTTTACACATGAATGCTTGATAATCAATACTGGGGTTAATTGTTTTAAGGATAAATTTGCTAATCCAAACTACATTCTTCAAGATGTATTCATGTTGATTACACTCTGGGTCACCTAGAAGTCCACTCTATGCATGGTGCAAGTCTCCAGGTTACAAACACCCAACACGGGTGCAGCCTTTTCACATGAGTGGACCTTTGGCAGATCAGCAGGACAGATTTGCAGGGTGCTGCGGGACTACAGGCATGTTCTGTGTGGGAGCCTGATTCATGGCAGTGTCACTGAATCTTGCAAAGAAACCTAGTTGAGTTAAATTTCCTGGTTTAACTATGCATTGCCCAGGGTTGACGTGATTTTTAACAAAACATATCGCTGGGGGACCACATTTCTGACTTGGGAACTGTTGAGTGATAAATGTTCTTGGGAGCAGAACTGGGTGGTAAACTGTGGAGGATTTGATTTAAATAGTTGCCTATTGTTTTTTATCCATTCTTAAAAAAAAATGTTGACAACCCATTTACTACAAGCCACATCTCAGGTGACCCGCAGCGTCATCCTCAGCTCTGACAGCTCTTTGCTATATCTTTACATCTCTCACACGTCTTTTTGAAAATGACCCATAAGACATGTCACTGGCCAAGCCTTTACTCATCCATTGCAATATCTCCTTTGTGTTGCTCTATATTGCCTCTGAGAAGCTACTCAATCATTGCAGGTTGCATCCTGCATCCTTGAACTCCCTTTTACTTTCCAAAGGATGGCTAATACAAAGGCCTGTGCAGCATGCAATTCAAACCATAGTATTATTAGAACTTTAGAATTTTATTTCTTACTTCCATCTCACAGCACGAGGGAGTAAAAATCTTTATGTTGCATCTCAATGGCAATGTACAAGCAGTAAGGAAGGGAAAGGAGGGAAGATATTGTCCAAACACCAAGATTGTATACAGAATTGTTTCAAATACATGTATGTTCAGTCAGATCAATGGCCTGGTGAAAAAAGGCCTGTTGATCCTGGCCTTAATGCTGCTCAGCAGTCTGCCACACAGAAGCAGCTGAAAGAGTTTGTGGTTGGGGCGGCTGGAGTCCCTGATGATCCTCCGGGCCCTTTCTATGTCCTGAATGGAGGAGGAAAGTTCACATAGAATGTAAGCTGTATGTGAATAGAATTGTTGCTGGCTGCAAAATCACTAGCATTCATTGAGGTTTTCAGAGTTTACAGTCATAAAGCATGAAACCACAGCAGGCCTTTTGGCCCACCTAGTCCATGCCCACCTGGTCTTCTGCCTGGTTCCATCTACCTGCACCTGGACCATAGCCCTCATACAATTACAGCTCAGTACAGTATCGGCATAATGTTGTGCTGACCTTTTAAAGGACAGTCTAATCCTTCTCCCTTGCATAGCCCTTTAACTTTCTATCAGCCATGTGCCTACTCAAAGTTTCTTCAATTCTGCTAATGTAACTGCCTCTATCATCATCCTGGCCACTCACCACACTCACCACTCTACGCATATATATCTTTTTAAAAAAACAACTTGCCTCTGACATCTTCCTGATGCTTTCCTCCAATCACTTAAAAAATATCTACCTATCCAAACTTGCCTTAGAATTGAACTTGCATCTATCACTTCCACTGGAAGCTCATTCCACTATTACACTTAAATAAGGGCTAAATGTTTAAAAAACAACAACTGTAAAGATACTGCTTGGCCTGACTGATAGACCATTAATCTGTTAGACCCAGCGTCAAGCTTAGGATCATTTCCTATGATTTCATGGCCAAGATAAGTTCAGCAAGCAAAGAGGGCTAGTGATAAATCTTGTGTTATGAAGTCATCAGCACTAGCTGTGGAATTGTACCCTCATAAAAGTTCTAGATTTTGATTTATTTCTGGTAAAGTTGTGCCCCTGGTGAATATTCAGAAGAGAATAAATTGTAAAACGTCGTCTTTGTGCTTCTAATCAATATTTGCAGCCAAATAGATCACAGTAAAGGGTTTTGTTTGTCTTTATTGTTAGGTATTAGTTTTCGATCTGATGTGTGATGAACATGGGTTTAGAGTCATGGGCGTGAAGATGGTGGGGGGGAGGGGAAGAAGTGCAAGCTGGCAGGTTGCTAGGTGAAACTGCGTGAGGGGAATGAAATAAGAGGCTGGGAGGAAACATTAATTGTTTATTCCCCTCCATAGATGCTGCCTGATTTGCTGAGTTCCTCCAGCATTTAATCTGTTTTGCTCAAAATTTCCAGCATTTGCAGAATCTTTTCTATTTGCATCACCCTGTGACTATGTGGTGTTTTCATGTGTTCTCACCTCCCACAGAACTAAACTTGGGATGAATGTAAGATTGGTATAAATGGATGCTTGATAGCTGATGTGGACAAGGTGGATCGCAGTGCCTGTTTCTATCCCGCAGTTCTCTCCCAATCCCTGACTCGGCAGTTGCTGCGTGGGTTAGTAGCCCTGCGATTTCTAAAGAAATAGAAGCTAGTCTGGACCTCCAGCAGGTCATGAGAGAAACACTTGCAAGCCCTCATCTACAATTTACCTGTTTTACCTGCGGAGAAATTTCTTTAGCCAAAGGTAGGTGAACTTGTGGAATTTGTTGCCACGTGCAGCTGTGGAGGCCAGGTTGTTGGGTGGATTTAAGGCAGAGATTGATAGGTTCTTGATTGGACATGGCATCAAAGGTTACGGGGAGAAGGTGGGAACTGAGGAGGAGAAAAAAAGATCAGCCATGATTGAATGGTGGAGCAGACTGGATGGGCCAAATGGCCTAATTCTTCTCCTATGTCTTATGATATCATAGAATCAAACAGCATGGAATTATGCCCTTCTGCCTAACTGATCCAAGATGCCATCAAAATCACCCTGAAGATCAAGTCCATACTATGCATTTAGCGAGGATTGCACTGATGGGGCTGATAACATTGGTGGTTTTTCAGTCAAACCCATCACTTAAGAAGCTAATTTCATTAACCTGCAGATACACTCAGTGGCCACTTTATCAGGTACATCTGCTAGTTAATACAAATATCTAACCTTCAATCATGTGGCAGCAACTGAATGCAAAAAAAAACATGCCGGCATCGTCAAGAGGTTCAGTTGTTGTTCAGAGCAAACATCAGAACGGGGAAGAAATGTGATCTAAGTAACTTTGACTGTGGAATGATTGTTGGCATCAGACGGGGAAGTTTGTGTATCACAGAAACCACTGATCTTGTGCTATTTTTCACACACGTCTTTAGAGCAGGGGTCCAAAGACCCCTTGCTTAATGGTATTGGTGGTCCACGGCATAAAAAAGGTTGGGAACCTCTGCGCTAGAGCTTACAGGTGCAATAGATTTTTTAAAAAAAATCCAATGAATGGCAGTTCTGGTGGTGAAACATTTTGTTGATGAGAGAGATCAGAGGAGAATGGCCAGCTTGGTTCAAGCTGACGTGAAAGGAACAGTAGCTCAAGTAGCAAGTGTTACCACAGTGGTGTGCAGGAGAGCACTTCTGAACGCACATCCTTGAAGTGGATGGGCTACAGCAGCAGAGGCCCATGAACATACAGTCAGTGGCCGCATTAATAGCTACAGGAGATACCTAATAAAGTGGCCCCCGAATGTAAGTGATCCTAAAACTAATGGATCGAATCAAAGCTCCGCGGTCCCACCACAAGCAGTTTTCCTGATGATGAACAAAGATTACAAGAGGAAGTATGCCAGAGAAAGAGCGTTGGCAGAGAGCTGAGTGCAGATTGTCTCATTTAATGCCAATTTGTAAATAGGGTCTGTGATGCAAAGGGAGAGAGCAAGTGTTGCCAGGAAATGAATGCTGCTGATGTTTGCTCCAGAACAGTCTGTGCGGGTGACTGAGAAAAGCATTCAATATATCCTGCAAGTAAAAACAAGCTATGGCAAATCTATTTTGTTGAACGCAGAATAATATTTTACAATCCTGTCTGAAGATTGAATACTGTTTCCTTCGATCTTAAATATTACTCTGAATTGACAGCAGCTTTGAATCCTCCTGTAGGAAATGTTGAAACCTCTGCTGCATTGATGATCAAAGGTATGTCATGTAGATCAGTGTTGTGCTACAAGCATTAGTTCCTCACCAGGAGGTTTCCTTATTGCGAATGAACTGCAGACTACTTTTCCTGAAAATCTTGTTCATGGCCAACACTTTTATTATCAAGACATCAATTGGTATTTTAGTCTAATGTCAAGCAGTGGAAATGAAGTCAGTGATCTTGAGTATATTCACCCAATTGTCATATTAAACTGCAATGGGGGCGTGGAATGGATGCTCAACAAATACACACTCAATATTTTAGAAACAACTTCTTCCTCTCCGTCATCAGATTTCCAAGCAGATCGTGAGCGTGAACCCTATCTATCCCCACTTTTCTCTCTTTTTGCATTACTGAATTATTTTATTTATTTTTCTAACTTGCAGTATGTTTTGTGTTGCACTGTATTCTTGCAGCAAAACAACAAATTTCAGAACATGCATTCAGTGGCCACACCACTGTTTTAATCTGTGGTCATTTGAGTTAGTCACCTTCCTGTCAACTTGAACCAGCCTGGCCATTCTCATCTCATAAGACATTTTTGCCCACAGAACTGCTGCTCACTGGATGATTTGTGTTTCTCATACCATTCTCTGTAAATACTGGAGGAGGTGTGTGAGAATCCCAGGAGATCAGCAGTTTCTGAGATACTCAAACCACCCCGTCTGGCACCAACAATCATTCCACGGTCAAAGTCACTTAGATCTCATTTCTTCCCCATTTTGGTGTTCGGTCAGGAGGACAACAGAGCCTCTTGACTGTGCCTACATACTTTCATGTATTGAGTTGCTGCCACATAATGAGCTGATTAGATATTTGCATTAACCAGCATGTGTACCTAATAAAGTGGCCACTGCATGTATGTCAGTGATACTAAACCTGAGTCTGAAGCGGGGATAACAAGAGAAGGCTAGTCAGTGTCAGTTTCTGGTTCTCTTAAGGATCAGAGCTGAATAATGGTGTTCCATCCAGTTCTTTTTTCCTGAAAGGAAGGTGTTCCTACACTTTCATTCTCAACCCAAGGAGGTCAAATAAATAGCACACCAACGTTTCACCAGTGCAATTCAATGCTACTGTCACTTCAGAATAACAATGTACTCACAAGGAGGCTGGAAGTGTTCTACTGGAAAACAAATATTGAGACTTTAGGCTGGATTTGTCCCATTTATGCATTGGATTGATAGCTATAAATAGCCAGAAGTGGTGCAGGGGACCATGTTGATACTGAAAACAAGCAGAAGGATTTGTTTCAACACATTTTGCCCCTATGTGCTACAACTAACATTGTGTTCAACTTCTCTTGCTTTCAGTTATTGTTGTGGCAATAAAGCATATCATTTAAATTCCACCCAGTAAAAGCTCTGAATTTTTCCTGAAACTAATTAAAGAAGAGCTTATTAAGTTTGGTTGAGGAAATGAAGTATTTAACTGATAAGTCAGAATAATTTTGATGTATTCTTGGAAATCAGGTGCCAAATCTTATTCAAATTCCCACACAGGTTTATGCTAGCCAGAAGAATCAGTTCAGAGCTTAGGTTTTTGGTAGAGATTTAGGCCTTTGAATAAAGTCAGTAATTATTGTGTTAACCGTGTTTTGTCTTTTAATAGATACAGTCATGTCCTTATCAAATGGCTAAATGTAAAAGGAAAGGCACCCTGATTAAAGTTTTAATCAGACATTGAGTACCAAGGGAACATAACAGTAGATGAAAAAAATTGTTGAATCATTTTAGGAATCTCCTGATTGACAGGTTGTGTAATCACAGTGATGTATTTTAGTTTTAAAATAACTAGTTTTGAATGCTACATAATAACATATTTGATATTGAAAAGACTTTTCTGGTAGAAATGTGCATGCTGTGTGAATATTTCTCTTAACAATCACTGTAAGATTGCACTCGGTGTAGTTTTCTGAAAGGCAAAAGTGCCATTAAGATTCTCAATATTGCTGGGTTAAACAATGTGACAAGACGAAGTGACGGTAAAGTGGGAAATCTGTTGATGGGTAAAATGAGAGGATTGGTATATTAATTCATCTTTCAGGATCTGATCATGGTTGGGTAGGCCTGTATTTATTACCTGTTGCTAAGTGTCCTTGGGCTGAGTAGATTGCTCAGCCATTTAGAGGGCATATGGGTCAGAGTCTGTAAGGATGGCAAATTTCCTCCCCTGAAAAACATTGGTAAACCACTTGTTTGTTTTTTTTTTAACAACAAACCTGCTGGTTGTCAGTCCCAGTGACTAGTTAAATTCCAAATGATTAACCTGAATTTGAATCCCACGGTGATCATGGTGAGCATTGAACTTGGGTATTTAGATTGCTAGCTAAGTCATCAGATTTACTGTTGGAATAACTTCACTAACCTCTTGAGAACAGGTCCCTCAGATTAGAAAACCGAATGTCATTCTACCATTTAGTAGAAGTTACGCATTAAGATATTGACATAATTGTGGCAAATGAATTTTTCAATGTAGAGAAATATGAGGTCATCCACTTAAGCATAGAACCAAATGTTTTCTAAATACAATAAGCTCTGTAGATACTGGAAACCTTGAAGCACAAAGTGCTGGAAGAACTCAGCAGGCCAGGCTGCATCTAGGGAGAGGAAGAAACAGTCAGTGTTTTGGGCCAATGAATGAAGACCATTCATTGAGATGTCAACTCCACACAAAAGGCATCCAAGGTCAGGAATCAACTGAAATCATGGAAGGCCATGAACACTGTACAGCCCATCGTTCTGTGCAGGATAGATTTACAAAAATTGTACTTGTTAAGTCATGATGAAAGATAACGGACGCTGTGGTTTTAACCATATAACAATCACAGCACGGAAACAGGCCATCTCGGCCCTCCTAGTCCGTGCTGAACTCTTAATCTCACCTAGTCCCACATACCCGCACTCAGCCCATAACCCTCCACTCCTTTCCTGTCCATATACCTATCCAATTTTACCTTAACTGACACAACTGAACTGGCCTCTACTACTTCTACAGGAAGCTCATTCCACACAGCTACCAGGCCATGAACACTGTACAGCCCATCGTTCTCTGAGTAAAGAAATACCCCCTCGTGTTTCCCTTAAACTTCTGCCCCCTAACTCTCAAATCATGCCCTCTCATTTGAATCTCCCCTACTCTCAATGGAAACAGCCTATTCACGTCAACTCTATCTATCCCCCTCAAAATTTTAAATACCTCGATCAAATCCCCCCTCAACCTTCTACGCTCCAATGAATAGAGACCTAACTTGTTCAACCTTTCTCTATAATTTAAGTGCTGAAACCCAGGTAACATCCTAGTAAATCGTCTCTGCACTCTCTAATTTATTGATATCTTTCCTATAATTCGGTGACCAGAACTGTACACAATATTCCAAATTTGGCCTTACCAATGCCTTGTACAATTTTAACATTACATCCCAACTTCTGTACTCAATGCTTTGATTTATAAAGGCCAGCATTCCAAAAGCCTTCTTCACCACCCTATCTACATGAGACTCCACCTTCAGGGAACTATGCACTGTTATTCCGAGATCTCTCTGTTCCTCTGCATTCCTCAATGCCCTACCATTTACCCTGTATGTTCTGTTTGGAGTATTCCTGCCAAAATTTAGAACCTCACACTTCTCAGCATTAAACTCTCTAGCATTTACTCTCTAGAATTTAAAAAGCTAGGAGATGATTTGATCAAATGATGTCAGAGATTGAGAAGTGTTTCTTCTGGCTGCAGAGTACCTGGAATGAGCTGCCAGAAGAAGTGGTTGATGCAGGGACATTTGCAGCATTTAAGAGGCATTTGGATAGGTACATGGAGGGGAAGGGCTTGGAGGGTTCTTGGTTAAATGTTGCCACTGGGATTTTCAGGGATGATGCTCTGGTCTGCATGGGCCAGTTGGGCCAAAGAATCCATTTACCTGCTGCATTATTCTATGACTCAGTGACTCTAATCTTCTAGTTTTAGAGTTCCCCTACTCTGGATGACAATCTTCCCTATCTAAACCCCCTCATAATTTTGTAAACCTCTATAAGCCTACTCTGCTGAAGGAAATACATTCTCAGCCTATCCAACGTCTCCTCATGATTCAAGCCCTCTGGTCCAGGTCACATTCTTTTGAGAATCACAAGACAATGGAGGAACTTGGCCTCAGTGGAGGAAAATGGTCAATCGCCATTTCATGTCGTGATCCTCCCTCCGGACTGATGAAGCAAGGGAGCAGCAAAGACCACTCTGGAGGAGCAGGTAGAGAGGGTCCCATGGAACCCCTGTCGAAAAGAAGAGGAAATTTTCCTCAAACTTGATATACCTCGAAGAGACTTCACAGTGAGATAGTGAAATGGAGACATGAGACTGCAGCTGCTGGAAACTGGAGCAACGCATAACATTCTCAAGAAACTAAGCAGGTTGGGCACATCTGTAGAAGGAAATGGACAGTCCAGATAGAGGTTCTTGATCTGAAATTCAACTATCCATTTCTCTCTAATGACATTCCTGTGAATTATCTTTTTGACTCTGGCTAGCTTATTCATATATACTTCCTATTAGCCCAGTGACCAGAACTACACCTACTGTTCCAAATGCAGCCTAATCTCTAATTTGTACATTGTGACATCCCAACTCCTCTACCCAGTCCCTTGGCCAATGAAGCCATACATCTGTGGCACTCTGTCTACCTGTCTTTAAGCCAGTAATAGTTAGGAAGCATTTCTAAATGGGAAATGGTGATGGACATTTCGATATCTTTTCCATAAATCGAAGATAAATTGTTAACCTTAAGGCTGAAAATAATAGATCTTCGTTGTCCAACTCTGTTATGAAGTTATGGGAAAAGGTCAGGAAAATGGAGTTAAGTCAAATATCAAAATAATTTCTCTGGCTTCAGTGGCAGCATGACCTTCCCTGTTCTAAATTCCTGTCTGTGAATGTTTTGCTAACCTACTGCTGAGTCTCTTCGAGATGTGTTTTCTTCACAAATACACTTGTACCGAATGAAACAATAATGCGGTATTTTCCAGCACAATTGATTGGTGCTGGTATTTTCTCTGCTGACAGGAGTGCTGAAAGTCATACGTTTTACCAATCAAGTTGTCTTGCTGCTCTATTCCCATGCTTGCACATCAGAGAAGGTAAAGTAGAAGATGTAATGTCAAAGTGAAGAAGCCATAATACCCCAGTGTTTGGAGACCAGGAACAATAACTCAGTTAAGTTCCAAAAGGCTTCTTTGGCAATCTTCACCAGCCTGAGCCTGCTCAGAATGGAGAAGGAGCATGCAGCAAGGCATTGATCATCTCAAGTCTCTCTACTGGTGTCATATCATAACAGTTGATAGAACACCCAGCAACCTAAATGACCCACCCACCTTCCCTATTGGATACCACCTTCTCCAATGTAGTATACTATTAGACCATAAAATATAGGATTAGGATTAGGCCATTCAGCCCATCGAGTGCTCTGCTCTTCGCTCATTGCTAGTTTAATTTCCCTCTCAACTCCACTCTCCAGCCTTTTCCCCATAACCTTTGACATCCTTACTAACCACAAGCCGATCACCCTCCACTTTAAGTACACTCAATGACTTGGCCTCCACAGTTACCTGCGGCAATGAATTCTGTAGATTCACCATCCTCTGACTAAAGAAATTTCTAATCTCTGTTCTAAAAGAATATCTTTCTATTCTAAGGCTGTATCCTAATTGTGACTCTAGAGTAGAGTTTTTCGATCCTATGTGTGGTTAATCAGAGCATTTGGAACTGGAGAAACAGCAAATTAACTTAAACCTGAAGGGACCGCCTAGAATTATTATTTTTTCAGGCAGCTAGCAAAAGCTAAAATACTGCATTTTGTTTTCCCACTGCTGCTATATCTAACTCTTGTAGAAGGAAATGGATTGCTGGCCATACATTACACTGAAATGCATCACTCACTCTCTCCACTTCATTTCCATTTTCCTTCCAAACTCCAAGGATATTGGGTTAAAACTTGAAGTGGGAAGGTTTTGGTTTCTCAGTCAGTAGCCATAGTTGTATTGATTTTGACATTCCCATCCTTGCGTAGCGATTTTAAAATGGATGGGTGGCCCCTGTCTTGACCTGTGGTCTCAGCACCTGAGGGAAGGAATTAGTTGTCAGGAGCATGTGCTGGTTTTAAATTTGCAGCTATTTGAATGGGATTGAGTGTGCATCCTTGAGGAAAAACTAACATGTGTTTTCATAAATTTGTATTTCATTTATGTTTTTATATAATTATTGAGAGACCTAAGTCTCAGCTGCAACACAGATAGAGTGCTGGAGGAACTCAGCAGACCAGGCAACATCTATGGGGGAAAAAAGTACAGTTGATGTTTGTTTCGGGCCAGAACGTCGATTATACCTTTTTCCATAGATGCTGCCCGGCTTGCTGAGTTCCTCTAGCATTTTGTGTGTGTTGTTCGGATTTCCAACATCTGCAGATTTTCTCTTGTTTATGTCTCAGCTGGCATTTTCCCACTCCAACCACCAACTCCCCATCTTAAACAATCACCTGCTGTTGTTATTAAATAGTTTCTCAGTGCACTCAAACAAGTGAGTATAGAAAAGTGTTTGTGTGTGAGTATATATATATATATATAAATCCTTCAGTCCAATAATTTCCACAGGTCTCTAATCCCCATACAAAGCTACCGTAAACCATTGACTCCAATTGTACAGCAGTTTAAAGCGTCATTTTCTGTAGAAACAGCAGCAAGTCACAGGAAGCCTTGATCCTGTTTGACGATTGAATATAATCATAACTCCATATTTTTAAATCCACATTCCTGCCTGATCCTCCTATTTCTCTTCAAATTTCAAGGTATGTATAAGTCACCATACCCCATCCTGAGATTCAACCTCTTGTAGCTATTCACAGTATAACAGAGAAAATACAATAGGTCAGTGAGAAACTACAAGCAACCAATGTGCAAAAGAAGATAAATTTTGCAAATGCAAATAAAAAACAGATTATAATAATAAGTACTGAGACTATGAGTTGCAGAGTCCTTGACAGTGAGTCCATACGTCATGTGTTCAATCCAGTGTTGAGGCGAGTGAAGTTACCTGAACTGGTTTGGGATACTAATGGTAGAAGTACAATAACTATTCCCGAACCTGGTGATGTGGGACTTCAGACTCCTATACCTCCTTCCTGATGCCAGCAGCAAGAAGAGAGCATTGTCTGGGCGGCGGTGGTCTTGACGATGAATGCTGCTTTGTAGTGGCAATGCTCCGTGTAGATGTGCTCAGTAGAGGGGAGGGATATTCTTGTAGTGGACTATCTTTTGGTCGTCATGGTGCCTCAACAATCTATTGATCGCAGTCCTGTAAATAATCTGTATTTGAACCTTTATAACACCACAAAGTACACATTTCTGAAGATTTGTAAGCCCTCTGATGAAACCATTTCCCCTCATCTTAATCCTAAATGGCTGACCTTTTATCCCAAGCCCCTACCTTATAGTTCTTGCCTCTTGTCAACCAACCTCTTTTATAGTCATTGTTTTCATTAGGACCTCAGTGAGCACTTTGGAATAGATCACCAGGAAAAGCATTTCGATTAACAGCAGTGCTCCTGTGTGTGGCTGATTGAGAAACAGCAGTGTTGAGCTCTTCGTGCTGGGATTGGAAGGAACCTCTCTATTCTCAGTGTGGCTGGTGTGAAAAGGCAAACTACAGAGGCATGACACCATGTGATTTAATTAAACATTTCAGTGCTTTGTTTTCTGCATGCTATTTAAAGAGCATAACTGGAGTTTGTCAAATATTGTCCGCTGAAGGTCCAGCTGTATGATGTGGTGTATTAGCTTTGGGCCTGCAATACCCTTGTTGATTCTGAGAACATGAATATCATGCATAAATTAAATCAGAAGCTTAAATAACGATCTATGTAAAAAAATAATTGGTTGCATAATATACTTGCAGCAATTTTTTTGCAATTGGTTCCTTGCATCCTCCTCCACTCTGCATTCAAACTTTCCTTGGTGTTTGCTCTTCATTCAGTGATATTTTAATATCACTGGCATATGTCATGCAATTTGTTTTTGCAGCAGCAGTACAGCACGATATGTGAAGTATAAATTACAGTAAGGAATATGTATATATCATAATTTTTGAATGACCTATACGTATAATAAATAAGTAGTGCAAAGAATAGTGCGGTGATGTTCATGGACTGGTTCACTGTCCGTTCAGCAATCTGATGGCAGAAAAGAAAAAGCTGTTCCTAAAACATTGAGTGTCTTCAGGCTCCTGTACCACCCACCTGATGGTAGCAATGAGAAGACACGTCCAGGGTGATGAAGGTCATTGATGCTGGATGCCACCTTTTTGAGGCATTGCCTTTTGAAGATGTCCTTGATGCTTAGGAGGCTGGTGCCCATGATGAAGCTGCCTGAGTTTGCAACCCCCTGCAGCTTTCTGCAATCCTGCGTAGTGGCCCCTCCATACCAGGTGGTGATGCAGCCAGTTAGAGTGCTCTCCACGGTATATCTGTAAAATGGGATAACATACCCAATCTACCCAAACTCCGAATGCAATATTGGCACTTTGGGATCTCAGCTTTGTAGTTTTCCCCGAGGTGCCAGGTTGTAGGTGAGGCTTGCTAACACACTGGTTCAACCTCGTCTCTCTTTAGTCCGCCATTCCATGTACAAAGCCATACAGAGCTCAGTATTAATCTAGCGTAGCTGACTGTGGCTTCCCCTCTTTCTAGTGCCTGTATATGCTGAGACCAGTGCTAAAGTGCCATTCACAGCAGACGTGGCAAAGACCATGGGTGCAAACTAGCATACCATGCTTGCGCCACTTGAAGCTATGATGCATGATCTTGTATTATTAGAATAACAGTTCTAATGTTTAATATTGAAATTTTCTTTTCAGCTCTAGCTATCAGAGAATATTAGATGGCTTCATTTCTCCTGGTTCTGTTAATTTCTTTGACATGTGACAAATTGACTCCTTTCAGATGGTCCTGAGGAACACACATAATGCTGGAAGAACTCAGCAGGTCAGGAACTTCATCAGCTGTCAGCCAGAAATGTCAAATGTTTATTCCTCCCCATTGATGCTGCCTGACCTGCTGAGTTCCTCAAGCATTTTGTGTGTGTTACTCTGGATTTCCAGCGTCTGTAGAATCTCTAGTGTGTGTAGGGGTTGTTACCTTCCTAGTTTCCATGTTAGTGCTGCCTCTCCAGTGCTATGCTTTATTATTTGTCTAGTAAACAGAATTTTGGATCATTGATCAGAGACCTACCACCATAGCATTTAAAATGTTCAAATTCAAGTTATTAAACATGGAACTTTAAAAGACAGGCTTAGTTTTGGCACTGGTATCCATGAAACTACTTGTTTGTTATAAAAACCTATCCGGTTGGTTTCTGCTACATTGTTTTCTTACAGAAGGGGGAGAAATTCTGTCAGTCTTACCCGGTCTATGATTTTAGGCTTATCAATGATGCCAACTGTTAACCTGCCTCTTCCAGTCAGGAATGAACAATAAATGCCAGAATTGTGAACAATGCCCATATCTTTGGATGAAATCTAGAAAAAGGGGAAATCTACCTTCTGTGAGATAAATGGGGAGAAGAAAGTGGGGTGGAGGGGATGCTGGGATTGGTATGAATGTGGCAGAGCTCAGCTTTACTTTTATAGAGTCATGCAGAGACAAAGGCTTTTCAGATCATGTCCATATTGGCTATCAAGAGCCCATCTATTCTAATCCCATTTACTATCACTTCCAAGATTGTAATCACCTCTAGTTGAGGAAAAGCATCTTCAGATCTCATCCAACGCTCATACTACTCGCCTTAAATACTACTCTCATACTACTGTTTTGTTTTTGACCACTCCATACTATCTACCCTGTCTGTCCTCCTCAGTTTTGTTCATCTCTGTAAGATCACTTATTAGCCTCTCCATTTCAATGAAAGAAACCCAAGCTCTCCTCATTACTGAAACTTTCCATTTCAGGCAACATTCTAGTAAGTCTTTCCAATGGAAACATTTTGGTCTGATGGTATGAAGACCAGAACTACATACAAAGTTACAGCTGTGTCCAGACTGGTGTTCCATAGAGTTTTATCACAACCTCTGTGCTCTACTGGCTATGCCCCAGCTAATGGATGCATGCATCTCATACGCCACCTTCACCATCTTGTCTGCATTGATGTCATGTTTAGGGATGCATGGACTTCTATACCATAGAATGTGAACGAGCACTACAACACAGAAATAGGCCCTTTGGCCATTGAATCTGTGCTGACCTGGTCTTCTGCCTAGTTCCATGTACCTGCACCCAGCCCATAGTCCTCCATACCTCTGTCATCTATGTACCTATCCAAACGTAAATGTTACAATTAAATCTGCATCTACTTGCCCATTCCACACACACACCTCCCTCTGAGTAAAGAGGTTCCCTCTCAGATTCCCCTTAAATATTTCACCTTTCACCTAAAAACCCATGACCCCTAGTTCTAGTCTCACTCAACCAGAGGGCAAAAAGCCTGCATGCATTTACCCTACATGTACCCTTCATAATGTTTGTAAACCACTAAAAGATCTTGCCTCATTCTCTTTGAGATCAGTTCTTTTTTTTCTCAGTAGCTGTACCATTCATGGTGTACATCCCACCTTTATTGGACCAATCCAATAATATTTCACCTTGTGCTTATTGGGAATAAATTCCAGTTGCTTGCCCATATTTGCTCGGTGCACATTGCCTCCTGTGAGGCTTTGATGGGTCTTGAAAGCAACTCTTCCTATGTAGCGTAGCCTTGTGGAGAAGGGCAAAAAAAAGTCTTTGAGCTGACATGATAATGTAAGTAAATCTTCAAGCAGTTTTAAAATGTAAATCAAACTGAAAAACTGTAGTGAATAATTAAAACAAAACTGATGTTAAGTGTTTGATCAAAACTGCCCGTGCTTTTGTTGTAACATGAACTGTCACCGGATAGCCACTGAAGCTAGTAGATACAGAAGTGTTTTATTCAACAAAATGAGGCATTCTTGGAGGAAGAGGCCTGTTTGGCCCAATATTACATGATATTTGATATGCTAAGGATCAAAGGAAACAGAACGACAATTCTATAGTTACCATGTATCTACAATGCTTCCTTTGAACTACATATCCACCTTCTTCACACTTGTACTCCAGACATCCAAAACAAATGTTAATCAGCATTGTTTGGTTTTCAATCAACTGGTGTCCACAGCTCCAGGAAACTATGTTACAGGCCTGCATTTTAAATTTAATCTACAATCCACATTTATATCTGAAGATTGGATGCTGAAGTTAATATTTACTATTTACCCTAACTCTGGAATATAACCTTACACTTTAACTGACAATTCTAGTTATACCTGTTTAAGAAGAGGCATTGACAATTTTTCTCTGCATTTCCAGAATGACGCAAAATCTTAGTTAGGATGGCACTTCATTTCTCTTCCCCCTCATTCATTTGTAATTGCACGGGGGGGGGGGGTGGGGGGGAGAGGAAGACATTTTAAAAGGTTCAGCTTCTTTTATTCTGAATAATCCACAAAGGGAAAAACACTTTATAATGGAAAAAATGGAATTGCAATGGATGGAATTTAACAGCAGCTTGACTGTCAGTCCTTCTAGTTGTTTCTGTTGAACTCGGGCCAAGAAATGTAAGAGAAGTTGAGTGCAAAATAAGCTATGATCTAATTGAAAGGAAGAACAGTCTCAAGAGGCCTGTTTCTTAAGAAAAGCTTGGTACGATCAAGTGACAGAGGTGCTCTGAGGTGATGTTCTACTCTGACAGATTTTTTCCCCCAGATGAACAAAATTGTACTGAAGTCAAACACATAGTTTAATACTGTTTATGTACAGTGCTATGTAGAGGGACTTAATTGACTTGTCCTTTATTTTTCTGCACATAATCATTTTTGTCCCCATGGTCAGTTGATACAGTGCCCCACATCTGCTTTCTCCATCCCCCCCCCCCACCGCCCCAACGGCACCTCACCACAACAGATGCTGCTTGACGCATTGAAGTCCTGCAGCAGATTGTGTTCATAAACATAAGAGATACTGCAGATGCACAAAATACTAGAGGAACTCAGCAGGTCAGGCAGCATTTATAGAGTAAACAGTTGATGTTTCAGGCCGAGACCCTTCACTGGGACTCATTAAATCCTAGTGAAGAGTCTCAGCTCAAAATGTCAACTGTTTATTCCCCTCCACTGATGCTGCCTGACTTGCTGAGTTCCTCCAGCATTTTGTCTGTGGTGCAGCAGATTGTGTTAGCTGCTCTGGATTCCAACATCTACAATCTCTTGTGTGTCCTACTTAAAACATTGCTGTTGTTTCATATTCATTTTCATTACAAGGCCATATACAAAATCATGAGTGTAGAATTTGGCCATTCAGCCCATCAAATCTGCTCTGCCATTCCATCATGGCTGATTTAGTTTCCCTCTCAACCCCATTCTCTTGTCTTCTTCCCATAACCTTTGGTGCCCTTACTGATCAAGATTAAAATCAAACTCCAGTTTGATTGCTTCGGGTCTGTAAACTCTACAGGCCCAAAGCCATTAAATACTTATTAACCCTTTCATTCACAGGATCATTCTCATGAACCCCCTCTGGACCCTTTCCAATGTCAGCACATCCTTTCTTAGATAAGGGGCCCAAAACTGCTCTCAATACTCCAGATGTGGTTTGACCAATGCCCAATAAAGCTACAGCATTACATCCTTTGCCTCAGTGTTACATCATTACATATTTGCTTCTTATCATTTGTTCCAAATTAATAAATGGATACAAGCCCAGATATTTTTTCAATATTGATCTGAGTGTTTACCATACTGCTTTTAAAATTAAGGCAGTTTTTTCAGATACAAAGAGATGTCTATATTCTTTTGTTGCTTAATCCAGAAACTGAATGTTGCTTGATGAGGTCAGTTCCAGGTCGGCAGCCCAGTTGTACTTCACCTTGAACTTGCTTGCTTCACGGTGAAAGGCTGAAGGTTAATATTGATTGAATATGAAGACTTATATCTACCTTGTAGCACCATGAGGCCTCAGGACCACTTGATTAACCCTTCCATTGTGTGCTCGACTGCATTTTGAATTGTTCCTGCAGTAAGATTGAAAGAGTGCAGAGAATATTTACAAGGACATTGCCAAGACTTGAGTACTTGAGTTGTAAAGGAAGATTCAATAGGTTGGGACTTTATTCCCTAGAGCATAGGAGAATCAGGGGAGATTTGATATAGGTATACAAAATCATTTATTGGTTATTTCTTTAGAGATGCAGGGCAGGGTGAGGGGTATAGATAGGGTAAGTACAAGCAAGCTTTTTCCACTGAGATTGTTTGAAACTAGAACTAGAGGCCATACTTTAGGTTAATGGTGGAAGGTGAAATGTTTAAAGGACCCATCGGAGGGGGGCAAGGGGAGGATCTTTTTCACTCAGAGGGTGGTGCAAGTGTGGAATGTGCTGCCAGAGGATTTGATTGCAAAACTTAAGAGAAGTTTGGATAAGTTCATGGATAGAAGGGGTATGGAGGGCCATGGTCCAGGTGCAGATCGATGGGACCAGGCAGAATAACAGTTTAGCAAGGACTGTAAGGGCCAAAAGGTCTGTTTCTGTGTTGGAGTGCTCTATAACTCTATAAAATGTTGGAGAGAAAGTTCACCTCTTCTGTGTTTTATTAGAGATGTGGTTGGGCAGCAGTGAAAACATGACTGCGGTGCATTGAAACAGGCCAATGTGTAACAGTGGCACACCAGTGAAATAAAAACCAAAGTTCAAAGTAATTTTAACATCCAAGTATGTATATGTCACTCTATAAAACCCTGAGATTCATTTTCTTGTGGACATTCACAGTAAATACAAATAATCACAGCAGAGTCAATGAAAATATACTCAATAAGTACAGAAAAACAACCAACCTGCAAAAGACAATAAACTGTTAATACAAAAAAAGAAAAAGTAATAGCAATAAATAAGTGAAAAGTATCAAGTACATGAGATGTGAATTCCTTAAAAATGTGTCCATAGGTTGTCCATAAGTTGTGGAATTAGTTCAGTTTTGGGGTGAGTGAAGTTATCCCCACTGGTTCAAGGGCCTGATGACTGAGGGG
The DNA here is from genome assembly GCF_030144855.1 of Hypanus sabinus. Taxonomy (NCBI): domain Eukaryota; kingdom Metazoa; phylum Chordata; class Chondrichthyes; order Myliobatiformes; family Dasyatidae; genus Hypanus; species Hypanus sabinus. Next base: position 26,200,360 of record NC_082708.1, on the reverse strand, counting down.
TAATAACTGTCCTTGAATCTAGTGGTGTGGGATCTGAGGTACCTGTACTATTTCCTAATGGCAGGGGCAAGAAGAGAGCCTGGGTGGTGGAGCCTCTGATGATGGATGCTGCTGTGTAGATATGCTTAATGATGGGGAGGGCTTTACCTGTGATTGACTGCGCTGTATCCACTACTTTTTGTAGGACTTTTTATTCAAGAACATTGGTGTTCCCATACAGGCCATGATGCCAATGCTGGGAATTACCAAAAATACTTTAACTTTTGTCTCGTTCTGTATCTATTTTTGTAGCAGTTGAAATGTAAAAATAACACTTAATGACCCTTAAACATGTAATATAAACATTAAAGGCAAAATGTTTCCAAAAAATACCACATTCTTTATGGCAAAAGTGAACCTATTAGCTATTTTCGTCTTCATAAAAACAGACTGGCAGAGAGTTTCTGAGCTTGGTATAACTTTAATGCCTGTTCCATCATTTTCTAGGATCTGGATGCAGCCAGAACTTCACAGGAAACATTTAACTGTGGCTCCGTATCTCTGTAATTTTTTTTGTTGGTCACAATGTCCCAGTCAATATGTGGAAAGTTAAAATCACCTACTACAACAATCTCCTGTTTTTTGCGACTGTCTGTGTTCCCCTAAATTCCATGGACTAACTACCAAAAGCTTCTACAAATGTATCATGGAGAACATTCTGACTGGCTGCATCACCATTTTGTGTGTGTGTTGGGTGGGGGGGGGGGGGGGGGGGGAGGTGCTACTGCACAGGATTGAAGTAAATTGCAGAAATTTATAAGGTTAGTCAGCTCCATCGTGGTACTTGCCTCTGTAGTATCCAGGACATATTGAAGGAGCGGTGCCTTAGGAAGGAGGCATTCATCATTCAGGATCCCCACCCCCCCTCTTCTCATTGTTACCTTTGGGACGGAGTACAGAAGCCTGAAGGCACACTCTCAGTGGTTCAGGAACAGCTTCTTCCCCTCTGCCATTGGATTTCTGAATTGACATTGAACCCGTGAACACTACCTCACTCTTTTTGTTTTTTCACACTACTTATTTTAACTTGACTATTTAATATACACATATATACACTCACTGTATTTCAGTTTATTTCTCTATTTATTATGTATTTCATTGTACTGCTGCCACCAAGTTGTCACATTTCATGACACTTACCGTTTATTAAACCTGATTCTGATTCTGTTGGTGGTCTGTTAGATGGTCATGCCTTTCCTATTCCTCATTTTTACCTAAGAAGCCTCACTGGATGAATTCTCTAGTCTGTCCTGACTCAGCAGTGCTGAGGTATTTTCCCTGACTCGTAACATCACTCCTCCCCCTTTTATCCTTCCCACTCTGATATGTCTACAGCAACGTAACCCTGAAATATTGAGCTGCCAGTCCTGCCTCTCCTGTAACTGTCTCACTAATGGCTACAGTGTCATAATTCCATGTGTTGATCCATGCCCTGAGCTCATCTGCGTGCATTGAAATATACGCAGCTCAGAACATTAGTTGCACCATACCCAACCTTTCGATTCCTGACTTTGCTTGAGGTGTTAGCAACATCTCCACCATCTCTCCACTGCCTGTTCTGGCACTCTGGTTCCCATCTCCCCTGGATCTCTAGTGTAACCCCCCACCCCCAATCCCTCAATGCAGCACTAGCAAACCTTCCTACAAGGATATTAGTTCCCCTCCAGTTCAGGTTCAAAATAACGTCTTCTGTACAGGTTCCACCATCCCTGGAAGAGAGCCAGATGATCCAAAAATCGGATGCCCTTTCTCCCAACACTAATTCCTTAGCTATGTGCTAAACTGTATAATCTTGTTATTTTTGGCCTTTCTACCATGTGGCACAGAGAGATCACAACCCTGAAGTTCCTCTCCTTTAACTTGGCACCTAACTCCCTGAACTCACTTTGCAGAATCTTGTCACTCTTCCTACCATGTCATTAGTACCAACGAGAGTGTTGTGATACTTGGGGACTGAGTCAGGGCAGGTGACAGAAGTTTGTGTAGGGGACGACTTTGCATCGAGTGACCATGTTACATTTATATTTAGGGCAATGTAGCAAAATGGGTAGCCGAGAGCAGTATAGTAATGTAGTGGTTAGCGCAGTGCCAGTTGTAAGATTGGAGTTCAATTCCTGCCACTTTCTATAAGGAGTTTGTGTGTTCCCTTCATGCCCACTTGATTTCCTCCAGATGGTCTGGTCTCCTCCCACATTCCAAAGACATGTGGTTAGGGTTAATAAGTTGTGAGCATGCTACGTCGACACCAGAAGTGTGGTGACACTTGCGGGTTGCCCCCAGCATATCCTGAAGCAAGCAACGCATTTCACTGGTAATTCTGATGTCTGGACTGATGTCCCAGGTACATGCATTCAAATCCCACCTTTAAGTTGGCAAACCTAAATTTAATTATATAAGAACTAAAAAGCCTGTTTAAAAATATTGAATTGTGGCTAAAACCTTACCTAATTCAGCAATATCCTTCAGAGAAGGAAATTTTCCATCTATATTTCAGTAGGCCTGTTTGTGACTCTACACTCACAAATATGCTGGGCTCTTCATAATGCTTTTGTGAAGCCATTCCATTTGAGGGCATTGGGGGCAGATGCTAAAAGCCGCTGATGGTAATGATGCTCATATCTACTGAATGAATGTATAAAAATTAAATTGTAGACCCAGTACTTCTCTCTCAAATTAATGCCACAGATGCCAGGCGTGGAACTCTTGAGATTATCCAGTACCGTCTAGTTCAAATATACTTGAAATGACATCAAGGATTCTGAGCAGCATTTGTGGTTATTGTTAGTGTCCTAAAAGTGCAAGGTTAATTTCTAGTTTTTCCTTTTAATTAAATGTGTAATAGGTTTCTATTGAATAGTGTTTTATTCAAAACAACATATTGTTGAATTGAGTACAGTATCCTGAATGGTGAGCAAACATATAGTGATGTAGATGAGATTGGATCGATTATTGGTCACATCTACTTTGAAACAGACAGCAAACGAGTGTGTCAACACCTAGCACACTCAGAGGATGCGCTGGGAGCCACTTGTGAGTGTCACCATGCTTATTAACCCCAGCCTGTATGAATTTGGATTGTGGGAGGAAACTGGAGTGCCAGGAAGAATTCCACATGGTCGCAGGAAGAGTGTACGAACTCCGTACTGCGGTGGGAATTGAACTCTGGTCTTCTGATCGCTGGCGGTATAACCCAAACCGCTATGCACCGTGCTGTCCCCTAACAGCTAGGTCTAGCAGCTCACTGATTGGAGCTCCTGGACTCTTCATGAAGCAAGTAGTTTTGGGAAGTTTGTTGCAAAATGGTCAATAGTTGACTGATTACATGCAAGTGGCTTGGGAATAAGAGGGTTTTACCATCATTAATGACTTTCACAAAACTATACTGAATACATTCGATGTTGTATGAATAGTCTTTACAAATCACACACCTTGAATCCAATGTCCATCAGGTATCACAGTTTCTGTTTGATATGAGTACATGTTTACAATCATCTTTAACTTCAAAATACAATCCAAGTTTTTTTATTGTGTAATTAATAATTTTTCCTGCCCTGTCAACTGAGAGCAAAAGGTAACACACACAAAATGCTGGAGGAACTCAGCAGGCCAGGCAGCATGCGTAGAAATTAATAAACAGTCGACGATTTGGGCCGAGACCCTTCTTCAGGAACTGTAATGAATGGGGAATATGCCATAAAAATGTGATTTGTATTATGGCTGTGTACTCTTACTTATCCCCCTTCTTTCCTAGTTCTGCTGAAGGGTCTCGGCCTGTAGCATTCATTCCTTTTGCTAGATGCTGCCTGACCTGTATGTGTTACTCTAGAATTCTAGCATCTGTACAATCTCTTGTGTCGATAAGTGCAAATGGCATATGGCTGTGCTTAACAAATGCTCAGCTCCACTTGGAGCAGTAAATAAACCCAGTTCCAGTCATTGCACTTCAGGAAGCATGAGAAGGTTTTGGAGTGAATACCAGAGATTTACTTGAGAGATTCTGTCATGGTTGCAGGATTACAGAAAAGTGGGTAGATCAGTGTGACATCAAAGAGCAGATTTGTTTAAAGTACATTTAGTATCAAAAGACGTACACAGTCAGCCCTCCTTATCCACGGATTCCACATGTGCGGATTCAACCAACCGCGGATCAGGAAAAGAGGGAAGTTCTCTTTCCAGCACTTGTTTGAGCATGTACAGACTATTTTTTTCTTGTCATTATTCCCTAAACAATACAGTATAACAACTATTTACATAGCATTTACATTGTATCAGGTATTATAAGTAATGTAGAGATGATTTAAAAGTACAGTCAGTCCCCGGGTTATGAACGAGTTCCGTTCCTGAGTCCATCTTTAAGTCGGATTTGAAGTCGGAACAGGTACATCTGGTGTTATTTAGCGTCAGTTAGTAAAATGTTTTTCTTAGTATATATTTTACCTTTCTATGCATATAAAACACTTAAGAAACATATATTAATAATTAAACCACTGCGTTGCTTAGTAATAATTGTAGCTTTCATTGGGGCGGGGCCTCTCACATGCTCCACTAAAATTGTTCCAATCGTTGACCGACTGTAGCCAAACAATTTTCCAATGACCGATGGCATTTCACCTCTTTCTGATCGCTTTATTACTTCCACCTTATTTTAAATCATGACCATGATTACCTTCATGAACAGAAACAATGCGGATTCAGGGCTGCGCCAGGTCCTAAGGTCCACTGCACTGAAGCTGGCTAAATAAAGTCTGGGGTTCTGCTGGGTCCTAAAGACCACCACATTGGGGACAGGTTAAGTAAGGGACTTGAGCATCCGCGTTTTTTGGTGTCCACGTGTGGTCCTGGAACCAATCCCCCACGGATAAGGAGGGCCGACTGTATGTCCTACAACCTTGAGGTTCATCTCCTTACAGGCAGCCACAAAACAATAAACCCAAAAGAAGCCATTTTAAAAAAAAGACTGATAAATGCCGAAAGTGCAGAGAAAGAGCAAAAAAAAATCATGCAACCAATGAAAATAAGCAAGGAGCATTTAGAATGAAATTGAGTCCTCAGACACAAAGCCTAGAGCAGGCCCACAGCCTCAGTTCAGCATATTTTTTTTAAGAAGATTAGATTCTGTACATAAAAATATTTTCCTCCAAAAAGAGGCTTTAGAGTAGAGTAGAATTACAAAGGAGCATTTGAAAATGTTTGAGCCTTGCCCAAAAGCATAAGAAATTCCAAAGCTATTTAAGAAGCCCGGTCTGTCGTGCAAACCAACATCCCTGCCATTGACCCGTCGGGAATAAGAGTGACAGAAATCAAATGGGGCATTTAGACACAATTCTGTAATGCCTTTTAGTACATGTCATTATTTTTATTTAATGTATGCATCTGATGGCAGTTCGGTCCTTAGAATTTAAGCAATTTGGAACGGTTGAATTATTGGATGCTTTTTTTCAGAATCTCGAAGTGCTTCCCACCTTGGCCATTGCTTCTTTCTTCTTCTCCCACTGAGGAGAAGCTGCAAAAGCCTGGGAACATCAGAAACCAGACTCAATGGCAGCTTCTATCCCACTTATGTAGCGCTGTCATACACTTACACTAAAAGATGAACCCTTGGCCTTTGCATTTTATTCTCTGCATGTGCTGTACTTCCTCTGTAGCTGCAATGCAATGTTCTGCAATTACTACAGAGTAGCACACTCTGGAAGAAGGGTCTCGGCATGAAATGTTGACTGTTTTTCTCTCTTCCATAGACACCGCCTAGCCTCCTGAGTTCCTCCAGCACTTTGTACTACAGTGTTCTGTATTCTGCTCTCTGTTTACTACCTCGGTGTAATTATCTATCACAGGATCTGCCTGCATGGCATGCAAATCAAAAGCTTTTCTCTGTATCTCGCTACATGCAACATTAAAAACAAACAAGACAAATGCTTGTGCACTAAGTGTTCAGAAGGCACTGTGCCTCCATTACCCAAAAGTCCTAACATACATGGGGAAATTGAGAGCATTTATTCTGTGCTGCTGTATAGTAATTGCATTCTTCTGGTGTCTTTCAACAACAGGCTTGTTTTCTGTTCAAATCCATCATTTTCCCCAATGTTATGAATCAGATAGAAGTAAATATATTGTTTTGTAGTTGTGTCTGCACAATATTTAATCTCCTAGAGTATTCATTGCTCATGGGACATGTAGGCTTTGGGCATTTTTCAGAGGAAGAACGTTTGGAAATGGGACAGAAATCAAATAGACATAATTCTGCAATTTCTTTTACAGTGTGTCATCATTATTATTTAGTGCTTGTATCCAATAACAGTTCAGTCATAGAATTTAAGCAATTTAGGAAGGTTGAATTGTAAGGTGCTTTTTTCCAAATCTCTTTGCTGGCAGATGCAGAGACACCAAGAGGGAGGGTAAATTTACAGCTCTAGTGTTTACAAAAAACAGTTTTATATGGAAATTGGACATTGACACATTTTTCATTGTAGATGTGAGTACATATGTTAGTTGTCCATCTTTGGTCAACATGTTGTGAAAGTCATGTGCCCCATGACACAATATTTTAAATCCATGAAGGAATATTTATGAACACATGTGGAGAGTACGAATTTCAGGTTGTATATTGCATACATTCACTGATATGGAATGGAATCATTGAACGTGAAGCTGAATGTAATTGGATTACCAGGAGGAATCCCAGTTGATCACAGGGAAAATGCACAAATTCCTCAGCAGCAGCAGGAATTGAACTCCATTCTTCGAATTGCTGGTGCTGTAACACTAATTGAAATGCTGTCATGTTGCCCCCAACAAATTGGCTGGGTTGAGCAGTTCACTATTTATAAACCAAGTAGATTTTGGAAGCTTATTGCAAAATGGTTAATGGGTGTTTAATTACATGGAAGTGGCTTGGGAATGAGAGGGTTTTACCAATAGTTGCTACTTTCACAAAATTTTACTGAATACTTCAATAAATATTCAGGAAAAAAGAACAGATGCAGTTAAGTTCAAAGTACATTTATTATCTAAGTGCTTGTATGTCACCATATACTCCTTGGGGATTCATGTTCTTGCGGGCATTCACAGTAGATCAAAAAATACAGTAGAATCAATGAAAAGAAACCAAGTAAGTAGAAACAATGAAATAGAACTAAGTCCAGTTTTGGCCTTCACGCGTGGCTTAGCTACTAAGCCCTGCGGAACGATTTCTACTGAGAGGAGAAGGGACAAAGCAGGGTTACTGGCACCTTAAAACCTGTCACTTCAAGCATATGGAGCTCGTTAGCCATGGTTGGCAGTTCATCTAGGAAAGGAAAACTGATCTCAAACCTCCGCTACCTTGCGGCTATACATACTCATGGGGAAGGCTTTGGGAGTAAACTCAGAGGGAAATATCTGCAGCTGGAGTCCCTAAGGCAGTCCTACATTGAGCTCAATGCTGACTGGCAACTCCTGAGATGCTGCTGGTGCATCTGTATTGGTCTCTGCTGTTGCTTTGGGTTCATCAGATATGTGGAGAGGGGGAGCTTTCTACATTGGCAACAGCTTGCTCTCCATATTGTACAGCCCAGTCTGCGTATCTATACAGCTAGGACACACTCTGACTGATGGAGGCCTCAGACGCTGAATGAAAAACCACACACCAAGACTGAATAAATACCAATGAACAAAAGAATACAAACCATACAATTACAAAACAACCACAATAATAAATTGATAAGTTATTTAATTTTTACTGTGTACTATACCAGCAGTTTATGGTGGAAATGACAAAAAAAGCGACTTGACATGAAAAAGTGGATAAGTAATACTGAGACATGAGTTGTAGAGTCCTTCAAAGTGAATCTACAGGGGTTGAGGTAAGAGGGGCGAAGTTTCTGACAAGTATATTTACAGGTTAAGTCTATCAGGTGGTCGAATCTGTCACTGCGATCTATGTAGCACCGGCTGTGATTGCACAGATGCCGTTGATGCACCATCAATAACTCACTCTGAGACGTAAAGGCGAGATATCGGCTTTTATTGACTGGAAGAAGGAACAAGCAGTGGTTGACCACCATACTACATCCTGGAGACTGAGAGGCCGGGCTCAGCCCTCAATCGCCTTTATACAGGGGTCTGTGGGAGGAGCCACAGGAGCAGTCAGCAGGGGGCGTGTCCAGACAGGTATATGTAGTTCACCACAGTAAGTGAGGTTATCCCTGGTGGTTCAGGAGCCTGGAGCTTGAAAGGTAATAACTGTTCTTGAACCTGGTGGTATGGAACCTCCTTCCTGATGGTATCAATGAGAGGAGAACATGCCTGGATGGTGGGGTGCTTGATGAGGAATGCTGCTTTCTTGTTACGGTGCTTCTTGTAGACGTGCTTTACCTGTGATGACCGGGCCGCATCCACTACTTTCTGTAGGCTTTTCCATCCTTGGTCATTGCTCCTTCCATTTCAGGCCATGACACAACGGGCACCACTTGCAATAGAGAGATCAGACTTGAATACGCGTGCCGTTTGTAAAACAACCGCACAGGTGAATCGCTGGAAGTAATGCTGAAAGTGCATAGCAGGTCTGTTAACACTTGGGGAGAAGAAAGCGTTGAGGTGAACCCACAAGGACTGCTTTAGTCTGAGCTACAGAGGAAAGGCAGACAAATCCCCTTTGTTAAACTAAATGTAAAAATGACTTCAATTTTATCTTTTATTATACTTTCTCTAGGGCCAAGCAATTTACAGTCATGTCTTTGACTTTTGATTTCATAAAAATAGGTAATGTAGACTGCTGTTGATGGGCCCTGTTCTACCAGGACATAAATCTTGTCTGGTTCTGATTCTTGGAAATGTATAATTGGTTTTTGTTTTACTCTAACCACAGTGAGACATGGAACAAAGCAGTTGAAGAGTGACTGACAGTGAAAAGTCAGAACTACTTTAATTCTTCATGGGATGTGAGCCGCACTGGTAGTTATTGCCTATTCTTGAGATGAATAGCTTGCTAGGTTATTTCAGAATGTAGTAAACTCAGCCAACTTCACATGGGCACTAGCTTCCCCACAATCAAGAACATCTTCAAAAAGCATTGCCTTAGAAAGTTGGCATCAATCATTAAGGACCCCCAACATCCAGGACATGTTCCCTTCTCATTGCTGCCATTAGAGAGGTGTCGCAGGAGCCTGAAGACACACTCGATGTTTTAGAAACTGCTTCTTTCCCTCCTCCATCAGATTTCTGAATGGCCAGTGAACACATGTACACTACTAATTGATCTTTATTTCAATTACTTACACACTACACTGTGGAAGAAGTCTTGGGCACACATATATAGCTAGGGTGCCTGAGGCTTTTGCACAGCAGTGTACTTGTCAATGTGGAGCGGACAGCGAGTTTGTAAATCCGGCAGGAGCAAAGGATGTTGGGAATGGTGAGGGTAGAGCACTGTGAGAGGGTTGTGGGACAAGTGGCAGAGAAGGAGTGCCAGGGATGGAGGGTGGCATGGGTGCAGAAACACCCAGCTTGAAACATCAGGCAAAGTCAATTTTCTCCAAGCAATTGGTATGTTGATCAATACAGCATCTCTTTCTGGTGCTACCCTCTCCCTTACCCTTGCTCAACCATTATTCCCCTTTCCTTGTCCCCTTCCCATTCTCAGTCCACAATAGAGAACCATATCAGAATCACATTTACCATCACTTACATGTATCATGAAATTTGTTTTTTAATTTGCTGCAGCAGCAGTACAGTGCAATACATAAAATTGCTACAGTACTGTGCAAGTATTGGGCACCAGCGCTGTGTGCATGCGTGTGTGTGTGTGTATGTGTGTGTGTGTGTGTGTATATATATACATAGCCAAAAGACTTGTGCACAAAACAGTTTTTATTTCGTACTGTAATACATAGATTTATAATGTATTGCACTGTACTGCGGCTGTAAAACAACAAATTTCATAACACGTCTTGATTTTTAAAAAAGCTTGATTGTGGTTAAGAGCACCTTCTCCACCATGTGGAGTTACACATCACTCCGCCCAGATAAGCAAGGCAGATTCCCTTCCCAAAGATCACTGGTTAACTGTGTGTGTTTTTAAGAACGCCATTACTGAAACATGATTTGTATGTTAGATTTATTTAATTACTTCTATTTAAATTCCCCAGCTGCCATGGTGGGATTCAAACGCATACCTCTAGATCAATGGTCCGGGCTTCTGGATATAAATTCCATAACCCAGTCATGATTATGTTAGCCACTAGTGATTAATGTGCATCAGGTGTCCAATGTATGGTTCAGAAATAAGCTCTTTGGTGCATTGTTCTGCATTCTGACATGCAGATTAAATGTCTCAGGATAATGCTGCTTTCCTTTTTTTTTTGGTGCAGCCCATTTGCCCATGTGTCTTGCTATATAAACATTCTCCATGATCAATTTAGCCCTTGCTCCATCCCTACACAGCCCATAATCCTCCATTTTTATTGCATTGATGTGCCTATGTAAGAGTCTCTTAAATATCCCTGTTGTATCAGCACTCTCAGCAGTGTGTTCCCAACACCTACCATTATGTGCACAACAAAAAACCTACCTTTGCAATCTCCCCTAAGTTTTCCTCCACTCATCTTAAATGGATGTCCTCTGGTATTGGCCATTGTCACCTTGGGAGAAATCTGCTTGTTGTCCACTCCATCTGTCCCTCTCATTATCCTATACACCTGTATCAAATTGCCCCTCATCTTCCTCTGCTCCAAATTGAGAATCCCTAGCTCACTCAAACTTTCCTCATAATGCATGCTGGTAAATCTCCTCTGCAGTCTCTCTGAAGCTTCCACGTGATTCCTATGAGGTGACCAGAACTGAACACAGCACTCCCCAGTGTGGTCTAACCAGAGTTTTATGGAGCTGCAACATTACCTCACATCTTTTAGAACATAGAAATCTACAGCACATTACAGGTCCTTCGGCCCACAATGTCGTGCTGACCATGTAACCTACTCTAGAAACTGCCTAGAATTTCCCTAGCGTATAGACCTTTATTTTACTAAGCTCCATGTACTTATCTAACAGTCTCTTAAGAGACCCTATTGTATCTGCTTCCACCGTCGTAGCCGGCAGTGCATTCCATGCACCCACCACTCTCTGTGTGGAAAAGCTAACCCCTGACATCCCCTTGGTACCTATTCCTAAGCTCCTTAAAACTATGCCCCCATATGCTAGCCATTTCAGCTCTGGCGAAAAGCCTCTGGCTATCCACCTGATCAATGCCCCTCATCATCTTATACACCTCTATCAGGTCACCTCTCATCATCTGTTGCTCCAAGGAGTAAAGGTCAAGTTCACTCAACCTACTCTCATAAGGTAAGCCCTCCAATCCAGGCAGCATCCTTGTAAATCTCCTCTGTGCACTCTCTGTATAGTATACACAAAAGATATAGTATCTTTTGAACTCAATCCCCCAACTAATAAAGGACAACATACCATTCGCCTGCTTTATCCTCTCCTTCGACTTGCACAGTAACTTTGAGGGGTCTTTGGATTTGGACCTCAATATTCCTCAGTTCCTTCACATTGCTGAGAATCTTGCCATTCTGCCTTTAAGTTTATCTTCCAAAGTGAATTATTTCACATTTTGCCAGACTGAACACCATGTGTCACTTCTCCATCTAGTCCTGCATCCTGTCTGTATCCCATAGATAGCAATCTTCCACACTTTCCACAACACCTCCAATCTTGGCATCTGCATGCTTACTAACCCAGCCCTCCATTTCATCATCCAAGCCACTTATAAATATCACAGAGCAGGAGCCCCAAACTAATCCATGTGGAACACCATTGGTCACCGACACCCAGGCAGAACATGTTCGATCTGCTACTGCCCTCTATCTTCTGTAGGCAAGTCACATTTGAATTCCTGCAGTCAAGTTTCCCTGGATCCTGTGTCTCCAAACTTTCAGAATGGTCCTACCATGGGGAACCTGGTCAAGTGCCGCATTAAGGTCCAGATACACCACAACTACTGCTCTGTCTTCATCAACTTGTTTTGTCAGTTCCTCAAAAAATGCAATAAGATTTGTGAAGCACAACCTTTCCCTCATAAAGCTATGCTGATTATCTCTAATAAAACTGTGCTCTCCAAATGCTCATAAACCCCGTCTCTAAGAATCCTCTCCAATAGTTTCCCCACCTCTGACATAAGAATCATTGGTCTATAATTCTCTGGATTATCCTTCTTGCCTTTCTTGAACCCCGGAACAATTTTTGCTATCTTCCAACCTCTGGTACCACTCCTGTTGTTAGGAAAGATGCAAAGGTTTTGTCAATGCCCCGGCAACAACTTCCCTTGGTAAACTGGGATGCAGTGGATTTTGGTAAATTGAGCCATTGGTTAATTGGGACAGCTGCTTATTTGGGACAACTCTAAAAGAACAAAAGCTAATTGAGAAATAGATTCCCTTTGTCTATTTGGGACACTATGCCACTTAATTGGGACAAGGGACGGTTGCCAAAGTTTCTAACTGGCGCCAGTCAGAAGCACTTATGTGGTCGTTAAATACACCGTGCTTAGAGCAAACAGTTTTCAAATAGCATCAGTTGTGTGTGTTTGTGTTCAGAAAGCAGTGATTTTTGTCACTGATAGTTGGCGAGAATTAAACAGTAAGACATTTCGGAACTGTTTTGCGGTGTCAAGCATTCAGGCTGAGAGATGCCAGAAACAGCTGGGAGTGAAAATGAAATAACGTCACTACTTCAAGTTAAGCATCACAAAGAATTTGAATGTATTAACAACCTTCTTCAGTGTTACAATTAAAATGGAGGATGGAATCATTGAAAGCATTGTATAAGGAAAGTACATTGTGTCTGCGTTGGTTTTGTTAGTTTGTAGTTAATCAAAAGAACACCACAACGTACACCAATAACTATTAGAATTGTATAGTGCAGTAGTAGTGTTGTTAGTGTTCTAATTTGTTCTGTATTATATTTGAATACATAATTTGTTACTCAGTTAAATGGCAGTTTGTCTTTTTTGTTTTTAATTATTTTCATGAAACTTCAGCTAATTGGGCCAGCCATTTAACTGGGCCAAAATTTACTGCTCCTAATGTGTCCCATTTAACCGGAATTCACTAATCTAACCTAATATTTTTAAACTGGGATTTAATTGAAAAACACTTAATCAAAAGATAGCGCTCTAGTATTTCCAAATTTACAGACTCGTAGAGCACGACAGCACAGAGACAATCCCCTCAACCCATCTAGTTCATGCAGAACTATCGACCTGCAGCTGGAATATAGCCCTCCAAACTCTGCCATCCATGCACTTGTCCAAACTTGTCTTAAATATTGAAATTGAACCTGCATCCACCACTCTTTTCATATGCTCTCCACCCTCTGAAATTGTCCCCCCTCAAACCTTTCACCCTTAACCCATAACCTCCAGTTCTAGTCTCACCAACCTCAGTGTGGGGGGAACCTATTTGCATTTACCCTAACAATACCACTCATAATTTTGTATACCTCTATCAAACTTCCCCCCATTTTCCTATTATATATTGATAAAGAAGAGGTATTGCAGTTCTCCAAGCAATATTTTAATTCTGTTTGAGACCAGGTATGTCAAAGCCCTAAGTATTATTTTGCACATTTACTCAATTGAGACAGGTAATCAAGTTTTGAACAAATGCTGCTGTTTGATCTGTTCAAAGGCTCGTGTGACCCTGTTTGCCAGCCTATTAACTGGGTTCTCTTGGAGTCTGAATATCTTCTGTTAAGTTAAATTGTTTAAAGTGTGATTCATCGCCGAAGCGGGTTACGCATTGCTGCAGGTAGCTCTTAATTATTTTGCCTTTACATCTGTTGCATCTCTGAGCTGCTCTGCCAGATTCCCGTGGCCTGTCAAGCTGTTTCAAATCCCTCTGTATTTTTAGCTTCTGCAGAAAATCTTGTATCTGGCCCGACGCCCTCTCATTCTGACTGAGAAATTCAGTTTGAGATAAATTCACACCTAATCTATTATGCCAGACCAGAACATACTGTTGATAAGAGTTCCCTAATCTAAACATAAAACGGCTGCCAATTATCTGACTTGCAGTGCTCAATGAAGTATGTCTAGTTTACCCAGAGCAGTGTTATAGCTACGGACGGTTTGTTTGCAATGCCCAACCACTTGCATAAAGGCTTTTCACTAATTACCTTGGGTGGAATTGAATTGCCAAGGGCTGCTCTGTGGTTGAAAGGTTTACAAATTGACGGATGCTATCTGCTCGAGTTGAATCCTACAGCAAATTAGCAATGTGTTATGCTGTTGATGACAAATAGAGAAATTCACTCTGCCCTCCTGCATATTGTACTGTTTCTCTTCCATTAAGTGCCTCTTTTAACATATAAATACTTCTACTTTCTTCTCAGGGCAGATGCTGGCCATTAGTTTCAGACTGTTGATTCTGATATTTCTGATTCATAATTCTGATCAATAAGGTTGCTGCATTATTCCTATCTAGAGTCATAGCACAGAAACAGGCCCTTTGGCCCATCTAGTTAATGTCAAAATGTTATTTTTACCTCGTCCCATCGACCTGCACCTGGACTGTAGATCTTCATACCCCTCCCTATCAAAACTTCTTTTTCCAAAAAACTTACTGACTTTTATTCTGAGAAACAGCATGGTAGCAGATCCCTCCAACCCAATGAGCCGGCACTGCCCATTTAATGTGACTAGTCAACCTGCCAGCACACACATCTTTGGAATGTGGGAGGAAACCAGAGAACCTAGAGGGAATCCACACAGTCACTTTGAGAACATTCAATCTGCTTACAGTGCATGGGAATGGACCCTGGATCACTGGCACTGTAACAGTGTCTCACTAACTGTATGCTCCAGTGCAGCCCCACTTTTCTTAAGTGTTATAATCAAACCCCCATCTACCAATTCTGCTGGCTGCTTGTTCTACACCCTCTGAGTGAAGAAGTTCTCCTTAAATATTTTACCTTTCACCATTAACCTACAACCTCTAGTTCTAGTCTTGTGCAACTTCAGTGGAAAAAGGCTGCTTGCATTTACCTTTTCTACACCGTTTATAATTTTGTATATTTTATCAAATCTCCTATGCTCCAGGGATTAAAGTTCTAACATATTCAACCTTTCCCTACAAATCAGATCCTAAAGTTCCGGCAACATGCTTGTAAGTTTCTCTGTACTTTTTCAATCTTATTGATATCCTTCCTGTAGGTAGGTGAGCAGAACTGCACACAATACTCCAAATTTGGCCTTGCCAATGTCTTATGCAACTTCAACATAACATCCTACACCTGTACACAATACTTTGATTTATGAAGGCCAGTGTGCTAAAAGCTCTCTTTATCACCCTATCTACCTGGGATATCTATTGCACATTTTGCTTATCTCTTTTTCTTTGTCTCCCATTTAATCTTGGTTTTGCTAACATTAAATTCATTTGTTTTGATGGTGGGGTTTGAACTCACATATCTAGATCAATATAGTCCAGGCCTTTCGATAACAATCATTTATGATATTTGACACAATTGGTGCATTTAAGGTATGGGCATCAGGTGTAGAACTTACAACACAGAAATGGGCCATTTAACTGAGCTCTTATGATAAGTTATCAACTTGAAACATTAACTTGTTTCTCTCTCCTGAGAAGCTGCCTGAGTCGCCAATACTTACAGTTTTTAGAAATAAAAACAGAAACACCCAGCAGGTTGGACAGTCTCTGCGGAAAGAGAAATGGCGTTAATGTTTCAGATAAATTACCTGTCTTCAACTTGAAACAAGAACTCTGTTTCTCCTTCCACAGTAACACACACAAGTTGCTGGAGGATCTCATCAGATCAAATCAGGCAGCATCCATGGAAGGGAATAGAGAGTTGATGTTTTGTGCTGAGACCATTCATCAGAACTGGAATGAAATGGGGAAAAAAGCCAGAATAGGAAGATTGTGGGGGGGGGGGGGGGGGTTGTGGAGGAGGGGAAGGAGTACAAGGTGAACTTCCTTCTGGTGGTGTAGTGGCATCAGCGCCAGACTTCAGAGTGGAGGCTCCCAAGTTTGTATCCAACCAGCTCCCTTGCACGCTTTCCATCTGTGCTGGGTTGAGTGTCGAGCTAGCAACTCAGCCTCAAAAACAAGAAAGGCTGCTAAAAAAAAACATTATCACGATGCTGTCCCAGTGACTCCACCCGGAGTTAAGGGCTTTCTTCTTCTCCTTCCACAGATAGTGAATGTTTCCAGCATTTTCCATTTTTATTTCTAGTTTTCAGAATATGCAGTATTTAGGTTTGTGCAAAAGGAGGCTGTTTGGCCCTTGAAGTCCATACTCTTTCTCCATGCAGTATTCCCCTCCTTACTGCATGGTCTTGCTCTTAATTTTGTACTGATCTGGTTCTGTGTCAAGGGTCACAATTATATCTGCAACACCAGATCCACTGGTACATTTCAGAACTATGCAGAGAGTTAAACGCTTTTTTTAACCTCCTTTTTTCACCTTTGGTTGTTTTCCAAAAATGATAGAAATACATCATGGAAACAGACACTTTGGCCCACTGATTTAGAATCAGATTTATTATCACTGACGTGAAATATGTGAAATTTGTTATTTTGTGGCAGCAGTACAGTGCAAAGACATAAAATTCTACAAGTGAAATAAATGTTGCAACAAAAAAAAGAATAATGAGGTAGTGTTAAGAGATCTAATGGCAGAGGGGAAGAAGCTTTCCCAAAAACCTTGAGTGTGGGTCTTCGGACTCCAGTCCCTCCCTGCCGAGGACAGTAAGGGGAGGAGGGCCTATCCTGGATGGTGAGGGTCCTTAATGATGGATGCAGCCTTCTTGAGACACTGCCTCTTATAAATGGTCACAGTCGCGGAGTGGGTTCTGCTTATGATGGAGCTGGCTGAGTCTGTGACCATCTGCAGCTTTTTGAGATCCTGTAGATATGGGTTTCCACACCAGGCCTGTGACGCAGACAGTCAGAACACTCTCCACAGAAATTTGCTTGAGTCTTCTGCCTTTCCAGGGTAGGTGGGATCTGCACAAAATGGACGGTTTGCACCTGAACTGGAGGGAGACTAACATCCTAGCGGGAAGGTTTGTTAATGCTGCATGGTGGAGTTTAAACTAGAGTTGCAGGGGGATGAGAACCAGAGTACCAGAACAGTTAGTGGAGAGATGTAGAGGTAGATGTTGGTAAGACTTCAGATGAAGTTAAGAATCAAAAGGTTGAGCATGGTGCGACAAAATTGAGAAGGGTGAATACAGGACTGAAGGTGATGTATTTGAATGTGCGCAGTATGCAGAATAAGGTAGGTAAACTTGTAGCACATTTTCAGATTGGCCGATATGATGTAGGCATCACGGAATCATGGCAGGTAGAGTTGGTCTCCTGACTTGGTGTGTCTGGGTAGTCTTGTTTTGTCTGGTGGGTTTGGAGCTCCTTTCTGGGGAACGCGCTAAGATGGTAGCGCGATATTAATACGCAGCAGCCTCTCCGGACTCCGGATTTGGGAATTACCAAACGTTATGTGGATTTTCTGGTGTAGTCTGTTTTGTCGTGTGCTTTTGTGATATCATTCTGGAGGAACATTCTCTCACTTTTTAACTGCATTGCATTTGTGGTTTCTAAATAACAATAAACCGAAATTCAATTCAATTTAAAAAAAAATTCAGTTCAATAGATTATTGCTGGGAGCTTAATGTTCAAGGATATACATTGTATCAAAAGGACAGGCAGGAAGGCAGAGGGGTGGCATTGCTCAGTTGGTGAAAAGTCAAATCAAATCATTAGAAAGAGGTGACATAGGGTTGGAAGGTGTTGAATCATTGTGGATAGAGCTAAGGAACTGCAAGGGTAAAAGAACCCTGATGGGAGTTGTATACAGACCCCCAAACACTAGTAAGGATGTGGCCTACAAATTACAACAGGAGATAGAGCATGCATTCCAAAAGGGCAATGTTACAATAGTCACAGGGGACTTGAATACTCAGATAGATTTCAAAATCAGGTTGGTGCTAGATTCCATGAGGGGAAATTTTTAAAGTGTATGAGATGGCTTTTTAGAGCAGCTCATGGTTGAGCCCACTATGGGATCAGCTATTCAAGATGGGGTGTTGTGCAATGAACCAGTATTGATTAGACAGCTGAAGGTTAAAGAACCCTTAGGAGAAAGTGATCACAATATAATTGAATTGACCCTGAAGTTTGAGAAGGAGAAGCTGAAGTCAGGTGTATCAGTATTACAGTGAAGTAAAGGGAAGAGGATGAGAGAGGAGTTGGACAGAATTAATTGGAAAAGAACACTGGCAGGGATGGTAGCAGAGAAACAATGGCTGGGATTTTCAGAAGCAATTAAGAAGGCACAGGATATGTGCAACCTGAAGAGGAAGAAGTATTCTAAAGCAAAGATGACACAACCATGATTAACAAGAGAAGTCAAAGCCAGCATAAAAACCAAAGCTAGGGCATATAAGAGAGCAAAGATTAGTGGGAAGTTAGGGGAGTGAGAAGCTTTTAAGAATCAATAGCAGGTAACTAAAAAAGTAATAAAGAAGGTGAAGACGGAATAGAAAAATAAGATACCCAATAATATTAAAATTATACCAAAAGTTTCTTCAGGTACATAAAGTGTAGAAAAGAGGCAAGAGTAGATATCCGACTGTTGGATATTCCATCAGTCTTCACTGTGGACAACATCAGCGGTATGGTCCGTTCCAGGTGTCATGAAGTGTGTGAAGTTACCATAATTAGAGATCAGGTTCTTGGGAAACTGAAAGGTCTGAAGGTAGTTAAGTCACCTGGACCAAATGGTGTATACCCCAGAGTTCTGAAAAAAAGTGGCTGAGGATACTGTGGAGACATTGGTAATGATCTTTAAAGAATTGCTAGATTCTGAAATGGTTCTGGAAGACTGGACAATTGCAAATGTCACTCCCCCCTTCAAGAAGGGAGAGAGGTAGAAGAAAGGAAACCATAGGCCAGTTAGTCTGAGCTCAAGTAGGCTGTAATCAGCATGGTTTCCTCAAGGGAAAATCTTGCCTGACAGTTCATTTGCAATTCTTTGAAGAAGCAGGATAGACAAGGGAGAATCGGTTGATGTTGTGTACTTGGATTTTCAGAAAGCCCTTGACAAGGTGCATCACATGAGACTACTTAACAAGCTATGAGCCCATGTTATTACAGGAAAGATTTTAGCAGTGGCTGATTGGCAGGAAGCAAAGAGTGGGAATAAAGGGAGCCTATTCTGGCTGGCTGCCGGTGACTAATGGTGTTCCACAGGGGTCTGTGTTGGGACCGATTATTTTTATGTTATATGTCAATGATTTGGATGATGGAATTGATGGCTTTATTGCAAAATTTGCAGGCAATAAGAAAGTAGATGGGGGGCAGGTTGTTTTGAAGAAGTAGAGAAGGTACAGAAGGAATTAGATTAGGAAAATGGGCAAAGAAATGGCAGATTGAATACAGTGACAGCAAGTGTATGGTCATGCACTTTGGTAGAAGAGATAAAAGGATTGACCATTTTCTAAATGGAGAGAAATTACAAAAACAGGGACTTGGGAGTCCTTGTGCAGGATTCCCTAAAGATTAACTTGCAGGTTGAGTCTGTGGTGAGGAAAGCAAATGCAATGTTAGCATTCATTTCAAGAAGACTAGAATATAAAAGGAAGGATGTAATGTTGAGACTTTATAAAGCACAGGTGAGGTCTCACCTGGAGTATTGTGAGCAGGTTTGGGTGCCTTATCTTAGTGCTGAAACTGAGGAGGGTTCAAAGGAGATTCATGAATAGGAATGATTGGCTTACCATATGAAGAGTGTTTGATGGCTCTGGGCCTGCATTCACTAGAATCCAGAAGAAAGAGGGTGTGACATTGAAAGCTATCGAATGGTGAAAGTCCTTGATGGAATGGATGTGGAGAGGATATTTCCTATGGTGGGAGAGTCTAAGACCAGAGGACAGAGCCTGAGAATAGAGGGGTGTCCATTCAGAACAGAGAGGTGGAGGAATTTCTTTAGCCAGAGAGTAGTGAATCTGTGGAATTCTTTGCCACAGGCAGCTTTATGTATATTTGAGGCAGAGGTTGATAGATTCACATTTAATCACGTTTAATTCTGCTCCTATATCTTACGGTCTTATGTCAAATTTCCTGAAACTCATGATGAAATATAGATACTGCATGCCTTTTCATGAAGGCATCAATATGTTGGGTCCAGGATAGATCTTCTCAGATGCTGATTCACAGGGAATCATCCTTTCTACTATTAACCCCTCAATGAGGACTGTTGTGTCTTCTCCCAATGTCCCCATCATGAATTCCACAATCAGTTCCTTCATCTCTTTGACATCAAGTGTGAGTTTATTATTGTCATTGTCTCCTCATAAACCTTCTCATCACTATTTGAGTGTCGGGAGGAAGATGACCTGTATAGAGAAGTGAGAGGAACGTGTGAGACCAAAGCTTGAGGTGATTGATATTTCTAATGATCTGGTATCCACCACCCTTGGGAGCAGAAAATTGCAAAGATTAACTATCCTCTGAGAGAAGAAACTTCTACACAGTTCAGTTTGAAGTCATTGGTTCCTTATTTTGTTGCCATGTCCCCTTACTCATGATTGTCTTACTGGCAGCAACATTTCAGTATCGACCATGTGAAGATCCCTTGGTTCGAATGAAATCTTCCCTCAGTTTTCTCTGCTCCAAGGAATACAGACTTAAATACTGAGAAAGCCCTCAGTATAGATTTAGCATAGTAAAGGGCATAAATACTGGTACAATTTTAGATTAGATTAGATTAGCTATATTTATTACGTGCTTCAAAGCATACAGAGTAGCACGTAGTTTGTATGAAGTCAAAACAGCGAAGATTGTGTTCTGCACCCAAGTGTTGTCACTCTTCCAGCACCAACACTGCACGCCAACAACTCACTAATCCTAACCTGAACTGTTCTGTATTCAATATTTTAATAAAATTTCAGTAAATACATTGTTTGATTAAGCATCTTCAATGTTTATATAATGCCTTGCATGTTATGTAAAAGTATGCAAATGGCATACATCATCACGCCACCGCGTCATACATGCACGCCTCACTGAAAGTAAAAATGAAATTAAGGCATGCATTAATGGTTCTGTGTTTCATTTCAATTAGTTTTATGTTTTGGAGTTAATGTAAGATGTATGTCTTTTAAACCGGAGCACCCGGATAAAATCCACACATTCACAAGAAGGTACCTTGCAGGTAATGCTGGGAATTGAGCTGTGGTCTTACAACTGGCTGCTATAAAGTGTTGCACTGACCACTACCCTACCTTGCTGCCCCAACTTCTGAACGGTTTCTATTGATAATCTGTCGTGGTCAGCAATAGTCTTGTCATTAGCATGTTGAGGAATCCTACACAAAAATAAACAAGATATAAAAAGCATGAATTCACTTGATATTCTTACAGAAAATAAACATTTGGTAGGGATGAGGAAGGAGAAATAGTTTAAAACTTCATTTAAAGCAATAGAGAAAATGCTGGACGAACTCAGCAGGCCAGGCAGATCTATGGAGAGGAATAAAGAGCTGACATATCAGGTTGAGAAACTTCAGGACATTAAACTTTTGTTAAATGATTTTTTTTCCTCTTTAAAAAAAATCGCAGAAATATAAAATGTCGTACAAAGGAAATAAGATGCCACATTTAAATCTATTTTTCCACATGCTCTATGGGTTTTCAGTAGTAATTACATCTTGAATCTTTTATCAGTGAGAAGAGTGTATAAATGGCCAATGTTCCTATCAAATTGCCGATTCCTTGTTATCTGCAGCAGAGCACGCTGTGAAGGAACAAGGTATCACTGACGGTAACTTCACGACACACGTGAGCAGATGCCAGAAGCTGGTGTCAGTTTCACACAGTAGTATCGGTGAGAGCCTTGACAGTTTCACTGTTTTTTACAGGCATGCATTCTGGGCCAATGTGGTGCAGCCAATTAGCTTCCCTGCTTGTATAACCAAGACTATTTTTAAAAAGTAATAATGCTGGGTGTCTGTAATATATTGGCTTTGATTACTTGTCCCTTTATTGTGGCAGATTTCAGCTGTGGATGGGTTGAATGGTGCAGCTGATATTAGATGTTAGGCTTGAAGTTTTATATTATAACACGAGTGGTTCTAGAGCAGTGCCAAAATTATTTTTGCTTAACGCATCCAAATATAGACTTAAATCATTATGTGCAAATCTGTATTGTACTGTAGATACTGAACTTTAAAAACACTGAATTAAAATTAGTAAGCCGGTAAGAGAAAGCTACTAATTGCCATGCATTGTAAATTTTGTGGAATTGCTTATGTTTCCATAGAAAATGAGCTGATTTACTCAAGCTGGAGAAATCTTCTCATCACCATTACTTTGGATGTAGTAATGACCTATGGCGAGCATACATATAATGCAGTTTTTGTTTTACTGTAAATGTGCTCTTACTTTCTGTCAATGATTACAATCTCCCCTCTGGAAGGAAGCACGTTAATATGCTATAATTAACCCTTTAAGGTTTTGTGCCAAGGTTGCATCCGTAAATTGGAAAGATGTTGCATTATAATCTAAGCTTTCCAAATGATCATTTGAAAATACATTAAAGAACCAGACCACCTACAATAACATTTTTTTAATGGACAAACACTATTTGGCTCGAAATCCTGGAAAAATTACTTCTATCAAAATATCAAATGCTTCATAGGATCATCGACAGCACAGAAGCACAACTTGCTCATGCCAACCAAGGTGCCCTTCCATACTTCAAAGAAACTTGTGCAAATGAATTGCTGTGATGTGCTGAAGAGGTAGAGAGGGAACAGTCCAGAGCTCAGCGATCTGGAGGTAGAAGCTCAAAAGTCAAATACTGAAGTCAGAGTCCAGAGGTAGAGGCCCAAGATCAAAGCCATTGGGTTGGGTTGTTCAAACTTCAGAGGCATGATGTCTGTGAGTTCAAGCCAGTGACTGGAAGTTGGAGACCTGATATCTGTGAGTCTGAGGGTCAGGGACGAGGACTGGAGGCCCAGAAATGGCCTGTCCTGGGGTTGGAGACCTGCCTGTATGTGTGCATGTGTTAAGAAATGGGCTTGATTTGCTGCTGTCATCCTGTTTTGCTTGCTGTTGTTGCTGATTGTGTTGTTCTTGTGAACATTGTGGGCACGCTGTATAGTGCTGCAATGTGTGGTGACTCTTGTGGGCTGCCCCCCCCCGCACATCCTTGGGTGTGTTAGTTATTAATGCAAACAATACATTTCACTGTATGTTTTGATGTTCACATGATAAATAAATCTGAATCTGATAATCCACTATATAACTTACGGTTACAGGACAATTGCATCCCGGACAACTGTGTCCTGGTCAAATGTGTCCTGGTTATTGGCGTCCTTGGACATTTGCATCCTGGACATTTGTGTCCCAATGTATGTATATCTCATATTAGATTTGTGTCCCAATATATGTATATTTCATGAAAGATACAATTTTACATATTCATGTATTTTTTAATCAAAAACAGTTTTATTAATTAAAAAGGGATTGTAGCATGCATTTTATTGATTTAAAAATTTAATTTATGTGCAAACTTAAAAAGTATGTGTGTTGTGGGCAGCCCCTCTTAAGAAACTTAATTTGTCCTCAGGATTGTAACGTGCAATTAATGATTGAAGGCACCTATTGATATTCTTATTTCTTGGTTGGACAATTATCCCTCTTTGGTAGTCAGTTTTCTTCTTTGTGGCCATAGCTTCCTCTTTCTTCAACGCATCAATTAATTTCCAGACAGAGGGGTGTTGACAAGTAATTGAATTTTGGATAGCATTATGATACCCTTCTAAACTATTGTTAGATCTAGGCAAGTCGTTCATTGTTCGATCATGAGCATTCAAAGATGCAGTGGAAAAGGTTGACGCAGTCCTGTGCTCACTTCTACCTCTTGGTTGGCCAACGTATGTAACTTCAAAGTATGCGATGAATTTGGGAGGTAGGTCGTGATCTTCACTCAGATCCAAAAAGCCTGCTACCACATCATTTACTGGAAAGAAAGCTAATGCAGAGAATCACTTGAATTCTTGATCTTCGTTATATTGTCTTAAACCAAGGTCGCATATTTTCTTAAAGATGTATTTTGACAAATGGAAAATACACAAGCTTATTGTTGCATTAGGATATGTTTCTGCTATACGCTTTCTTGCTCCTAGTTCAAAATATGTCAGCACTAATTTGGGATTAAGTTGAGGGAAAGTCTGCAACAAATGAGTGAATAGGTGGTCATATGTTTCTTTAGTCTTGTTGGGCAGAAGAGCAAAAACACGGGGAATATTGAATGTACCATCTTGGACATGGATGCAGTACAATTGATAATAGATTCGTGGGCAAGTTTTAAAAGTGCCATCTGCTGCCCAGTTCTGAAATCATGTCAAGTTCTCCAAACCCTCTTCAGAAGCAAAGATGAGCATTCTATTTTCATCATTTATGCCAGTATCAATGGCAAGAAATCTTTGTCCAGTGGGGAGAATACAATATTCTTCCGATATTTCGTAATTACATCTTTGGTTTGGTATAGATGGAGCATTTTGTGCTTTCTATCTCCAACGACGAACATTTCTCCCCATTGCTGAGACAGAGGGCATTTCTGCCATTGAAAATTCATAATGTTTTGACAAAGTTGTTCCGATAAGATATCTTGTTGGTTCTTGTGAAGGTATTGCAGTTTCTTTCAACTCTAAAATCAATTCTTTTGCTCTGATTGCAGCAGCAGAAGAACCATGGTTATGCTCATTAATTTGTTTTGTTATTACATCGCTCTTGGTATGAACCCTTACTTTGCAGGGTCTTACCACACATCTCCAGTAAGTTCTCCTGCCCTCAGCAATTTTCTTATGATAGTAATAGATATAAATTCCGTCATCAACAAGTATGTTTCCACTTTTGCTTGATTTCAAGAACTGTGACATAGCTTAGTTTTTAAAAAAAAAAGTAAATTTAAAGCCAAATTGTAACAGGAAACATGTGGGGGTTTATTTATAGGTAGCTTAGTCTCAAATCAGGACACCCTCATTTGCCTACAATTACCCTAAATGATTAGATGGTTACTTTTTGAGCTGAGAAAAGAGGCTTAGCATATATAACATGGGATTTGTTACCCAGAGATAGTTTTGTATAGTGGGACGCAAAAAAAACAGATGCAAATGTCCAGGGACACTAATGACCGAGACACAATGGTCCAGGATGCAAATACCCTAGTACCATAATTTACCATAGCCTGATGGATAAATGTGGTTCTGTTCAGTGACTGACAGCATCTACTTAGCCCTGGAGTTAAGTAAGGTTCAAGGTCAAAGTAAATTTATGATCGAATTACTTGTACTGAGATTCATTTTCTTAAGGGCATTCACAGTGAAAACAAAGAAACACAATAGAGTAAGTGGCAATTCCGGACTAAACTTGAATCACTGAAGGATACTCAAGGGCTGTGGCAGGGCTTGAATGCTATCATCTCCCACGGAGTGAAATCAAGGAACATAGGTGACAACAAGGCTTCACTTCCAGGTGTGGCCAATGCCTTCAGTGCTCGCTTTGACCACTAAAACATGGAAGAACCTTCACAAGCTCCCACTTCCTCCAGGAGGGTGAACCCATGGAAAGCGTCGGCCCAGATGGAGTACATGGCCGAGTACTAAAGACCTGTGTGGTTAACAGGCTGGAATGTTCACCAATATCTTTAACTTCTCACTTTGGGAGTCTAAATTACCCACCTGCTTCAAGCAGGCCTCGATCATACCAGTGCCTGAGACAAGCATGGTAACCTGCCTCAGTGACTATCATCCAGTAGCACTTGCATCCACAGTGGTGAAGTGTTTTGATGAAACGTATCAACTCCTGCCTGAGAAGCAACTTGGATCCGCTCCAATTTGCCTGCCATCACAACAGACTGACAGTAGAAGCCATTTCATTGGCTTCTCACTCAACCGTGGAACATCTGGACAGTGAAGATGCATAAACGTAGATTCTCTTTATTGACTGCAACTCTGCATTCAATACTGTCATCCCCTCAAAACTATTCAATAAGCTTCACTCTACATCTTTGCACTTATGACGGCCTCGTTAACTCCTTGTGCAATTGGATCCTATATTTCCTTACCTGCTAACCCCAGTCCATTCGGATTGGCAGCAGCATCTCCTCCACCACGATCTCCATCAACACAGATGCACCACAAGGCCATGTGCTTAGCCTCATTCTACTCACTTTGCACTTATGACTGTGAGGCTAGGCACAGCTCCAACGCCATATTCAAGTTTGCTGATGACATCACTGTTGTTGGCTGAATCAAAGGTGGTGACAAATCAAAATATAGGAGTGAGAATAAAAATCTGGCTGAGTGATGTCATAACAACAACCACTCATTCAAAGTCAGCAAGACCAAGGAGAGGGAAACTGGAGGTCCAAGAACCTTGTCCTTATCGGGGGATCAGAGGTGGAGAGAGTCAGCAACTTTACATTCCTCGTGGTATCATTTTAGAGGACCTATTCTGGGCCCAACACAAGTGCAACTATGAAGTCAGGATGGCAACATCTTTGTCTTTACAAATTTGTGGAAATTAGGCATGACATCTAATATTTTGACAAACTTCTAGAGATGTGTGGTGGAGAGTATATTGACTGGTTGCATCACAACCTGGTATGGAAATGCCAATGCCCCTGATTGGAAGATCCAACAAAACATAATGGATATGAAACAGTCCATCAAGGGTAAAGCCCTCCCCACTATTGAGTGCATCGACATGGAGCACTGTCACAGGAAAGTAGCATCAGGTCAAAGATTCACACTAATAATAATAATAATAATGATAAATAAATAAATAAACAAGCAAACAAACAATAAATATCAAGAAATAAGATTTTGAAAAATCCTTAAAAGTGAATCCACAGGTTGTGGGAACAGTTTAGTAACGGGACAAGTGAAGTTGAGTGAAATTATCCCCTTTGTTCAAGAGCCTGATGGTATGCAGTATAAATCCCTGAGATTTGTCTTCACCACAGATAGGCACAAAACAAAGAAAACCATGGAATCTACTCGAAGGAAAGAGGAAACTCCTTCACTACCCCCAGCATAAAAAATAGTGCAAATGGCACCAAAAAAAAAACAAGCAAAAGAACACAGAATATAAAATCGAAGGAGTCCAGGCATATTCAGTTCATCTCAGCGTTCGTTATCTGCAGGCCATCCTGGTTCAAAGTAGTCCAAAGTAGCAACAAAAAAAGGAATGACTAAAGACCCAAAACACATCATGACATGAACCACAGAGTCCAAACCACAGGCAGCGTTGATTGAACCTTGCCCAAAAACTTTAGCAACATCCTCCAACAGCATTAATGGAGAGGGAGACCATCACCCACAGCCACCTTCCGGCAGCAACGAATGAGAGGCCGGTAGACAGTGTGAAACACTCTCTTACCTTTCATGCTCGCCCCGATGATGTCAACCTTCCTCGGTGATCAGTGAGAATTTGAGTTGATCGTGGGCTTGTGCCCTCTCTCCAGGCTTCTCGGCCTTGAGGCCACAAGCTTTGTTCAAACCCTCCCACAGCATTCTCAGAGACAGCGAAGTGCCAGATCATTTAATATGCCAGATAACACACCACCAAAATGTGGATCACAGGGTCCCAACGGTTGCAGAACCACATTTGAAAGAGGAAGAAAACTTAAAAAGAAGTGAAAGAAGTAGTGCCATGGGCCTTCTGGAGGATGTCATCCTTGGCCGCATCGTTCACTGGCTGCATCTTCTCCCGGATTGCACACTTCTTACTTACTTCTACCATTAGGAAAAAGTTACAGAAGCCTCAGGACTGTCACCACCAGGTTCAGGAACAGTTGTTCCCCCTCAACCATCAGGCTCTTGAATCGGAGGGGATAATTTCACTCAACTTCACTTGTCCCATCACTAAACTGTTCCCACAACCCATGGATTGACTTTTAAGGAATTTTCATCTCATTTCTTGATATTTATTGTTTATTTATTTATTATCATTATTACTATTAATTTCCTTCTTTATATTTACAGTTTGTTCTCTTTTACACACTGGTTGGTTGCCCACCCTGATGGGTGCAGTCTTTCATTGATTCTGTTATAGTTCTTGGATTTACCAAGTATGCCTGCAAGAAAATTAATCTGAGGTGACGTATATATACTTTGGTAATAAATTTCCTTTGAACGTTGAGAATCAATGAAAAACTGCACACAACAAAGATAGAGAAGCAACCAATCAGCAAAGACAACAAACTGTGCAAATACAAAATGTAAAAAAATAAGCAGTAAGGGTTGAGAATCTGACAAGATGTATCCTTGAAAGTGAATCAGTAGGTTGTGACAACAGTTCAGTTTGGGAGTGAGTGAAATTGACTGAAGTTTTATCCCCTCAGATTCAAGAGATGGTTGAGGGGATTGGACTGTAGTTCAATTGATTCCATTTTATGTTTTTATATTCTGTGTCTTTGCCCATTCTTTCTTGCTGCCATTAACACAATTTGGTGGGGGTTTTTTGCTCGTGGGGGGTTTGGGGGTTGATGTTCTTGTTGCCATTTGCACAATTTGTGTTTTTTTTGTGCATGGGGGGGCGTTGATGTTTTTCTTTGAAAGGCTTCCCTGGTTTTCTTTGTTTTGTGATTGTCTGGAGAAGGTGAGTCTCAGAGTTGTATACTGCGTACATACTTGGATGATAAATGTACCTTGAACCTTGTTCTTGAAAGTGAGGCAATGAATGGCCATAGAATCAGTTCAGGAGTGAGGTGAGTGATGTTATCCAAGTTGGTTCAGGAGCCTAATGGTTATAGAGTAACACTCAGCATATTAAACGGTAAACCACAGAGTCCTTGAAACAGACTAAGAATGTTCAGCATTGTTCACTTCCGTTTATGCTATGTCATTCGTCGAGTGCACATCACAGAGCCAGTCTGTGTCACAGTGCCCAGATCACATTCGCACAAGATAGCAATAAAAAAAGTGTAACGAGAAACACACATAAAATGAACTGCAGAGTCCTCTTAAAAACTAGTCCAAACTACAAACTGCCCTGATCAAACATTGCCCAATCTCCAAGACTCTCTGGCAGCAGCAAGCGAGAGGGAGAGGGAGACCAGTCAAATGCAGGCAGACGATGCTCTACACCCACGCATCTTCGGCTCTCGTCCTCATTGATTTCAGTCTTGCTTAACATTTCAACTGGCAAGTAATGCAGCCCATCATGGGTTTGTGTTCCACCGCTAGGCCATATACTCAGTTTTCAACCACAGCGAACTCCCTCGGTGATAGCAAAAGCACCAGATTGCTCAGTCAGCCCAAAAATGCATGATATAAACTATCTGTTGCAATCACACACAGATAGTAGCAGAAGTATTTTTAAAAGAAGACAAATAAATAGTTATGTGAACTGTCTGGCCACATCCTGCCACAGAATTAATTAGAATGTAAGGAGAATAAAGGCAGTCTTTAACGTTGGATGAAAAACATGAGTGAAATTAGGTGGTAGATAATAGATGCGAAAATACAAGAGCAGAATTTGATGACCATTCAGTCCATCAAGTCAGTTTCACCATTCAATTGCCACTTTTTTTAAACTCCATTTTCTGGCATTCCCCCTCTCTGTAACCTTTAACCTCCTCACCAACCAAGAAACTATCAATCTCTCTTAAAGACCTCCAATGGCTTGGTCTCCACTGCCCTCTGGCAATGCATTCCACAGTTTCATCATGATCTGGCTGACTGCCTCATTTCAGGTTTAAGGTGGCGTCCCTTTATTCGGAGGTGGTGCCCTCAGATCCTAGACTCTCCTCTGATGGGCGCTGTGAACTTAGTTGACCCAAGGTCCTGCTTCTGTGTTGACTTCCTCTCTGTCTTTGAGATCCCTGTAGTGACTAGCTGCGGCGGTCACTCGGTCAAAAGGAAACACTCTCCCTCACTCAGCCAGTCAGGCAGCACAATCACCTGGAGAGCAAAAAGGAATCAATGACTGGTGACCTAGTGGGGGATTTATTTATCTTATGTGAGTGGAGAAAAAGCTATGACATTAAATTATCAAGAACCATAAAACAGTAAATAGTTTTGCAAGCTCACTAATAAAATATTGAAGTTTGGGAACGGGAACAGGGCTGGCATGTGCAATAGCAGAGGGATGGTAGAAATATTAAATTGGTATTTCATTTAGGAGTCTAACAGAAAAAGAGAACAGTTGGTGATGTCATGAGAAGTATTTACGATACAAAAAGGAGGGATACTCAAATAACTTTATCTGATTCAAAGTAAAAAAAACTCAGTTTGGATGGATTATGTTCATGCATTTTAAAAGAATCATGGAAAGACTGCAAAAGAATAACATCACATAATTCATTAAAAAGTGGTTTGGCGTCAGGGGATTGATAGATAAGATTCAAGCTTATTTGTCACGTGAATGTCAAACACACAGTAAAATGCACCATTTGCACTGGCATTCAACACACCCAAGGGTGTGCTGGGGCAGCCCACAAATGTCACCAAGCATTCCAGCACCTCCGTAGCACTCCCACAATGCTTGGCAGAACAACACAGAACACAACAAGCTTCAAAACGACAGCAGCAAGTCAAGCCCCGTTCCTCCCTCCCACCCACATACATCCACAGTCCCTTAAGCCCAGGGCAGGCAGTTTACTTCGATCTCCAGCCTCCAGCATTCAATGAACTCAGTCTCGGGCCTGCAGACTTGAGACTTCGACCTCCGCAGCGGTCTCATAATCGTTCACAGATTTAGCTCCGGCCAACAGGCCTTGACTTCTGGATTGGAATAGGGTGGCTATTCTGGGTTTCTTGGTATAGCATGGTCTGCAAACATGGTGAGCTGGCATTAATTAGGACCTCAACACTAGGGGTTTTGAACTGGGAATAGACACTAACACTGGTTCACATTCCCCTCAAGTAAATTTGAAGGATTTTGCAAAATTACTGAAACAACTGCAACAGATTGGCAGCCAGATGTTGGGTGCACACTTTCCCTTGGAACCCATCAGGTGATTCTGGTGCTGCTAGTTTCACGCCATCATTTGTGTGGGCAGGAAAGTAGAGATAACGGGAAGCTCAAAGTAATTGCTATCATTAAGCATTCTTTTTGTAAATGGCATCATTAACCTCCCTCATATATGGGATGTGGGTGCTGATGTCATTTATTGCTCATTCCTGATTGCCCTTGAGAAAATGGCAGTGAGTTGCAGCAGGCGTGTTGGTGGTGTTCTCTCACAGTCATTGAGTGCTGAGTTTCAGGACTGAGACCCAGTGATGAGAAGGATTGATAAAATTTATTTCCAAATTAGGAATAGGGGTGAAACTTTCAGGTAACGATGCTTCCATGTGCAGTACACACAAAATGCTGGCGGAATTCAGTGGGTCAGGCAACAACTGTGAAGAGGAATAAACAGTCGATGTTTTGGGCTGAGACGCTTTATCAGGACGGATGAATGGACCTGGCCTGAAATGTCAACTGCTTATTCCTCTCCACAGATGCACCTGACCTGCTGAGTTCCTCTGGTGTTTTGTGTGTATTGTCCTGGATTTCCAGCATCAACAGAACGTTTTGTGCTTACGATGTTTCCCTGTGAATATGTCCCACGTTCGATCAGATGTTATGGATTTCAGTGGTACTGAGGGGAAAAAAACCTTCGCCTTACTTCTTGTGAAAACACCTCCAGATAAGCTGACAGTAAACCTGTGATTGAAATTTAACAATTTTTAAATGTTTGACATTGAGGTATTTAAATATCTATAATTATATATTTTTAAAACATTGAAATTATTTTCTTAAAGAAATTTATTTACCTCTTTCTGTTTTAATCCTTTAGTCTGAATTCTCAGTGACAGTCAGTGTGGTATTATGTCTATACTGACATAAGATCCAAGAGGCAATTTCTCCACTAAGGCTGGGAATAAGTCACGGCACAGATAAAAGTCAGGGACTTACTGAGGTTCAAACAGCTAAACTCCAGTAATTTCACTCTAATCCACCAGCAAAAGCTACTGTGATCAACCCCACAAAATTAATCAATACAAGTAGAGGACTTGCCAAGTCATTTTCCAAGTCCAGTTGAGAATCAACCATGTTGCTATGGAAGTGCAGGAATATCTGGGCCAGACCATGTAGAATCTGATATTTCCTTCCCAAGGGATAATTTTTTTGTCATCATCAATGTGGATAAATAGCTTTTATTCTGCATCGAAGGTAGAAAATTCTAGAAATGCCCAGTAATTTAGGAGTCTATGGAGAGAAAAGGAGTTAATGTTCTTACAATGTCAGAAGTGGGAAAGAGAAAGGTGTTTTCATTCATTTGCATTGGAATTTGTATTTGTGATGGCATTGGGTTTAATGTCTGTGAAGCTCTGAATTCAAACAAAGATCTTCTGATATAGATAGTTACGGGTATCTTCACTAAATGGAGGTTATACTGTAGCTGTCTACCCTTCAAAGGCTAGATCACTCCCCTGTTTATCCTTCAAGGCAGGTTTAGCTCTCAATAGCCACTATTTTGAGCAATGGGTCCCTTGCCCTACCAAGGAGGAGATACTACCAACTTGTGAAGTAGTTTGAACACAGTTCATTTATTTTTAGTGATACAAATTTCAATTTTAATTTAGATCAAAAAATCTTAAAACACATTTAAAACTCACAGAGGATTTCTATTTGATAAAAGATTCTAAATTAAAAACGATTTTTAAAACACAAAGGATTTTCAAAACACTGGTACAATTCCTATAAGCTGAAAAGACATACCAGCAAATTGCAGACATACAAGTCATCAGTCGCCGAAGCTGAAGGCAGAGGAATGGACGATAATCACCCCAACTTTCTGTCTTTCACTATGTTTTTCTTTTACCATTCCTTAACTCCTAACTGCTCTCTTACATTTACTCAGTTTTTTGTTACTTGGTGACATAATTTGCTTGTGATATTTTGTCAGACACCTTTGCTGGGAAATTCACTCTAATGGTCTAAAAGCTTCTGAAGATAGAGATCCCAGACAGCCAAAATTAATGCTGTAAGGACTAACTCTGAAGTCACAAAGCTCCCAGCTATTGCTGGATCAGCTCTTTGTCATGCTAAGTGTGGTTACAGTCTGGCTTGCAAGTTTTCCTGAACTAAATAACTTAGCCAGTGTTGTGTGTTTTGATGCAGGCCCACTTAACATAATTCCATTGTTTTCCACTGCATCTCTTGAGAAGCCAGACCCCTGTTGTGGACCAGCATCCTGTGCTCTGTATACAGGAGTGTGTGTTTGCAAAGCTGTCCTTTTAACTTCAGGCTGTGTGTTGCTTGCAATTTACATTAAGAACTGAAGACTGGTTCTTGCTTATGACAAGAAGCTAAGGAAGGAATGTTGGTTGGGAGTTTAACCTACTCAAAACAATTCTTTGACCCCTAGAAGAATCAGCTGCTGTGTTAGAAAGCTGAGATTGGCAAAATGGATCTTCCCCCAAGGCCATGGACAGTGACCATCCATGATAAATTCATGCCTGTAGATTATTCGATGAAATTTATGGTCTGCAATGTCATATGTACTCTGCTACTTTCCCCTCGTTTACTGACTGGAAATTGAGATTTTCTCTGCGTGGATTCCTGCATGAATGCCACTAAGTAGCTAGCTGGAGAGTTCAGTACAAATGCCAAAAACACAATGGAGAATGTGTTAACTGCCCTCCCCTCCAAGCAGACTACAACCTTTTGTAGTGTTTGGAGGCCTGTGTGCCTCACTAACCTGGAGATCTATGTTGGCTTGAGTTTGGGGTTCTTAGTCAAACGTGTTGAAGGGTAGAGGCCAGACAAAGAATGGCCCACCAGTACTCCAGTTTTCAGGGTTCAGCTCAAGGCTAACAACCCTGACTGGTCAAGAAAAATTGTTACAGAAACAACAATGAAGAATCCTTCTATATCTGTGTGCAACGGTATGTACAGACAGAGATGGAAGACCCTCAGTGCTGCCCTAAATGCCAGTGGCGTAATGGACAGTTTGAAAAAAACTATACTGGCAAGAAACAACACAAACACAAGGAAATCTGCAGATGCTGGAAATTCAAGCAACACACACAAAATACTGGTGGAATGCAGCAGGCCAGGCGGCATCTATAGGAAGAAGTACAGTTGACATTTTGGGCCGAGGCCCTTCATCAGCACTAAAACACAAGAAACAACACACACACAATTCTAGAGGATTTCAGCAGGCCAGACAGCATTTACAGAAAAGAGTAAACTGTCGACATTTTGGACCAAGATCCTTCTTCGGGACTGGAAAGGGGTCTTGGCTAAACGTTGACTGTTTACTCTCTTCCACAGATGATGCCTGACCTGCTGAGTTCCTCCAGCATTTTGTGTGTGTGTTGCTTTGGATTTCTAGCATCTGCAGATTTTCTCTTGTTTGTAGTAATGGCCAGAAATTTAATTTGCTTTTATTCCTGATTTGTACAGGAATTGATTGATTTAAAGATGATTCTATTGGTTAAAGTAGAGAAACAGGCCAGCCTTCTGCCTTACTGTATAGTGGCAGAGTGAGTGTATTATTGGGTTTTCATCCAGAAATCTGGTCTATTGATCCCACTGTGGCACCTTTAAGATTTAAATGAATGGACTTTATACCCGGATAGAAGTTTACCATCAGTTCACAGTGACAGTGAAGACTGCCAAGTTGTTGTAAAAGCCCAGCTGATTCATCAGTGTGTTTATAGTGAAGCATATCAGTCACTGATATCCATCCTAGCATCTTTGTGACCCCAGATTCTGAACTTCAATTTGGAGGTGGGGGGGGGGGGGGGTGCGGTTTGGCTGTCAGTGCTATGCAAGTGGAAATTTGTGTGCCTAGAAAGTCCCTTGCACTCTCCCAAAAGTGCTAAGAAGTTGAAAATCAGCTTCATTGGAGGGACAATATTACCTATTTCTTGTCTTTCTAGTATGGGTGTATTTTCACTGGCACTTTAAAAAAAAAATTCTCAACTATGTCAAAAATAGTACAATGTGCAGAATTCCTTTCCATCTATTTTTCTTATCTTACTTGCGTGAACAATGTTTACTCTTGGCTTCTACTAACTCTGTTCCCCCTGCGGCAGTTGGCTGTTTAAAGGACCAACTCTCATACTGTGTTCTTTTTCCTCACTGAGATCTGTGCTGTCTTGGCCACCTCAAATTCAGCAACACATGCCTAGCTTCACTATTCTGCCTTGTCAAGGTCACGATCGCTCTGCTGCTAGTTTCTGCCAGAACTTACACTTTTCTCCTTGCTGCCATATTATACATTCAAACTCCATGCTCTAAGCAGTGAGGACTTTACTCATTTTTACTTTCGCCCACTATGGCACACATATCGTTCACTGGATTGTCCGCATTTCATCTTGTGCAAAAGCGCAAGTGGAGCTTCCTGGTGGCCAAACATTTTAATTCCGATTCTCATTCCCGTTCTGACATGTTGGTCCAAGGGCTCCTCTTGAGCTGCGATGAGGCTACCCTCTGGGTGGTAGAGCAACATGTTCCATCTGGGTAGCCTCTAGTTTGTGGCATGAGTATTGATTTCTCCTGAGGAAAAAGAATCCCCTCCTCTTCTGTTCCCCACTCTGACCCCTTACCTCTTATCACCTCTCCCAGGTCACTTTGTCCTTCCTTTCTCCTATGGTCCGCTTTCCTCTCCTATCAGATCCCTTCCTCACCATCCCTTTACCTTTCCTACTCACCTGGCTTCACCTATCACCGGCCAGCTATCCTCCTTCCCTGCCACCCACCTCTTTATTCTGTCATCTTCCCCCTTCCTTTTCAGCCCTAAAGAAGTGCCTCGGCCCAAAACATTGACAGTTGATGCTGCCTGACCTGCCGGGTTTCTCCAGAGTTTTGTGTGTGTTGCTTTGGATTTCCAGCACCTGCAGAATTTCACCTGTTTATGATTTTCATTCACCCATGTTGTATTAATCCCATCGGAGTCTTCTGCCCATCTCATGCCAGGACTGCCCTTGTGTGTCTTCATAGCCCTCTTGCACAAAGAACATGCCTCTGACAGGTATTGTTCTTTGAAGCCTGTTGGGTTCCTTAGTAACCTCTGGGCACCACTCCACTGTTGTAGTGTTCATTCAAGTTGCAATCTTCTCCTATAACCTGAAGATGCTGTCAGTTGTGACATAGCATCAGTGTGGCCACATTCCATGGGACGTAATGGGTTAGCAACATAAGTCTCATTGACATGACTCAATGTTGCACAGGGAAACCAGACAATGTCCACTCAACTTCACAATGGAAGATCTCGCTCCTTGTAGGCTTTCTGCTATGTTAAGGTGAACTACCGCACTATTTACTGTCATCAGTCTACCTTGTGGGCAGGCTTGCTGGAGCTTTTGGTTGGGGGGGGGGGGAAATTAAACTAATTTGGCATGGGGATGGGAGCCAGAGTGATAGGGCTGAGGACGGGGCGGTTGGTGTACAGCCAGATGCAGTGTGTAAGAACGTGAGGAAGAACAGGCAGATTACAGGGCAAAATTTCAGTGAGTGGGATGAGGTGAAGTGGGGGCAAAATCAAAGGGTGATGAATACAGGACTGAAGGTGTTATATTTGAATGCACGCAGTAAATGGAGAAAGGTAGATGGTCTTGAAGTGCAGTTAGAGATTCACAGGTATGCCATTTTGGGTGTCACTGAGATGTGGCTGAAAGAAGATCATTGTTGGGAGCTTAACATCCAAGGATACACATGGTATCAAAAGAACAGGCAGGTGGGCAGAGGACGTGGGGTGGCACTGATGGTTAAAAAAATGAAATCAAATCCTTCGAAAGAGGTGACAGGATTGGAAGATGTAGAATCCTTGTGGGTAGAGTTAAGAAACTGCAAGGGTAGAAAAACCTTGAGAGTTATATACAGTCCCTTGTACAATTACGAGGATATTAGGCAGGAACTAAGAAACGTTAATTGGGACGCTTTTTCTCTGGCAAGTCTACATCAGACGTGTGGAGGGTCTTTAAAGATAAATTGCACAGAGCACAGGAAAAACATGTTCCTGTTAGAAGGAAAAACGGGGATGGAAAGATGAGGGAACCTTGGATGTCCATCGAGGTGACGAATTTAGTTAAGAAGTAAAAGAAATGGTATAAAAAGCTTCAGAAGTCAGGAGTAAACTGAGTACATGAGTAGAAAAAGAAGCCAGAAAAGAACTAAAGAAGGGAATTAGGAATGCCAGGAAGGGCCATGAATAGTCCTTGAGGTGAATCCCAATGCATTCTATACATACAGCACATCAAGAATAAAAGGATAACTAGGGAGATGGTGGGACCACTCAAGGATAAAGGGGGGAACATTTGCTTGGATTTTGGCTGGTGGTGTAATGGCATCTGCACTGGACTTCGAGGTGGGTGGTTCTGGGTACAAATCCAGCAGGCTCCTTGCATGCTTTCTATCCATGCAACTTGGCCTTGATTTTTAAAAAACAAACAGATGAAAAGGAAACGACAAGTTTGCCACCCGATACACCATAAGGTGGATACAGAGAGTGTGACTGAGGTACTTGATGAGTACTTTCCTTCAGTCTTTACCAAGGAAAAAGATATGGAGGACCAAGAGATCAGTGCTGAGTGCATAAATAAATTAGGGCATTTAGAGGCCAAGCAGGGGGAAGTGTTGGGCCTCCTAATGGATATTAAGATGGATGTGCTTCCAGGTTATTGAAGGAGGCAAGAGATGAGATTGCTGGGCCCTTGGTCAGTCCCTTCATGTCCTCTCCAGCCACGGGTATGGTCCTGGAGGATTGGCGAGTGACTAATGTTGTACAAGGGAAAATCCTGGGAACTATAGTCTCACGTCAGTTGTAGGGAAATTGCTGGAGAAAACTCTTGGTGATAGGATATGCGAGCATTCAGAAACCCATGGCCTAATTAGGGAGAGCCTGCATGGCTTTGTGTGTGGCAGGCTATACCTTACCAACTTGGAGGTTATGTGGCAACTTTTAAAACTCTGGTTTGGGCACAGCTGGAGTATTGCATCCAGTTCTGGTTACCCCACTATAGGAAGGATGTTGAGACTTTGGAGAGGGTGCAGAAGTGATCTACCAGAAACGTACTTTTTTCCATAGATGCTGCCTAGCTGTTAAGCTCCTCCAGCATTTGATGTGCATTGCTCTGATTTCCGGCATCTGAAGATTTCCTCTTGTTTGTGATTTGATAACCAGAATTTTGGCTGGTTTGGAGGGCATGTGCTATCACGAGAGGTGAGATAAACTTGCTTTGTCTTCTCTGGAACATCGGAGGCTAAGGGGAAATCAGGTGGACATTTACAAGGTTATGAGAGGCATAGGTAATCAGTTTCCCAGGGCTGAAATGTCTAATACCAGAGGGCATGCATTGAAGGTGAGAGGGGTAGGTTCGGGGGGGATGTGAGGGTACTCGGAGACTTGGATGCCTGGAATGTGCTGTCTGGTATGATGGTAGAGGCAAATACATTAGAGGCTTTTAGAGACGTTTGGATAGACACATGGAGATAAGGAAGAGGGAGGGATATGGACTTTGTGTAGGTAGGAGGGATTAGTGTTTGGGTGTTTCTGATTTACTTTATAGCTGGTTTGGCACAACATTGTGGGCTGAATGGCCTGTTCCTGTGCTGTACTCTTCTATGATTGTTGCTGCGGCAGTAGCCAGAATGTGGGGTATAAATTTCAATGGGAAATAGAAAAGGCATGTAATAAGGGCAATGTTTCAGTAGTGATGGGGGATTTCAATATGCAGGTAGAATGGGAAAATCAGGTCAATGCTGGTGGATCCCAAGAGAGGGAATTTGTATAATGCTTACAAGATGGCTTTTTAAAGTAGCTTATAGTTGAGCCCACTAAAGGAAAGGCAATTTTGGATTGGGTCTTGTATATTGAACCAGATTTGATTAGGGAGATTAAGGTAAAGGGACCCATGGGAGGCAGTGATAATAATATTTGTAGTTTGAGATGGAGAATATAAAGTCAGATGTATTGGTGTTACAGTGGAGTAAAGGGAATTACAGAGGAATGAGAGAGGAGTGGCCAAAGTTGATTGGAAGGGGATGATGACAGAACAGCAATGCTTGGAGTTTCTGGGGGCCAACTGAAAAGGTGCTAGATAGATACATCCCAAGATAAAGAGTATTCTAAGGGGAGGGTGAGGCAACTGTGGGTGACAAGGGAAGTCAAAGGCAGCATAAGAGCAAAACAGAGGGCATATAATATCCCAAAAATTAGTGGGAAATTAGAGGATTGGGAAGTTTTTAAAAAAACCAAAAGGCAAAAAAAAACGATGAGGAGTTTTGTTTCAGATATAAAGAGTAAAAGAGAAGCAAGAGTAAATGTCAGACTGCTGGAGAAGAAGTGATGGAGAAACAAAGAAATGGCAGATAGAGTTAAATATTTTGCAGTAGTCTTCACTATGGAGGACACCAGCAGTATGCCAGAAACTTGAAATTGTCCGGAGGCAGAAGAGACTGTAGATGCTCTTGAAGCTGAAAGGTCTGTTTCAAATGAACTACACCCTAAGGTTCTGAAAGGGATAGCTGAAGAGATTGTGGAGGCATTAGTTATATAAGAGCAAGGATGTGATGCTGAGGTTTTATAACGCACTGGTCAGATGGCATTTAGATATTGTGAGCAATTTTGGGCCTCTTATCAAAAAAAGATGTGCTGACATTGGAGAGAGTCCAGAAGAGGCTCATGAGAATTATTCGAGGAATGCATGGGTTGATGTATGAGGAGCTTTACATGTCTCTGGGCTTGTGCTTGCTAAAGTTTAGAAAAATGAAAGGGGGATCTCTTTGAAACCAATTGACGGAGTGAATGTGGAGAGGATGTTTCCTGCAGGTGGTGAGTCTCGGGCCAGAGGGCACAGCCTCAGAATAGAGGGCTGCCTTTTAGGATAGAAATGAGAAGGAATTTCCTTAGCCAGAGGTTGGGGAATCTGTGGAATTCATTGTCCCGGCGGCTATGGAGGCAAGTCATTGAGTATATACAAAGCAGAGGCTGACAGGTTCTTGGTTAGTCAGTGTCAAAGGTTTTGGGGAAAAGGTAAGAGAAACATCCTGATCAAAAAGGCGCAATAGCATCTTTATTTCTTGAGGAGCATCAAGAAAGCTCACCTTTGTCCCAGGATACTCACCGACTTTTACTGCTGTACCATTGAGAGCCTACTCACCAACTGCATCTCAGTGTGGTATGGCAATTGTCCCAAAGCACTCCAGCGGGTGGTGAAAACTGCCCAGAGGATTATCGGCAGCCAATTGCCCACTATTGAGAACATCCACCATAAACGCTGCCTGGGCAGGGCGAAAAGCTTTATCAAGAATGCACCTCACCCTAACCATGGACTTTTTACTCTCCTCCTATAGTAGGCACTATAGGAGCCTCCGCTCCCACACCAGCAGGCACAGGAAGAGCTTCTTCCCTGAGGCTGTGACCCTGCTGAACCTCACATCATAGCGCTAAGCAGTATTGCACCCATATTGTACTGTCTCAGTACTTTTATATTTGTGTGCTGTAGCACTTACTTTTTATTTGCAGTTATTTTGTAAATAACACTATTGTTTGCATTTTTGGTTAGATGCTAACTGCATTTCATTGGCTTTGTATCTGTACTCGGCACAATGACAATAAAGTTGAATCTAATCTAAAAAGAATGGGGTTGTGTAGGATAATAAATCAGCCATAATGGAATGGCAGAGCAGACTCAATGGGCCGAGTGGTCTGATTCTGTTCCCATGTCTTATGGTTCTATCATAAATTAATAAAACCATTCCTATGTTTGGTATGAGTCTGGAAGAATAACTTCTGAACATTGTAGTCAAAAGATCGTAATGAATAATTCATTTGCAAAGATAATGTTTTGCAAGTTAATTTAATTTACTAAAAGCATTTTCAAAATTTTAACTTGACTTTTCTGGAGGCTTGTGCACTATAGTCATGAGAGACCCTTTAACTGTTTGTTTCATAGTTGGCATTTAAATCACAATATTGTTTTTCAAAGTATACTTTACGAGTGGCAATTGGCACTTCAGTAACTGTGCAAGCCAGTTTAATATGTGTAGGTAAGTACAAGTAGTTCAGGATGGAGCGGAACAAAACTGGCCAAGGTTAGAACATGCTGCACGGGTGGCAGGCTTTGTTATTTAGAAGGATTTGAACAAACGGATTTAAATACCTTTCATCCACATTGATTCTGCGGCACCTCCATTGAACTCTCACTGATTCAGATTATTTCACAAGGTCAGTATTTCTTCTGCGTCGTCACTGAACGCATTCGGTTCATGATTTCACCAGCATTATTGTCTGTGTGAGAACAAAAGTGATTGGCGTATGTGATGCACGGAAGTATGAAGGGACATAAAATTAATTCTCAATCTGTTACTTCTGTTCCAGTATCGATTTAACCTGATTTTTCATCTCCTTCATCAACAAACATTGTCAACTGTCTCACTTGCATGGCTTAGTTCCCCCTTGATAGCACTGAAATCTCTTTATTAAAACAAATGCATTATTTTCAAAAACACCCCCTTCCCCATTCTCCTTTCTGGCTCGACCTCCTATAGATATCTACTTATCATCTTCAATGGTGTAAAGCAATCTTTTGTAAGCGTTCCACCAGCATTTTGTATGTGTTGCTTGAATCTCCAGTATCTGCAGATTTCCTCGTGTTATTCAGTGTTAGAGCAGCGCTAGAGAACGATTTGTTTAGCTCAAACAGTCTGTGCTGTCTAAAGGGAGAACAAGAAACACCAAAGGTTTGGTTTAAATTTATTTAGTTTGTAATATTGTCCAAGCATTTTCCTAGCTGCCTTGACAGGAGCATTGGATGCAATGGTTGTTGGATCTATCACAGTTGCATGTGGACAGTTACTGCATAAAAACCTTTATAACCTATCAATGTTTATATTCCATCTGGGTAGCCTCCTGTCTGACAGCATGAATGTGAATTTCTCTAACTTACAGTAATTTCTTCACCCTTTCCCTTCTCTTTTTTCCATTCCACCGTCTGGCTCCACTCTTACCTATTCTCTTCTCCATATATGCCTGTCATCTCTGTCTGG
Source organism: Hypanus sabinus (assembly GCF_030144855.1). Taxonomy (NCBI): domain Eukaryota; kingdom Metazoa; phylum Chordata; class Chondrichthyes; order Myliobatiformes; family Dasyatidae; genus Hypanus; species Hypanus sabinus. Next base: position 26,158,269 of record NC_082708.1, on the reverse strand, counting down.
TGCCCTTCCTCCTTTTCTTTCTCCCATGGTCCACTCTCCTCTCCTATCAAGTTCCTCCTCTTTCAGTCCTGTACCTTTTCCACTTAATCACGTGCCAGCTTCTCACTTCATACCCCGCCTACCCTCACTTGGCTACCCCATTCAACTCCCTGCTGGTACTCCTTCCCCCTCCCGTTCAATTTCTTTTTCTGGCTTCAATCCCTCCTCCAACATCTTCCTATCCAGTCTGATGAAGATTCTCAGCCCAAAACGTCGTCTGTTTATTCCTTTCCATAGATACTGCTAATCTGCTGAGTTCCTCCAGCATTTTGTGTGTTGCTCTGGATTTCCAGCACCTGCAGAATCTCTTGCGTTTGAATATCAATGCTATACTGTTCATTATTTTTTCAATATTTACCAAGGCAATTCCAATGGTGCTGAAAGACTGGTTGTGCATGTGTCACACTAATGCAGATTTTAAACCCATGAATCTGTCACTATAATTTTCATTAATTAGGTTAAGATTTTAACTACAGAGCTGATCTGCCAGTTAGTATTTTGCTTGAGTTTTGTTCCTTGCTTTCTGCATCTGAATGTCTTATCTGGACTTGTTCCAGTGTTAGTCGTTGTTTCTTTATCTGTCATAGTCTTATTACAGCAGAGATGCATCAGTAGTAATTTGTCAGCTTTACCTGAAGGAGTGAATTTATTTTCCATTATTCTGTTGAAATAAGCTTTCAGACGTTTGTTGCATATTTACTGGTGTTGTTAAAATAGTTTGTTTGCTAGACTGTAGGCTGTAGGCTGTCCGTCCTGTAGGCTGCCACTTTTTAATGTAAACAGACAAATCTATTGGTTCTTTGTCTAGAAATATACATTTGCTGCATCCAAAGCCAATAATGTTTTTAATCTGATTATTCCCATTAAGCTTCATACATTTTAATTTAAAGTCGGATATCTCTTCAGCTGGTTGATCAATCTGATGCAGAGAACATGGCCCACTGACATATTTTATGTCTATGTTTCCTGCTCATTGCTACTATGAATTTCTTCTGTTCGAAATCTGACAGCCATAATGTTTTATTTCCTTGCAAAGAAACAGTGCTGAATGTAAAGTAGGTAATATGTTCATCTATTTGAAGTACTCTCTCATTCATTTGCCTATATTTACAGAGATACAGGCACACACTGCAAACTATTATGTGACATTCCAACAATACAATAGATTAATTTTTCCCTATCTACTAGTGTTCCGTGTCTTCCACTGTATAAACTGCACAACCTCCAGCACTCTGCATACTGTTTTCCCACGGCATGCATGTCTGAGGGTGGTTTTCTTTACTTGCTTCTCTGTCTCTGCCTTCATTTAAGTTTTCCTTTCCTTCTTACAATATGCATAGAAATATGCATGTTTCAAATATCAGTGCTCTCTTCCTATATAACACCCAACACACCACCCCCACTCTGTGCACCTCTCCCCTCCTCTCATTGCTCATTCTCTCATGACCCAGTTACCCAGAATAAATAGTACACTTAATAAATCTGTGCTTATGCATTGAACATTTGATGTTCACCAGGTCATGGGTGAGGTTTGCTGTGCTTTTGATTTGTTTTCATTACCTTTAGAGCATAGAACATAAAACAGTACAGCACAGAACAGGCCCTTCAGCCCATGATGTTGTGCTATCCATTTAACTTGCTCTAAGACAGTGGTCCCCAACCACCGGGTCGCAAAGCATGCGCTACCATGCCGCGAGGAAACGATATGATTTAACGATATGACACGATATAAGTCAGCTGCACCTTTCCTCATTCCCTGTTGTGCCCACTGTTAAATTTGAACGCATGTGAGGTCTTATATATGAGAGGTCTCACTTTATGTCTTATATATCAATGGTCACTTATTTCTGATTTTTAAATAGGTAGAAATCTTCACTACAATTTAAATAGGTCCCAGTTGTGCTCTGAATGTGGAAAGTAGGATTAGGCTTCTTCTGTTAGAATAGATACAATGGTCTGAATGGCTTTTTCAGGATCTCTGTTGGTGTGTGATGTAACCAATTCTGGGACCCAAACTCGAAGTTCAAAGTAAATTTATTATCAAACTACTTGTATGTTACCACCTACTTCTTTGAGATTCATTTTCTTGCAGATATTTACAAGACAATAAAGAAATACAATAGAATTTATGAAAATCTGTACATAAATACTGTAGGGGCAGCACGGTAGCGTAGAAGTTAGTGTAACACCATTACAGTGCCAGTGACTCGGGTTCAATTCCCACCACCGTCTAAGAAGTTTGTACATTCACCCTGAGACTGCGTGGGTTTCCTCTAGGTGCTCAAGTTTCTACCCAGATTTCAAAGATGTACAAGGCATTAGGTTCATTGGTCCCATGGGTATAATTGGGTGGTGTGGCCTCGTTTGGCCAGAAGGGCCTGTTACTGGGTTGTATCTCTAAATAAAATATACATGTTTGTAGTTATGTACTTATACACATTTTATTCGATATCTGCCCTTTAACCTCTAACTATATTCCTATCTAATTCTTTATAATTGTTGAATGTTATTGTTTTCACTCTGACCAGCACACCACAGTAAATTCCTAATACATGTAGATGTGTTTGGTGAATAAAGTTGATGCTTGATAAATAAAGACTGTCAAACAACCAGTAAGCAAAAGAAGACAAATTGTGCAAAAAAATGAGAACATGAGTTATAAAGTATTTGAAAGTGAGTCTCTAGGTATGGAATCAGCTCAGAGCTAAGGTGAGTGAAGTTATCCAAGATGGGTCAGGAGCCAGATGGTTGTAGAGCAATAACTGCTCCTGAACCCGTTGGTGTGGGATGTGAGGCTCCTACCTGATGGTGGTTGTAGCAGGAAGAGAGCATCGCCTGGATGGGGGAGTGGAGGGTCTACAATGTTGGATGCCACTTTTTTCTGGCAGCGCTCCTTGTAAATGCAGTCAGTGATGAGGAAGACTTGGCCTGTGCTGCACTCGGATGTATGCACCACCTTCTGTTCCTGGGCATTGATGTTTCCATATGAAGATGGAATGTAACCAAACTTAAGGAAGAACAGCAGGTTCTTGGGGATGTGAGATTATTACTGAATGGAGGTATGGTGGCCCTCAGCAAGGAATTATTCTCCTTCAAGCAAATAAGGTTATAAAGAAATTTGACAGAATATTCATAATTTTTTGGGGAGGAGTTGAGATGGATGGCATGAGGGCTTGGAGAAATTGTTAAAAGGATAGAGGAACTATTTCCATGGGCAGATAGATCAAATACATTGATTTAAGGTAAAGACAGAACGAAGCATGGTTTCTTTTTTAAAGTTCAAAGTAAATTTTATTGTCAGAGTATATATGTTGCCACATAAAACCATGAGATTCCTTTTCCTGTGCGAATACTCAGCGAATGTATAGAATAGTAGCTATAACAGAATCAGTGAAAGATCAAGTAGAGTGCAGAAGATAATGAACTGTGCAAATGCAAATATAACTAATTAGCAATAAATAATGAGAACATGAAAGAACAAGATAGAGTCCTTCTAGTGATATCGTTGGTTGTTGGAACATCTCAATGGATGGGCAAGTGAGTGTAGTTATCCCCATTTGTACATGAGGCTAACGTTTGAGGGGTAGTAACTCTTCTTGAACCTGGTGGTGCAAATCTTGATGCTCTTGTACTTTCTACCTGATGGCAGCAGCAAGAAAATAGCATGGCCTGGGCAGCGAGGATCTTTGATGATGAATGCTGTTTTTGTACAACAGCACTTGAAGTAGATGTATTCAATGGTTGATGGCTTTACCCATGATGTACTGGACTGAATCCACTACCTTTTGTAGAATTTTCCTTTCAAAGACTTTGGCCATAATGCAGCCAGTCGATACACTCTTCACTACACACCCATATAGAAGTATGTCTAAATTTTTGATATCATGCCAGATCTCTGCAGGCTACTAAAAAAGTAGAGGCACTGCCATGCTTTCTTCACAATTGCATTTACATGCTGGGTCCAGGACAGGTCCTCTGAAATAGGAGCACCCAGGAATTTAAAGTTGCTAACCCACTGCACCTCCAATCACCTCTGATGAGGACTTACTCATGGACCTCTGGTTTCCCTCTCCTGAAGTCTGCAACCAGTTCCTTAGCCTTACTGTCATTGAGTGAGAGGTTGTTGTTATGACACCACTCAGACAAATTTTCAATCTCCCTCCTGTACGCTGATTCATCAACTCCTTTGATATGGCCCACAACAGTGGTGTCATCAGCAAACTTAAACATAGTGCTGTGCTGGGGCTGTGCCTAGCCTCTCAGTCATTGGTATAAAGCGAGTGGAGCAGGGCGCTAAGCTCAAAGCCTTGTAGTGCTCCTGCGCTGATGGAGATCATGGAGGAGATGTTTTTGCCAATCTGAACTGGCTGGGGTTTGCAAGTGAGGAAATCCACGACCCAATTGCACAAGGAGGTATTTTAGAGTTTATTGATTAGTTTTGAGGGGATGATGGTATTAAATGCTGTAATCAATAAAGGGCATCATGATGTATTCATCTTTGCTGTTCAGATGTCCAAGGTTTTGTGAAGAACTAATGAGATGGCATCTGCTGTGGACCTGTTGCTCTGGTAGGCAAATTGGAGCAGATCGAAATCGAGCTTCAGGCAGGACCTGATATGTTTCATCACCAGCCTCTCAAAACAGTTCATCACTGTGGATGCAAGTGCAACTGGGCAATAGGCATTGAGGCAGATCACCACTTGAGCACCGGTATAATTGAAGCCTGCTTAAAGCAGGTAGATACCAGACACTACTGAAGTGAGAGGTTGAAGATATCGGTGAATATACCAGCCAGTTGGTCAGCACAGGTCTTTTTTACATGGCCAGGTATCCCATCTGGTCTGGGTGCTTTCCTTCGATTCACTCTCCTGAAGGCAACCTGCATGTCAGCTTCAGATACTAACATCAAAGGATTGTCAGGAGATGTGGGGGTCTGCAATGTTTTTTCCAGGTTCTTACAGTCAAAGCGAGCATTGAAGGCATTGGGCTCAACTGGAAGTGAAGCTCTGCTGTACCCCACATTGCTTGATTTAACTTTGTAAGAGGTGTTGGCATTCAAACCCTAGCACAGCTGGTGAGCATCCATTGTCGATTCCACTTTGGTCTAGAATCTTCAATTCGTCCATGTGATGGCTTCTTGCACCTCTTGCAGCATTCTTGGTCTTCAGACCTGAATACATCTGATCTATCTCTGATCAGCAAATCTCCGATCTCATGTGGTTCATCATGGTTACCGCAGAAGAGATGCATAAAATTAATGGAAACAGATTTGACAGTAACTTTCAAAATTTCTACTTAAAAAAGTGAAAGTTTTGCAGTGCTACTCGAAGGAATAAAAGGGCGTGGTTAATTGTGAAAGACGCTGCAAAGTTTTAATTGAGCAAATGATGACCTCAAATGCCGTCAGATTCTGTAGCTCTAACTAAATTCACTTAATATTGAGGCAAACCACTGTGTAACTACATTATCACTTATTTGACAACTTAACTTGCATGAGTACAAGATAAAGGTAGCATCTGCTGTTATGTCATTGCTCGACACCAGAGGAACCATATCAGAAGAAATTAAGGATGTGGTGTTTTTTATGGCAATGATGATCATCTTCCAGTTCTTTGTAGTTATACAGATCTTTATCAAGTCTTTAGTCACCTTAAGACCATAAGCCATAAAAGCAGATTTAGGCCATTCAGCCCATCAAGTCTGCTCCACCATTCCATCATGGCTGATTTATTGTTCCTCTCAGCCTATTTCCGTCTTCTCCACATAATCTTTGATGCCCTTACTAATCAAGAACTTGACAACCTCTGCTTTAGATACGCAATTACAAGGCCTCCACAACTGTCTGTGACAGTGAATTCAATAACTTTACCATCCTTTGATTAAACAAATTCCTCCTCATTTCTGTTCTAAAGGGACGTTCTTCTATTCTGAGGCTGTGTCCTCTGGTTCTGCAATCCCCCACTATAGGAAGCAAACTCTCCACATCCGCTCTGTGTAGGCCTTTCAATATTTGATAGGTTTCAATTAAATCCTCCATCATTACTTTTATCTCCAGTGAGTACAAGCCTAGAACCATCAAACGCTCCTTGTGCATTAACCCTTTCATTCCCAGGATCATTCTTGTGAAACTCCTCTGGACTCTCTCCAATGCCAGCACACCTGTACTTGGACAAGGGGCCCAAAACTACTCACAATTCTCCAAGTGTGGTCTGACCAGCTAGTGGTTCTGAAATGCCACTCACATTGAACTTAATGAATGTGTGCGCCAGCTCATGTATATCAGTCAACCACAGGAATGGTTGGGCAGGTTAATACTTTATGAGGCATTAATTATTTTAGTAAGTCCTCTTTATGTCAGACCTCTCATCCTGCACAGGCCCCTCACTGCATGTAAATCATCAAAATGTGAAAGCAAACAGACTTTTGGTTATACGTTAAGCAGTTCAGGATGAATGGCACCATAATCTTCCATCTGGCCTCTTTCCCATTCAGATGCAAATTGCAATGATCCTGTTTAATCTCAAAATCAAAATAAAGTTTATTATCAATGCATGTATACTGTATGTTACCATATGCTACCTTAAGATTCATTTTCTTCTACAGAAAAATTAAGAAATACGGTAGAATTTATGAAAAATATGCATATAGACTGACAAACAACCGTTGTGCATTCAGTGTCACTTTTCTGCATATGCTGTTGTAATGCATTGTTGTTTGAGTTAACTGTTGCCTTCCTATCAGCATGAACCAGTCTGGTCTTTCTCTTACCAGAATGGCTACTCACTGGATGTTTTTTTGTTTTTTGCACCATTCTCTGTAAACTGTGGAGATGTGTGTTAAAATCCCAGGAGATCAGCAGTTTCTGAGATCCTCAAACCACCCTGTCTGGCACCAACAAATTTGCCACGGTCAAAGTCACTTATATCATTTTTCTTTTCCATTGTGATGTTTGGTTTGAACAACACCTGAGCCTCTTGAGCAAGTCTGCATGCTTTAAAGCATTGAGTTGCTACCACGTGATTGGCTGATTAGATATTTGCATAATAGGTATAGGTGTACCTAATAAAGTGGCCACTGAGTGTATATCAGGCCAACTATTAAGCCTGATATACATGCTAAGAATGTTTTATTTCTGAAAAAGATCAGGATTGTCAAAAGTAGGACCTGGAAGTTTGAAGTAAGGTAATGGTGCTCCAGGGGCATGGTTGTGGTAATATCTGTGAAGAGAAGTAGGGAATGCTCTCCATTGTCAACGGGGCACGAGTTTGTCTGAGAACTATAAACTGAAGTGTAGATATAAAATTGTAAACCTGATTAATGCAATAGCATGCATTATCTCAGGTTTGCTGGTAAAGTCCTAGTTGTTAATGGTATGCAAAAGAGAATTAGATGAAGATAGGAAGAATAAAACTACCAAAGACTTCTTTTAAATAGGGTTCACGGTTCTGGTTCCAGTGTGGTACTGGTCTTTGCACACTCACCACACACTAAATGGTGATGGTGTGTGATGATGTTTCCCTCATCCTAGCCCTTGGCATCCATTACCAAAAGCTTTTATTTTAATATACAAAGATTTAGTAAGCTAGTTAGAGTCAGAGAAAACTACAGCGAAGAAATAGGCCCGTCAGCACATCCAGTCCATGTTGAGCCATTTAAATTGCCTGGTCCCATCGACCTGCACCCCTCCCATCCATATACTGTAACTATCCAAAATTCTCTTAGGCGTTGAAATCAGGTCACCTACACTGGCAACACATTCCACATTCTCATCACCCTCTAAGCAAAGAAGTCTCCCCACGTTCCCCTCAAGCATTTCACCTTTCACCCTTAACTCATGATGTCTAGTTGGAGTCTCATCAAGTGGGAAAAACCTGCTTGCATTTACCCTATCTATATCCCTCATAATTCTGTGTATATCTATCAAATCTCCCCTCCACCAGGGAGATCCCCTGTTCCAGGGAATAAAGTTCTAACCTATTCAATCTTTCCTTATAACTCAGATCCTCCAGTCCATGTTAAATTTCTCTTTACTCTTTCAACCTTATTTACATCTTTCCTGTAAGCAGGTGACCAAAACTGCCCACAATACTCCAAATTAGACCTCAGCAACATCTTGTACAACTTCAACCTACCATCCCAACTCCTGTACTCAATACTTTGATCTATGAAGGCGATGTAACAAGCCTGTGTACCTGTGGTGCCACTTTCAATGAATTATGGGCTTGTATTCCCAGATCGTTCCGTCCTCCCACACTCCTCCGTGCCCTGCCGCTCACAGTGTACTGTGATTGATTTTTAATTCATTGACTATAATGCTGTTTGGTATTTATTTGTTAAATAGAACAATCCATTTGCTTTATTTTAGAAATCGTGCTAGCATTAACGGTAGCTTCTTTTAGTCAGCATAGATAGGACCTTCTGTGTCGTAGCCATTCAATGTTCCCACAACTAAACTGCCTCGCTATTACATTTTATAAATAATGGAATGAGTCAGTTATCATACTGTTTACAAATTGAAAAATGTTTGTCATATATTTCCCTAATGATTCCAAATTGTGAATAAAACATTCCAGAAGGCTAAGATGTTTATAACAGTAAGTTGCATCTCTTCTCCAAAACAGCATTAACATTGATGATAAATAATGGTTGTCAATATTAGAACATTACTTCACTATCGGTCTTGCTAAAGTAATCTAAATCATTATGAATGTACAAGGATTGTCCTGAACAGCAGCAGCAATTATATGATGTAGTAGTTCTTAATGTCTGGCCTTGTAATCAGCTTTTCTTTCTTCGTGTTTTCCACATAACACTGTAGAAAACACAGCTTCAAATATCTGAAAGTGCATTCAGAGGAAGTAATTGAAAATATGTCCAAGTATTATATTAGCTCTGAGCAGAGTGCGTTTAAAAAATCCAATTTGTTTTGATATTGGAATATAAAGGGGCAGCACAGCCATGTCGAGGTTCGCATAGCACAGTTGCAGTGCCGGAAATCCGGGTTCATTGCTGCCAGTGTGTGTACGTTCTCTCCGTAACTGTGCGGGTTTCGTCTGGATGTGCTGATTTCCTCCCACATCCCAGGTGCTTACGGGTTGGTCACGTGGCTGTAATCGGGTGGCCCAGGCTCTTTGGGCCAGGATGGCTTGTTACCATGCTGTATCTCTAAGTAGGATAAAGTATCACAGCCTTTTCTGTAACTATTGGTCGTTATTGGATTGGCAATAAACAATCATAGATCTGCAGGTTTTATGGAGACTCTTCAAAAGAGAAGAAAGGGGGTGATGAAGTTCAGAATGAGAATTCCTGCTCTCAAAAACAAAACACAGGCCGGTGGGAGCACGGCTGCGACCTGAGGGAAGTGGGGACATGGAGGAGGCCAAGATAAGTCTGTCCACACACTATAGAGCTGGTGCAGGCAGTTTGGAAATTGATCGGAAGAGTTTTTGAATACTTGGAATGCATGAAAGTATTGGTGTGGAAAGGAGGCACATCTCCTTTGAGCATGGCTCCAGTGAAACAGCTGGATGTGAGGGGTATTGTGCTTTATTGCTGTAATCTTACTCACAGCTCCCGAGATCAGAAGAAATGCATTCAGATCTTTTTGTCAGAAATAACCCGAAAATAAGATACTTATTTATTTATTCTATAGAACATAACAGCACAGTACAAGCCCTTTGGCCCCAAATATTGTGGCAACCTTTTAACCTCCCCTGAGGTCAATCTAATTCCTTCCCTCCCACATACCCCTCTATTTTTCTATCATCTCTTACATGTTCCTTCTACTATTACACCTGGCAATGCATTTCATGCAACTGCCACTGTCCGTGTGTAAGTCACCTCTCCTTCTCCTTCGCTCCAAAGAGAAAGACCCTATTTCGCTCAACCTACCCTCCTACATCATGCTCTGTTGTTTAGGCATCATCCTGGTAAATCTCCCTAAAACTTCCACATCCTTCCTATAATGAGAGGGTCAGAATGGACACGATACTCCCAGTGTAGTCTGACCAGTTTTATAGCCACAGCATTACCCTGCAGCTTTTGAACCCAATCTCCCATCTAATTAAGGCCAACGCCTTCTTAACCACCTTATCAACTTGCATGGTAATTTTGATGGATCTATGGATGTGGACTCCAAGATCCCTCTGTTCATCCCTCTGTTTCTCCACACTGCTAAGAATCTTGCCATTAACCCTGCACTTTGCCTTCAAGTTTGAATTATGTTTTGTAACTCAACGCTTTGGAAGGCAAATTGCATTGAGTCAGTAAGTAATTTTGTTCAGGCAGGTCAATGTTTAATGAAATTTAGTAGCTGTGATATTTCCTCTGAGGTTCTTTTTGACAATTAAGTGTTTTATCACTTGTGTTTCCTTCCCATTGGTTCACAGAAAAACTAAATGCCTACCAGCATGAGTTCCGTGCTCTGAGAGAGCGTCTTCGTGTGGCTGAGCATCGAGCTTTGCAGCGTTCTTCTGAACTAAATGCTGTGCTGGAGCAGTTCAAAAGGATAGTGGCTTCATCAAATGGCAGCAAAGAGGCTTTGAACAATTTCTCAGGTAATTCTTATTTGGGATGTGAATCGGATTAGTGTTCTTTTATTCCCACACAGCAATAAACTGTAACATTGACCCCCAACCAAAACTGAAAAGTGAAATTATATTAGATTGATTGCTGTCATTAAAAGCTTGATGGTTTAAGCCGATTAAAATAAGAGGCTTTAATGTAGCGCTTCAATTGCAGTTTTAAGATGGACTCAAATGTACTCTCCTTCCACTATGTTACATATTGCCCAACTCTCAGTGACTTGCTCTCCAACTCATGAACATAGAACTTTACAGCACGATGGCCCACGATGTTGTGTTAACCTTTTAACATACTGTAAGATCACATTTCCTTCTCATAGCTTTCTATTCTTCTATCGTTCATGTCGATCTAAGAGTGCCTTAAATGTCTCCAACGCATCTACATCTACCACCACTCCTGGCAGCTCATTCCACACAGACTCTGTGTACACACAAAAAAAAACTTGTCTTTGATATCCTTGCCAAGGGCATTCTTTGACTGGAAAATTGTGAGAGCAGTCTTAGATAATTGCCAAGTTGAATTGCTTTGCATCCTTGGGGCAAGTATTTGCCTGCCATTTGATTTTATGCATGACAAAGAGTTCCTCTATTCATTGTTTTACACTCGTGTATTATGCAAATATGAACAGAAAAGGAGCCGAGAATCCAGGGGCTGTCATTGCACTAGTCACCATCTGTAGAATGTATGGTCATCAGTTCAATGTGTAAGGGGTCAAAAAAAGCAGGAAGAAACACAACACATGAGACTCTGCTGCTGGAAATCTTGAGCAAGACACAAAAGATGCTGGAGGAACCCGACAGGCCAGACAGCATCTATGGAAAGGAATAAAGAGTCAATGTTTTGGGCCAAGACTCTTCATCAAGACTCGGCCTTCCTCCAGAACCTTGTAGGAAGAAAGGAAATAAAGAAAGAAGAAAAAATAATTCTGGACTTTTAGCGAAAATAAGGAGATCTATTTGACATTATCAGGCAATTTTCACGATATTCCAATGTTAACTATACATGGTAAATGTTCAAAACTTTTTCCTTCCAATGTCAAGTTTAGAGCAGATCATTGGACAACATGCCTTCCATTTCAAGTGGCCATAGTCAACTCTTAGTTCAAAGTAACTTGTACAACCCTGAGATTCATTTTCTAGCAGGCAAACTCAATAAATCCTTACAGATTCAATGAAAGACTGCACCAACAGGATGTTCAACCAAAAGACGACAAACTGCACATACAAAAAGAAAGAAATAGTAATAATAAATAAGCAACGAATATCAAGGGCAAGAAATGAAGAGTCCCTGAAAGTGAGTCAGTAGGTTGTGGGAACATTTCATTAATGGTGCAAGTGAAGTTGAATGAAGTTATCCTGTTTGATTAAAGAGATTGATGGTTGAGGGGTAGTAACTGTTCCTGAACCTGATCGTGTGAGTCCTGAGGATCCTGTACTTTTTTTTTCCTGATGGAGTTTTCCTTAGCAGACTCTGGAGTGGTGGTGCACTGTTCTACTATGCAGTAACACCTGCACAAATATAACCTTCATGGAAGAGTCATCAGAAGAAAACCTTTCCTGCGTCCTCACCACAAAATTCAGCGTCAGAAGTTTGCAAAGTAACATCTAAACAAGCCTGATGCATTTTGGAAACAAGTCCTGTGGACTGATGAAGTTAAAATAGAACTTTTTGGCTGCAATGAGCAGAAGTATGTTTGGAGAAAAAAGGGTGCAGAATTTCATGAAAAGAATACTTCTCCAACTGTTAAGCACAGGGGTGGATCGATCATGCTTTGAACTAGTGTTGCAGCCAGTGGCACGGGGAACATTTCACTGGTAGAGGGAAGAATGAATTCAACTAAATACCAGAAAATTCTGGAAGCAAACATCACACTGTAAAAAAAAAGCTGAAGATGAAAAGAAGATGGCTTCTACAACAGGATAATAATCCTAAACACACCTCAAAATCCACATTGGACTACCTCAAGAGGAGCAAGCTGAAGGTTTTGCCATGGCCCTCACAGTCCCCCAGCCCAAACATCAACGAAAATCTGTGGATAGACCTCAAAAAAGCAGTGCATGCAAGACAGCCTAAAGAATTTCACAGAACTAGAAGCTTTCTGTAAGGAAGAATGGGCAAACATCCCCCAAAGAAGAATTGAAAGACTCTTAGCTGGCTACAGAAAGCATTTACAAACTGTAATACTTGCCAAAGGGGGTGTTACTAAGTACTAACTATGCCGGGTGCCCAAACTTTTGCTTCAGACCCTTTTCCTTTTTTGTTATTTTGAAACTGTAAAAGATGGAAATAAAAAAGTAATCTTGCTTAAAATATTAAAGAGAATTGTCATCTTTAACTTCATTGCTTTTTGGAAATCAGGTCATCTTTTACTCGCTTATCTATTCACAGTAACAGAAATTTTGACCAGAGGTGCCCAAACTTTTGAATGCCACTGTAGCTTTAAAACTTTTTTAAAGGTTAGGTTTTTTTTAACCTGTCATGCGTACATCACACCAAAACATACAGTAAAATGTGTTGTTTGCATCAAATTTGGTCAGTGAAGGTTATGCTGTGGATAGCCTGCAAGTGTTGCCACCCTTCCAGCACTGGCATAGCATGCCCACTACTTTCTAATCCTTCATATCCCATACATCCTTGGAATGTGAGGGGAAACTGGAGAACCCAGAGGAAACCCCTGTGGTCACAGGGAGAGCATACAAACTTCTTACAGACAGCAGTGGGAATTGAACCTTCGTCTGCAATCACTAGTGCTGTAACACAATTGTGCTGACTGCTATACTACTGTACCACACCCCTGTTAAACTTCTCTATTTTTCCAAATAATACCAAGGTAGATCTTTTGCATCAGTCCAAGAGACGAGTTGTATCCTTGGTCCCAAGTCCCTTCCATACTGGATCTTTTAACTAAAAGTCATTAGTTCTGCAAAAGGAATTATAAATGTCGGTATAAACAACAGATCTACACGTATGCCCTCATTCCTCCTCTTGCTGAATAGACTCTGTGTGTGAATGCTCTCGGCCTGACACATCAACCGTTTATTCCTTTCCACAGGTGCTGCCTGACCTGTTGGTTTCCTCCACCATTTTGTGTGTGTTACTCTGGGTTTCCAGCATCTGCCAAACTGCTTGTATATTTTTTCTGACGTTTGGATGAATGAAAATCATATTTTGCCTATTTCTGCACTTCATAGAGAAAGAAAATACTCAGAATAATTAATTTTAATGTTATTTACTTTACATACATATATTTGTTTATTTTTTCATATGTATTATTTATTTCCAATTATGCATTTAGTTTTTCATGATTTTGTAATTTAGACAGATCAACCTTTGTAAAACAAATTAAATGGTATTGAACATAATATTAGATAACATTTTCTAACTAGATAACTGGATGGGCTGAAAGGCCTGTTTCTGCACAGTACTTTTCTATGACTCTGTTAGGAAGCCTGAACATTTTTATGAATTATTTTCAGATGATGCCAAAAAGATATTGAAAGACTTGACCAACAGAAATGCTCTACAAGTGCCAAATATTTACCACCACATGCCCCATTTACTTAACAACGAGGAGAGTCTCCAGCCTGCTGTGCAGGTTGGCCTCGGTAGAACAGGCGGTGAGTTACCAGCACGCTCATTTTTCTTGTATTAAACTGCAGAGGGTGAAGCAAAAGTACTTTAAATGAATATGAATTAATGCATAATTAATATAGCCTGGTTCTGAGATGCCCATTTCACTCTATTTGATGACTTTTTTTTGACAAATCAATGTGCGTTCAAAGCAAAATAGATTCCACTTCAATCAGTTCTATTCTTCACAAGCTGAAGGTGGCCAATAACTCAGAATGAATGTTATTATTATTCTAGTGTTGAAATTCTTCACAATCTAAAATCTCATGGGACATTTTTTAAATGCCTAATAAAATTCAGTTGACTTCCCCTTACTGAAAACTCTCATTAGATGTGTTGCAGCTGAATTTCAGTGTGGCAGTTTTTACTGCTCTTCATCATGTTACAACCCCTTTATTGAGTATGTTACCTTCTTTGAATAATAATCTGCTTTATTTACCCGATGTGATAAGAGAGCATACATTTGTGTCAAAAAGGAAAAAATGCACTTCATGTTGCAAAGAAGAAAACCATTTGGCCCATCTAGTACCAACTTAGTTTTTATGTTCTACAGAAACTTCTTCCAGCCCCACTTTAGCTTACCTTTTCAGCATTATGTTTCATTCCACTCTCCCTGAGGTACTTTCATAGGTCTTGCCTGCCAGGTGTTCAATTTTATTATCAGAGGGATAACTACATCGGGTATAAACACCATGATTTTATTTTGTAGCAGAAACACAGTATTGCACACTTAAACATGTAATTGCTGTTCACCTGAACCAGTATGTTGAAGTGAGCTCCATGCTTTTGTAATTTATAGTATTGCGCCAAGCTGCTGCCACAAAACAAGTTTCGCGACATATGCCAATGATAAGCCTGCTTCTGATTCTGAAAAGGTTTCTCCTGAAATCCCTATTGGATTTAACTGTGACCAGTTGCCAGGGTTTGTGCTTTGAGCAATTTATCAGGACGACAAGTGAAAAATTGATATCATGAAATTGTTTTTGTAGTTTTTTGCTATTATGGAAATTTCGGACTAAGATGGAAAGGATGCTCCTTGTCAATTGGTGAAGTCTTGGAGACTCTATTTGTTTAGTAAACACAAAGTATACTGCAGATGCTGTGGTCAAGTCAAGACGTACAAACAAGCTGGATGAACTCAGCAGGTTGAGCAGCATCTGTTGAAAGAAGCAGTCAACATTTTGGGTCGAGACCCTTCATCAGAACTAAAGGAGGAGGGGGCAGGAGCCTATAAAGAAGGGGGGGAGGGTGGAAAACCAATCAGAGGAAAGATCAAGGGGTGGGGGAGGGGAAGCAGGGAGGGGATAGGCAGGAGAGGTGAAGAAGGAATCTAGGGGGAAAGCACCATGGGTAGTAGAAGAAGGCAGAGTCATGAGAGGTGATAGGCAGCTAGAAGAGGATATGTCCATACATGGCCTCCTCTAGTGCCATGATGAGGCCAAACTTCGGTTGGAGGAACAACATCTCATATACCGTCTGGGTAGCCTCCAGCCCCTTGGTATGAACATCGAATTCTCCAACTTCCGGTAATCCCCTCCTTCTCCCTTCCCCCATCCCAGCTTCACTCTGTCTCCTCTTCTAGCTGCCTGTCACCTCTCATAACTCTGCCTTCTTCTACTACCCATGGTGCTTTCCCCTTAGATTCCTTCTTCACCTCTCCTGCCTATCCCCTCCCCCACCCCTTGATCTTTCCTCTGATTGGTTTTCCACCCTCCCCCCACCTTCTTTATAGGGCCCCTGCCCCCTCCTCCTTCAGTCCTGACGAAGGGTTTGGACCCGAAACGTTGACTGCTTCTTTCAACGGATGCTGCTGACCTGCTGAGTTTATCCAGCTTGTTTGTATGTCTTGAGGCATTGGTGCACTGTAAGTGTGGACCATTTGTAGGTCAGATACCAGGCAAATGGGCAGCCAGAAATGGTAGCCCTTGTCCTTGTGTGAAGGCATAAAAGGTTCTCATGTTGTGGACTCCTTATCTGGGAGCACTTTATGCAGTGAAGGACTCTGGATTCATATCCACATAGTGAGACTATCAGGACTTAAGAAGTGAACCATGAGCAAGATTACAAATGCAGAGTAGATCCTGCACCATCCTGACCTGCAAATGTATTGTCTTTTATCATCATGGGATCTAACTGCTACGGCATAGTAGCGTAGCAGTTAGCGTAACACTGTTACACCGCCAGCTGTGAGATTAGGATTCAATTTCCGCCGACATCTATAAAGAGTTTGTACATTCTCTCCGTAAACATGTAGGTTTCCTCAGGGTACCCCATTTTCCTCCCATATCCCGAAGACGTACATTTAAGGATGGTGAGTGGTGGACATGCTATGTTAGTGTAAAAAGCATGGTGACACATGTGGGCTGCTTAGCACAACCTTCACTAATTTGATTTGATGCAAGCAGTGGGTTTCACTGTATGTTTAGATGTACATACAACCATAGAACATTACAGCGCAGAAACAGGCCTTTTGGCCCTTCTTGGCTGTGCCGAACCGTTATTCTGCCTAGTCCCACTGACCTGCACCTGTCCCATATCCCTCCATACACCTCTCATCCACGTACCTGTCCAAGTTTTCCTTAAATGTTCAAAGTGAGCCCGCATTTACCACTTCATCTGGCAGCTCATTCCACACTTCCACCATTCTCTGTGTGAAGAAACCCCCCCCCCCCAATGTTCCCTTCAAACTTTTCCCCCTTCACCCTTAACCCATGTCCTCTGGTTTTTTTTCTCCCCTAGCCTCAGTGGAAAAAGCCTGCTTGCATTCACTCTATCTATACCCATCATAATTTTATATACCTCTATCAAGTCTCCCCTCATTCTCCTGCGCTCCAGGGAATAAAGTCCTAACCTATTCAACCTTTCTCGGTAACTATTTCTCAAGTCCCAGCAACATCCTTGTAAACCTTCTCTGCACTCTTTCAACCTTATTAATATCCTTCCTGTAATTCAGTGACCCAAACTGAACCCAATACTCCAAATTCGGCCTCACCTATGCCTTATAAACCTCACCATAACATTCCAACTTCATGTCACATTCCATACATGTGACAAATTAAGTTATTTTTTATCTTAATAAAATCACAAGTTAGACTTGATGTTCTTTTAATATTATTCAGATGAGGACTTTACTAGAGATGCCAGCACTTATTGTCCATCTTTATTGTGTCTTGTGTCTTGATGGTGACAGACATTACTCCCTGCTGGTCTTTCTGGTGGGAATGATTTTCTGAGTTAAGCAGCTGCTCTGTGTCATCAATGCAGAAGATTCCATGGAAGTATTATAATGCGTTTTATCCCACTGTCCTGACCAGTGTTTATCAAGCAACATCACCAAGAGCTCGCGGCAGAGGGTTTGCAGCTGCTTGGCCCACTGCATCTTTGCTGATAGTTAAAGTGCAAAACAGAAAATACTGGAGACACACAACAGGCCAGGCTGCATCTGTGGAGAGAAAGTCAATCTCTGTTTCAGGGTAAAGATCCTCCATCTAAACTGGGAAAGAAAGTAAACATGGACTATAGGGAGAAATTGGACAAACTTGAATTGTTTTCTCTGGACCAGTGGAAGCTGAGGAAAGACCTGACAGAAATCTATAAGATTACGAAAGATATAAATAGACCAGACAGGGTTTTTTTTTCCCTCCCAGGGCTGAAATGTCTAATGTTAGAAGGCAATTTTTTTACATCCGGGGTTGTGGGTTTCGGCAATGCACTGCCATTAATGGTAGCGCAGACAAATACAACAGAACCTTAGACTGGCACATTAATGGGCAAAGAGTTGAGGGATATGGACCTTGTGCGGGTAGAAGGATGAGATTAGTTAGGCATGTAATTACAAGTTTAATTAGTTCGGCACAGCATCGTGGACCTTGGCCTGTCCGTGTCCTGTTCTGTTCTATGTTCTAAAACCTAGAAGAAGCTGTTTGTAAGAGTTTGCTTTGTGCAAGTTGCTGGTGCCTTTAAAACAGTGACTTTGTCTTACACGTAGACTGACTGCGAAGTGTTCTGGGACATCTAAAGTTTGTAAAGGCAATGGGTAAAATGCACATCTTTAATTCAGGTTAAGTTCAACAAAGAGATCTTTATAGTAGGTCCACTATGATGAGGAATTTGAGAGCAGGAAGATCTAAGCTCCTCCCTAGCGAGCCTTAGTGCAGTAAATTAGGCACAGAGCCTGCCAGAGTAGAAACAATAACTTCCCCTTGTTCTGAATTTTACAGATAAACTTTATATGAGATTTATTTGTATACGCAAATGATATCATTAAGTTTAATGAGGCCTCACAAAGGAAGAAAATAGTTTGCATTTGAACAAGTAGTTTAGTGCAAACAGTACGAAGACTATTTTTACTGAGTCGGTTTCCTGTGATTAGGAGATGTCATTCTGGAGCTTACCGTGTTTGGTTCATACAGTAATTTGTAATGTTAGCCAATCTTCCATGTTGTTTTAAACTGATTCATTGTCTTGCCATCTGGAAGTATCATTGTTGGAATTTACAGCCAGTCATTGACAAAAAGCAAAAGCCAATTTTTTTAAAAAACCTAATTTAATCAATTGGTAAGCCGGAATATTAAGATCATTAATATTAAGAATTACAGAAGACTTGAAAAGTATACCTTTTAGACAACAAATCAAACCTCAGATTCAAAACTCCTCAGATAATGAAGCAATTCACAGCCAAATGCAGCAAGACCTGAACAATATCCAGGCCTGGGCTGATAGGCGGCAGGCAACGTACCTGCTGCATATGTTCCAGACCATGACCATGTACAAGAAGAGAAAATTCTGCTGTCACCCACTGACATTCAATGGCATTGCCATTACTAAAACCCACACAATCAATAACCAGGGAGCTGACTTGGTCCAGAAACTGAACTGGCATTGTCACATAACAATATGGCCAAGAATGTTCACAGTGAGCATCTTGCCTCCTACAACGCCGAAACCTGTCTACCATCTCTGAGGCTGAAGACAGGAGTGTGATAGAATCTCCTCCATGTGTCCGGAGAGTGTAGCTTCAACAATACTTAAGTGTTGCTGTTGGTGTATTATTGTCCCATGTACCAAGATACAGTGAAAATCTTGCCTTTCATTCACTTCATGCAGATCAGATCATTACACAGCACATTGAGCTAGAACAAGGTAAAACCATAACAATTCAAGATTTAATATTTAATGTAATTTCCTGTACATTCATGTAAAGGAGAGTGAAATACTTTTGCTCTGGATCCGATGCAGCACAAAAAACCCGCAAAGGATAAAGAACATAATAATTTAAAAATATACACAAAAAGCATAAATATATAAGATAGCTTATATGCACTGATTGTATGTCCATAAAGTGACAGGACGCTGTACATAAGGTGACTGATGGAAAGTAATAAAATAGTGGTGGAATTAGCAGGTGGAGGTGTTGATCAGCCTTACTGCTCGGGGAAGATTTTTTGAGTCTGGTGGTCCTGGTGTGGATGCTGTGTAGCCTCCTCTCTAATGAGAGTGGGACAAACAGTCCATCAGGAGGGTGGGTGGCAACCTACATGATGCTTTCCAGCCGAAAAAAGTGTAAAAGCAACCAAAAAGGTGCAGTGCAGGTGAACAGTAAACAACAAGATTGTAGCGAGGTAGATTGTAGTGCCAAGAGTCCATCTTCTTGTACAAGAGGTCTGTTGAAGAATCTGATAACAGTAGGTTAGAAGTTGTCCTTGAGCCTGTTGGTATGTACTTGACATCGTATGCATAGCAGTCTATTTGAGGGACACTCCATCCACTCACTTGACCACTGAGACACAGTAGCAGCAGGACGTGCTGCAGCAGCTCACCAAGACTCCTTTGACATCACCTTCCAAACTCAGGACCTCTACCAGATGGAAGGACAAACACAGTAAAAGCAAAGGGTATGCCACCACTTCTACATTGCCATCCAAGCCACAAGCCATCCTGATATTCCAAAACATAATGCTATTTCCCCACTATCATTTAGTCAAAATCCTAGAACTCCCTCAATATCGGCGTTGTTGGGATACCCATGCCTCAGGGGGTCTGCAGCAACTCACAGCACCTCCTAAAGGACTCCAAGGATGGGCTATTAAATGTAGCTCAGTCTACGAAGCCTACACTCCTTGAAAGAACTTAAATGGATATTTTGCGGTTTCAAGCTGAAGCAGAGCAACAGCTTCTCCTAGCAACACACACAAAATGCTGGAGGAACCCAGCAGGCCAGGCAGCATCTATGGAAAAGAACAAACAGTCGATCGTTCAGGCCGAAACCCTTTATCAGGACTGCGGGGGTGAAAAGATGGGAAGTCGGAGTAAGAAGATGGGGAGGGGGAGGTGGGAGGTGAAGTACAAGGTGATAGGTGAAACCAGGAGAGGGATGAAGTAACGAGCTGGGAATATGATTGGTGAAAGAGATAAAGGGCTGGAGAAGGGAGAATCTGATAGGAGAGGACAGAAGACCAAGGAAGAAAGGAAAGGGTGGGGGAGGAGCAACAGAGGGAGGAGATAGGTAGGTAAGGAGATGAGGGAAATGGGAATGGTGAAGGTGGGGTGGAGCAATTACTAGAAGTTTGAGAAATCGCTGTCCATGCCTTCAGTTTGGTGGCTACCTACATGAAATGTAATCCTCCAACCTGAGTGTGGCCTCTTCGTCACAGTAGAGGAGGCCACAGACTGACATGTGAGAATGGGAAGTAGGATTGGAATGGGTGGCCACTTGGAGATCCTGCTTTTTCCGGTGCTTGGTGAAGTGGACTCCCAGTCTATATCGCGTCTCTCCAATATACAAAAGGCCACACTGGAGCACCAGATGTAGTAGATGACCACAACAGACTCTCAGGTGTGGTGTTGCCTCACCTGGAAGGTCTGCTTAGGGCCTTGAATGGTAGTGAGGGAGGAGATGTAGGGGCACGTATGGCACTTGCTCTGTTTGCAAGGATTATGGTGTCTGTCTCGTGCAATAGCTTCTCCTGGAAAGCAAATGGATATTTGCTTTACAAATGATTTTCACTTTTGGTTGCAAGTGATGTAGACTTGATGGAACAAACGGCCTCATTTGTTGACATTGTAATTCTTTGATTTAGTGGCTCTCTGTTAGCTGTCTATTCAGTCAGTACTGAGGAGAGTTGTCCTTGACTGTCGCGTCTGGTCCTTTTAAAATGGTGTTGCTGGAGAAGGCTAGCATTATTAGATCCATAAAACCTTAAGACATAACAGTAGAACCTCCACTTTAAATGTACGCAATGACTTGGTCTCCACAGCTGTCCATGGCAACGTAATCCACAGATTCACCACCCTCTGGTTAAAAATATTCCTCCGCATTTCTGTTCTAAAGGGACACCCTTTTGTTCTGAGGCTGTGCCCTCCATTTCTAGACTCCCCCACTATAGGAAACATCCTATTCTCATCCATTCTCTAGCCTTTCAATATTTGATGGGTTTCAATGAGATCCCCACTTTTGTTTTCCTAAACTTCAGCAAGTAGAGCCCTACAGCCATCAAATGCAAATATTGGTCTGGCAAAATTAGTGGAGTGCTGGTATCTGTTCGTACCTAGATGTTTTGCTAGAATGGGAACCTGGAGATGCTACCATTCCATTGATGATGCATATTGAATGGATGGTCCTTGAGGTCCATCCTCTGGATCAGTAGTTCCCAATCTGGGGTCCATGGACCCCTCTGTTAGGGGGAAGGGTCCATGGCATAAAAGAGGTTGCGAACACATGCTCTAGATCATACATGATGCAGCCACAGTTACCCAGGGAGGGAGCATGTGAGTAGAGGCTGAGTGATGGACACCAGTCAAAGCAGACTGACACTTATGATATCAAGATGCTTCCTTGGTGTTGCAACCACTCTCATTCAAGTCAGTGACAAGCCTTCTACTGTGATGCTGAAGCATTCGGTGCAGGAAACTTGACCTTTGCATTGTTCATGTGGCCGTGAATGATGAGGACACTTCTCACACGTGGTTGGGCAAAGGTGCCTGATCTTTCCCTTGGTCTGGAATGACATTACCCGGCAGTTGGCAGGAAGAACGGGATAGCATCCAAGTTTGTTGCATGGCCAGGGAAGGGAGCATATGAGGAGAGGTTGTGTGAGCTAGGCTTTTCTCTTTGGGGCGAAGGAAGATGAGAGGTCACTTGATAGAAGTGTACAAAATGATAAGAGGCATAGATCGAGTGGAAGCCAGAGATGTTTTGCCAGGGCAGAAATGGCTAACACAAATGGACATAATTTTAAGGTGATTTGAGGGAAGTATAGGGGGATGTCAGAAGTAATTATTTTATATAAGAGGGCGGTGGGGATATGGAACACTCTGCCCAGGGTAGTGGTGGAGGCAGATACATTAGGAGCATTTAAGAAACTCATATGCATATGTGGAGGATAGAAAAATGGGGGGGCTAATCAGAATCAGAATTGGGTTTAATATCACTGTCGTATGTCGTGAAATTCATCTGTTTTTGCAGCTGCAGTATCATACATAAAACAAGCTATGCATTACAATAAGAAATAAATAAATATACTGTATAACACAGAAATTAAATAAGTAGCGTAAAAAGAGACCAAAAAATAGTGAGATGGTGTTCATGGATTGGTTCATTGTCTATTCAGAAATCTGATGGCAGAGGGGAAGAAGCAGTTTCTAACATGTTGAGACTATAGAACATAGAATAGTACAGCACATTACAGGCCCTTCGGCCCACAATGTTGTGCCGACCCTCAAACCCTGCCTCCCATATATCCCCCCACCTTAAATTCTCTGGGTTGAACTCCATCTGCCACTGCTCAGCCCACTTCTGCATCCTAGCAATGTCTCTCTGCAATCTTTGACAATCCTCTACACTATCTACAACACCACCAATCTTTGTGTCATCTGCAAACTTGCCAACCCACCCTTCTACTCCCACATCCAGGTCGTTAATAAAAATGACAAAAAGTAGAGGTCCCAGAACAGATCCTTGTGGGACACCACTAGTCACAACCCTCCAATCTGAATGTACTCCCTCCACCACAACCCTCTGCCTTCTGCAGGCAAGCCAATTCTGAATCCACCTGGCCAAACTTCCCTGGATCCCATGCCTTCTGACTTTCTGAATAAGCCTACCATGTGGAACCTTGTCAAATGCCTTACTAAAATCCATGTAGATCACATCCACTGCACTGCCCTCATCTATATGCCTGGTCACCTCCTCAAAGAACTCTTTCAGGCTTGTTAGGCATGATCTGCCCTTCACAAAGCCATGCTGTCTCTGATCAGACCATGATTCTCTAAATGTCCATAGATCCTATCTCTATGAATTTTTTCCAACAGCTTTCCACCACAGACGTAAGGCTCACTGGTCTATAATTACCTGGACTATCCCTACTACCTTTTTTGAACAAGGGGACACATTCGCCTCCCTCCAATCCTCCAGTACCACTCCTTTGGACAACGAGGACACAAAGATCCTAGCCAGAGGCTCAGCAATCTCTTCCCTCACCTCGTGGAGCAGCCTGGGGAATATTCTGTCAGGCCCCGGGGACTTATCCGTCCTAATGTATTTTAACAACTCCTCCTCTCCCTTAATATCAACATGCTTCAGAACATCAACCTCACTCATATTGTCCTCACCGTCATCAAGTTCCCTCTCATTGGTGAATACTGAAGAGAAGTATTCATTGAGGACCTCGCTCACTTGCACAGCCTCCAGGCACATCTTCCCACTTTTAACTCTAATCGGTCCTACCTTTACTCCTGTCATCCTTTTGTTCTTCACATAATTGAAGAATGCCTTGGGGTTTTCCTTTACCCTTCTCACCAAGGCCTTCTCATGACCCCTTCTTGCTCTTCTCAGCCCCTTCTTAAGCTCCTTTCTTGCTACCCTATATTCCTCAATAGACCCATCTGATCCTTGCTTCCTAAACCTCATGTATGCTGCCTTCTTCCACCTGACTAGATTTTCCACGTCACTTGTCACCCATGGTTCCTTCACCCTACCATTCTTTATCTTCCTCGCTGGGACAAATTTATCCCTAACATCCTGCAAGAGATCCCTAAACATCGACCACATGTCCATAGTCCATTTCCCTGCAAAAACATCATCCCAATTCACACCCGCAAGTTCCAGCCTTATAGCCTCATAATTTGCCCTTCCCCAATTAAAAATTTTCCTGTCCCCTCTGATTCTATCCTTTTCCATGATAATGCTAAAGGTCAGGGAGCGGTGATCACTGCTCACCCACTGACAGATCTGTGACCTGACCCGGTTCGTTACCTAATACTAGATCTAGTATGGCATTCCCCCTAGTTGTCCTGTCAACATACTGTGACAGGAATCCATCCTGGACACACTTAACAAACTCTGCCCCATCTAAACCCTTGGAACTAATCAAGTGCCAATCAATATTAGGGAAGTTAAAGTCACCCATGATAACAACCCTGTTATTTTTGCACCTTTCCAAAATCTGCCTCCCAATCTGCTCCTCGGTATCTCTGCTGCTGCCAGGGAGCCTATAGAATACCCCCAATAGAGTAACTGCTCCCTTCCTGTTCCTGACTTCCACCCATACTGACTCAAAACATTACCCACTCTTTCTGCAGCTGTAATAGTATCCCTGACCAGTAATGCCACACCTCCTCCCCTTTTCCCCTGCTCTCTATCCCTTTTAAAGCACTGAAATCCAGGAATATTGAGAATCTATTCCTGCCCTGGTGCCAGACAAGTCTCCGTAATGGCCACTACATCATAATTCCATGTATGTATCCAAGCTCTCAGTTCATCACCTTTGTTCCTGATGCTTCTTGCATTGAAGTACACACATTTTAGCCCTTCTACCTTACTACCTTTATACCATTTATTCTGCTTCTCTTTCCTCAAAGCCTCTCTATACGTTAGATCTGGCTTTACTCCATGCACTACTTTCACTGCTTTATCGCTCTGGGTCCCATCCCCCTTGCAAATTAGTTTAAACCCTCCCGAACCATGCGAGCAAACCTACCAGCAAAGATATCGTTCCCCCTCGAGTTCAGGTGCAACCCATCCAATCTGTACAGGTCTCACCTTCCCCAGAAGAGATCCCAATGGTCCAAAAATCTAAAATCCTGCCCCTTGCACCAACTCCTCAGCCACGCATATAACTGCCATCTCCTCCAATTCTTACCATCACTATCACGTAGCACTGGCAGCAATCCTGAGAACATCACCCTTGAGGTCTTGTTCTTCAGCCTTCTGCCTAGTTCCTGAAACTCACACTTCAGGACCCCATCCCTCTTCCTGCCTATGTCGTTGGTCCCAACATGTATCACGACTTCTGGTTGCTTTCCCTCTCGTACCAGGATTTCATGCACCCGGTCAGAGACATCCTGGACCCTGGCACCCGGGAGGCAACAAACCATGCGTGTTTCCTTCTCGTGTCCACAAAATCTCCCGTCTGCTCCCCTGACTATAGAGTCTCCAATGACGACAGCCCTCCTCTTCTCCGTCCCATCCTTCTGCACCACAGGATCAGACTCTGTGCCACCGTGGCTCACACCTGGTCGGTCATCCTCGCCAACAGCATCCAGGACAGTAAACATATTATTCAGGGGAATGGCTACAGGGGTGCTCTGCAGTACCTGTCTACTCTCCTTCGCTTTCCCTCCTCGGACTGTCACCCAACGACCTGATTCCTGCAGCCTAGGTGTAACTACCTCCCTGTAGCTCTCATCTATGACTGCCTCATTCTCCCTTATGAGTCGAAGGTCATCCAGCTGCTGCTCCAGATTCCTCACACGGTCTTCCAGATCGCCCAGCCGCAAGTACTTCTGGCTGTTGTGACTCTGTGGGAAAGGGGAGTTCCCCCAAGACTGCCACATCTCACAGGAGAGGCACATCACCATCTCAGGAGGCATTGTAAAGACTAACTGAGAACAAACTCGTCCTCTGCCTCTTCCCGTCGAAGCCTCTCGAGTCAAAGCCTCAAATCTTCACTCCTTCACTGGCCCACTCACTCACTGTCTGCTTTCCAACTATGTTGGAGGGATCTGTGTAGGTTAAAAAGGTTGACACAATGTCATGGACCAAAGGGCCTGTACTGTACCGTTATGTTCTGTTACATTCTGAATAGCATTCTTTGGATGTCCGTGGTAATTGGTGATGGGGTTACTGTTGTGCCAAGGGTGAGCAACAATTACTGGTAACCTAGAGAGAAAAAAACAACCATGATTTAAATCACCTAATTCTCCACTGTGGAACTGAGCAACAGCATGCTTGTAACAGTAAAACTCACAACTGCAACCGGAGATTTTATGCAAGTATTTCTACTCACTCTGCTTGGCTGGTTTGCAGCTGGTACAAGATTTGGGAAGTAATCTTCAATGACTGTGCTCGTGTACCCATGAAATCTCTCCATTACCAACTCTTTAAACCTAACTGCAGTGAGAGAACATTGCTGCACCCTTCCCCCACCAACTCTCCCACATCTGCACCTAAGAATGAGCCAACTTTATTAATTTCTTTTCTCTCAATGTCAACTTCCATTATATAACTTGTAAGTTTTGCTTTAAGTAATAGAATGAATGTGAATCAATCGTCTTGAGGTAGTAGAGTCAGAATCCGGTTCATTATCACTGGCATATATCGGGAAATTTGTTGTTTTGTGGCAAGTCATACACTATTTTATGAGTCACAAAAAAAGAGAGACGTATCGAGCTGGTGTTCATGGATTTATTAACTGTTTAAAGAGCTGAAGGCAGAGGGGGAGAAGGAACTACACATTATATAGTGTTATGCAGCATGAAAGCAGGCCATTTGGCCCAACCTGCCCATGCTGATTTAGATGCCTTCCTTAGCTAGAACTATTTTCAGTGTTTGGCCTATACTGTACCTCTCTAAAATGAGGGTCTAAAGTGAGAGTCTAAACCTTCCCTATCCATTTTCTGCCTAAGTATTGTCTAATTGTATCTGCATCTTCAGTTCCTTTAGTAGCTTACACCATACTCCACAACCTTCTGTGTGGGGCAAACCCACCCCGCTAACTCCTCCACCTTTCTCCTTGGGCCTGTGCACTCCCCTACTCTTGGGGTGGGGGAGGGTGCTACCTTGAAGAGGATGGGCTGCAACAGCAGAAGACCATACTGGGTTCTACTCCTGTACCTAATAAAGTGGCCACTGAGTGTGGATGATCACATTGATCCTCAAGGAGCTCTATTCTCCCCTTACTTACCCTTTTACTTGTAGAATATCTTAGAAGTCTCCTTTACCTTGCCCGCCAGAGTGATTTCACATCTTTCTTTTGCACTTCTAATTTCCCTCTTACGGATAGCACTACGTTCCTTCTGCTCCTCGAGGGTTTGGTTTCTGAACAGACGTTGCCTGATGTGCTGTGTTTTCCAATGTTCTCTGTCATTCGGGTTTCCAACGCCTCCAGTTTTCATGGACCAATTGTGTGTGTGCTTTTTCGGCTCTAGTGTCCTTGGTGTTGGGAATTCCCACCGTGAAAAGAAAAGTGAAGTCCTACCTTGCGGAGACACTTCACTCATTGATAGATAAACTGTCCACTGAAGAGAAGTTGGATTGTGTAATAGTGGTATTTATAGGCGAGGTAAGTGTACTGTTTGCTTGCTGCCCAGTCTTTGTATTTTGCACTTGGTTTATCTGCTATTATTAGTGTTTTTAACTATGGTGGTGGATGTTGAAATGAAACCATTTTGCCAATTTTGTTTTAAGTGTTGCATTAGCCATTTTATTAGATCTCAGATGTTCAGGTCTGGTAAAATGGCCATGACATAAAATAGTGCCCTCTCCAAGACTCTGACTGACCTGCAGTTTGTTTCCACCATTTTCTGCTTTAGTTTTCCAGCATCTTCCATGTTATTCTTTTGAATTTTTGCTTTCAAATACACTTCCACCTATTTCCTCCCAGCATTTTACTTTATCATCCCCTCCTCCACCCACTCACCTTCCCCCTGACCTAATCTTAACTACCACCTGCCAACTTGTACTCCTTTCTCCTTCCCCCGACTTCTTTCTGGCTTCTACCCCTCTCCTTTCCAGTACTGATGAAGGGTCTCAGCCCGAAATATCAAATGTCTATTCCCCTCCATGTTTGCTGCTGGAGTTGCAGAGTTCCTCCATCATTTTGCATGTTTTGCTTCAAGTACTCTCTGCTTGTTACCTTGCTATCTTGATTGAAATTCCTACATACTGACTGTAGACAGTCAGCTGGTTGTACTATATATGGACACTAACAGAGCCCGCACAATGAGCTTGTGAAGAGCTGCTTAGTCATGAAATCACATTGTAGGTTTCTTATTGCTATTTGTTCTGAAATCGATTTTAAAATTAAAAGTGAAGATCTATAGATTTTGTTTGTAAGATTTGGACATAGCTCCTGATTCAGAGGTTTGAAGATTAAAGATTAGCGTTATATGTCACATGTACAAACGGAACTTTGAAACGTTTGTACCAAATTGAATCAGCAAGGATTGTGCTGGGCACCCTGCAAGTGTCACCACGCTTCCGGTGCCAGCTTTGCATGCCCACAACTCACGAACCCTAAACTGTACGCCTTTGGAATGTGGGAGGAAACTGGAGCACCCAGAGGAGACCCACTGGGTCATGGGGGAGATTGTACAATTCCTTACAGTCAGCAGCAGGAATCGAACACTAATCAATAATCACTAGCTCTGTGCTTATTATGCATTAATACATCAGTTATTAATACAACATCTGATGCTATGTTACTGTGCATCAATACAACAGTTAATTTGCAAAATATTGGACCCAATTTCTTCCAAATTTCATCTGTGTATGAAGATAGCAGATGAAATTTGCCAGGAGTTTGGTTCAATATTTCTATAGTTCTGCAAACTAATACACATTTTAAAAGTCAAATTATTACTTTGAGTTTATGACATTTGAAACCTGATGGTTGTGTTATTGGTCTACTAATCTAGGAGCTTGGGTTAAGTCCTCAGATGGTGAATTCAAACCTTGGCATAATCGGTGAATCTAGCATTGCTTCTCTTTTAAGAAACCAATGATCAAAAGAATTTTGGCTAAGACCTGCATTAGGCAGTGTCAGCTTTCTTCATCTCAGTGAGTCTATGGTGAAATGGCCTTTGGGGCCCAGCTACTGCCCTTTTGGAGAAGGAACACCCTTACGCATCCATTGCATGCAAGAGAATTCCTAGGAGCATGGCTTTCCACAAACAATTCTGGAAACAAACATGTAGACCCTGATACAGGCAAAATTCCAGACCACAACGCACGAAGTTGGCCACATAGCCAATCAGCGACACAATTTCCTCTGCACATCACAATTGAGTTTCTGAAATGATACCCAGTCAACTGATTGAAAAGTATACAAAGGCCAAGCATTCAGAGAACTTGCCACAATCAACAGCACACTGGTGACGTCTCCTCACATGGGGAATTGCTAAGATGGGAGAACAGCTCATCCCAATTACCATCCTTGCTCAGTCTGCTATATATATAACTTCACTTCATGTCAGGGAATGACTGCTGTCTTTGTAGTCAGTAGTACTTCCATATCCCAAACTAATGAAATACGGTTGATTTTGCAAATCTAATTAAATATATTATTATTGACTAGTGTGACACAACATTTGTTATGCAACAGCAGTACAGTGCAAGGATATTAAAACTTCATAAATAAGCAAAACTAAGTTCCCAATGTTTCACCTCATTGGAAAGGAGTGTTTTGACTTGTATTATACCTATAACAATGCAGGAGGAGGCCATTCAGCCCATTGTTTCCATGCCAGCTATCAGAAGAGCAATCCCATTATTCCCTTTCTCACTTTCCTTATACCCCTATAAATTATTCTCTTTCATATTTGGCCAACAAGTGTTCTTTGATTTTTTTTTGTCTTTGGCCTACACTGAGAGGCAATTTACAGTGGCCAGTTAAACTTCCATGCACATGAGAAAGTCTGCAGATGCTAGAAATCCGAAGTAACACACACAAAATGCTGGAGGAACTCAGCAGGTCAGGCAGCATCTGTATAAATGAATAAACAGTCAATGTTTCAGAGCAAAACTGGAAAAGAAGAGGGAAGACACCAGAATAAAAAGCTCTCCCCACCTTTTAATTAAGCTACCAGCCTGCCTTTGGGATGCGGGAGTAAACAGTCAGAGAGAGTGCACGTGAGACAAGAAGGTGGTGTAGCAGTTAGCGTATCGCTATTACAGAAACCGCGATCCCGGTTCAGTCTCCACCCCTGTCTGTCAGGAGTTTGTATGTTCTCCCTGTGATTGCATGGATTTCCTCCGGGTGCTCCAGTTTCCTCCCACAGTCTAAAGACACACTGGTTAGTACCTTAATTAGTGATTGTAAATTGCCTTCTGATTAGTCAAAGGTTAAATAGGTGAGCTGCTGGGTTGTGCAGTTTGTTGGGCCAGGAGAGTTTGCACCACGCTATCTCTGAAGAAATAAATACATGTGAACTTTGCGCAGACAGTGAGAGAGGTCAGTTTTAAACCCATATTCCTTTAGCTGTGCAGTATCAATGCTAACTGCCATGAATGTGGAGCAGCAGGTGGGGTACAAAGGTTGCCATCCCCAATTAGCACTTCGTAATGAATTCTCTGTATTCGTTTATAAAGTGTGCCCTTGTATCTGTGGTCACGTCTATTTACCTTGGCTCTGTAACTATATGATATTTCTTTCTTCTGGTGAGGGCATTTTTTCGGCAATTACCTATTGCTTTCTCTAAAGGTTCCTCCCCAGTCTTCCCCCCCCCCCCCACCACACCACCCTGGACATGCAATTACTAATGGCTAACAAGGGAAGCTTTTAATCTTTTGGAACGTGCAAAGCCCAAAATAGCATTGTGTGAATTGATAGTACAGTCTCTCGCAGCAGTTTACCATTTAAAATGCCACAACCTTTCTGATGGTAACAAGCCCTTTTGTTTTTGTTCCCCCCTCTTGGAGAGATTTGCAAATCTATTTGGAGACAGGCATGAGGATAAACGCATTTTCGGAAATCCCAAGATAATTAGCATTAATGATTGTGATTTGCTATAGCATAAATGTTTGGATGGACTGAGAACACTAATGCGCAGATCCAACTTATTGAGAGAGCTACCCAGTGCTTCAGCAGTGTCAGCTTAAAAGCTGACCTGAACACAACCCAGCAATGTCCAATTGTAATCAACAATTTATTTTGTTACTTAAACCACCCCAATCTGATTCTGTCTGGAGGCATCTGCAGAATATGATTGGCCAGCACTGTATCTGCATCCAATAAAGATGTCCCAAACCTGCCAGTCCACCTTCCTTACAATTGGGAGATGTCATCATCTGACTGTGACACCAATCAGGTCACACTATCCATCCAATCCTTTACTGAAGGTGAGCTTTATTTGTCACATGTACATTGAAGCATGCAGCAAGGACTGTGCTAAGGGCACCGCACAAGTGTCGTTACACTTTCCCTGGCAACATTGCATGCCCACAACTCACCATCCCTCACCCCTACGTCTTTAGAATGTGGGAAGAAACAGAGCACTGGAGGAAACCCATGTGTTCACAGACAGGACGTACAAGCTGCTTACAGACAGCAATGGGAATTGAGCCCCAATCAATGAACACTGGTGCTGTAAAGCAACTTCACTAGCCATGACACCACCATACTACCCCAATCAAGAATGGAACTCTTCACAGTTCAATATACTTCAACGGTACATTTAATGACGGAGAGATGTATACAATATACATCCTGAAATTCTTTTTCTTCGCAAGCATCCACGAAAACAAAGGAGTGCCCCAAAGAATGAGTGACAGTTAAACATTAAAACCCCAAAGTGACCCCCACACACAAACAGCAGCAAAGCAACAACTACTCCCCACCCCCACCAGCAAAAATGCATCGGCACGCTCCACCAAGCATTCAAGCTTGCAGCGAACCATCAGTAAAGACACAGACTTGCAGTACACCAAAGACTACTTGTTCAACTGGTAACTGGAATGTTGTCTCATCTTTTAACTGCATTGCGTTTGTGGTTTCTAAATGACAATAAACTGAATCTGAATTTGACATACCACAAGCTCTCTCTCTCTCTCTCTCCCCTAATGAGGGAAAAAGAAGTGTCCCCATTTCACAGCGAGAGAGGAGACATAAACAACTCACTGATTTACGATGTTAAAAGTCTGTTGCGTCTCTTTTTCCAAGCTCTGCACCCAGAGAGTCGGCCCCAAAAAGGTGCAGCCCTCTGGACACATAACCCGTTGCTCTCAATGTTCCGTGTTCTCCCACAACACCTCAGTCAGGGGCGCCAGCCTAGAATCAGCCTGTTTCCAGAGCCACGAAAGGGCAGCATCCTGAAGGCGTGCTCGTCTTCCAGGCCGCAAACTCGCGATATGATAAAGCGGCCGGTCTTTAGGCCCTGAGAGCAGGTCCATTTCCTACAAAGAACCCAAGTCAGAAAGTAACTCCAGGTCAGGGTCTTCAAAAGAACTTTGCAAAGGAAATAAAAGAGATATCAAAGATAGAAACAGAGCTATTTCTGAAGATGAAGGCAAAGGAGTCGTCGTTTAGTGCCATCTTAACTTCATTTTGCATGTCATGTTACTCTTAATTGTCACGTCCTGCTGCTGAAGCAGAATCAAATTTGAAAATCACCCTCCCTTCCGCCAAGTCCCCCATTCACTCCTCAGCCAAAGTACCTGTCTAACAAAGCCTCTACCCCTTTATTACCAGGTCAGATTCACCAAGATGAAGTCCACACCCTGCGGGAACTCAGACTGATGCCAATATTTTGGCAGAAACTGCATTCAATTCCAAAACAGAGTGGGGTCCCATTTGGTTAGGGTCTGCTAAGGTTTCTATCTGGGCTATTGCTGACTCTTTATGTCCTGTGTCTGTTCATCTCATCTTCTTAGCTTATCTTTCAAGTTCCCTCTCCTCATGGGTATCTGGCTTCTCTTGAAATGCTCCTAGGTTATTTATATGAATATAAATAAATCACGGATTCATAGCTGGTTCTTCTGAAATCCATACTAGATCACTGCAATTAATATTTCTATTTAATCTTTGAATATGATAAATGTTATTGGATAAACTATTGAAAGTGGTGCAATAGGGTCAAACTTTCTTCCAGCAGTGAGCTAATCTCATACATTTTTGTCTAGTTCCTGTTAAACATTTGCCTGTTTTTCCAAGCCAAAATTTAGTGTTCTGTCAGTTCCTTGACAACATGTTGCAAGGCTAGAAAAGGCTATGTCTATCTATTTGTTGGAAAAATCTATATTATTCCTGTGATCTGCCTCATCATGTGCTATCTTTCCCATCCTTCTCCATATGACTTGAGTAGACATCTTGAAACTCGGGGTGCTGAACATTAATAAAACCCAAAAGGTCCATTCTTGTATTTTGTATTCAGTTAGTTGTAAACATACCTAAACTTGGGTCAGTACCAACCACACAACTCCATGTTCTTACTGAACCCACACCTCTGTTACTGCCCCAGGTTTGTTCTCTGTTAACTGAATGGAAAGTTAACTTCCTAAGCGTCTCACAAATTGTATTTTGAACCTTAAATTTTTGACCTTTAAGAATGGAGACAAACACAATCTGAGGACCTAAAATCAATGAGCTTATCTGTGGCAGATAAGTTGCTGGAAAAAGATTCTGGGGATAATATACAACCTATCAGCCCTGGAGGATGAGAGGTGACCTGATAGAGGTGTATAAGAAGATGAGAGGCATTGATCATGAGGATAGTCAGAGGCTTTTTCACAGGGCTGAAATGGTTGCCACAAGAGGGCACAGGTTTCAGGTGCTTGGGAGTAGAGATGTCAAGGGTATGTTTTTTACGCAGAGACTGGTGAGTGCATGGATGGCCTGCGGGCAATGGTGGTGGAGGCGTTTAAGAGACTTTTAAGAGACTTTTGGATAGGTACACGGAACTTAGAAAAATAAAGGGCTATAGGTAAGCCTAATAATTTCTACGGTAGGGACATGTTCGGCACAACTTTGTGGGCCGAAGGGCCTGTATTGTGCTGTAGGTTTTCTATGTTTCTATGTAACTGGAAAGACAGGGGTATTAAAGGGTGGTTTGTGCATGCCAGGTCATGTTCTATGAACTTTAGTTTTCTTGATGTGACCAAGAATATTGATGAAGGCAGAATGATAGATGTGCTTTATATAGACTTCAGTTCGGCCTTTGATAAGGTTCCACATGGTAGGCAGCTCTAGAAGGTTAGATCAAGTGGAATCTGGGAAGAGCTGGCTAATTGGATGCACAGAGAGTTCCAATTTGCAAAGCTTCATCTGTGACATAAAATATACACTCACCAGCCACATTAGGTAGCTCCTGTATATAACAAAGTGGCAACTGAGTGTATGTTCATGATCTTCTGTTGGTATATATCCCATACACTTCAAGGTAATATGTGTTGTGTGTGCAAAGATGCTCTTCTGCAGACCACTGTGGTATTGTGTGGTTATGTGGCCTTCCTGTCATCTTGGACTTGCCTGGCCATTCTCCTCTGACCTCTGTCATTAACAAGGCCCACAAAAATGTCACTCACTGGATTTTTTTTTTGCTTTGTTGCATCATTTTCTGTAAACTCTAGAGACTATTGTGCATGAAAATCCCAGGACATCAGCAGTTTCTGAGATACTCAAAGCACCATTGACTAGCACCAACAATCAGTTCATGGTCAAAGTCACTTAGGTCACATTTCTTCCCCAATCTGACGTTAGGTCTGTACAGCAGCTGTACCTCTTGACCATGTCCACATGCTTTGATGCTTAGATTTTTGTATTAACAGGTGTACCTAATAAAATGGCCACTGATTTTACAAGCAGTGTGGATCAAGATCTAAATTAACGAACTGACAACAGAGGAGAAAATATGGAGAGCTAAGTAGACACAGGTTAGCTGGTAGGAATGATAATTGTAAAGGCAGATGAAGTGGTGAGCATAGGTGAGGAACTCTTACAACCTGAAACTCCAGTCTTCAAAGCTACATGTGTGACATGAAATATATAGCCTTTCTTTGGATTGAAGAAAAACTTCCTGAACCCCAAGAACAAAGTCCTGAGCAACTTATTAATGCTCTTTGATGAAACACATCGGAGTCTATTTGAAAGCTGCAACAATTGCTGGTTTGTAGATATTTTTAACTGGATCCTGCCAGTGAGGGAGATCTGTATGCCAGGCAGGGAAGAAGCAGACTTTTTGACATGTGATTGAAAGGGAAGATGTTCTAAGAATGTGTTTTGTGTATTGTAGCTGACAGCCTGTAATATTTTTCCAAAATACAATGCTAACCCACTGGAATTCAAACTGCATTTTTTCCTGGATGCGCACAGTCATAAATGAAGCAACAGTTATTCCACACACTTCAAATACCCCAAGAGAAATGATTGAAAGGGTCATATTGTTGTAAGTGTCCTATTTTCCCTTAGAGGGAAAAATAATCTTGAAACAAGTCCAATTACTGCTTCAGGATATGCAATTTTTACAGTACATTATGCTGATTTGTGCTTGAATTGTAATGTGCACAGGTGGTAATGGAAATAGCATTGCCAATGGGCTGCTGTGGCTGGTTAGTGCACTGTGTTTTGACTGTGTTCATTCAACACATTAGCTCCTCTCGCTCCCTTACCATGCCGGTATGGTGGTACAACAGTTAGCGCAGTGCTTTATGATGCTAGCTGTCTGTAAAGAGTTTGTACATTCTCCCCTTGACTGCATGGGTTTCCTCAGGGTGCTCCAGTTTCCTCCCACAGCCCAAAGACGTATGGTTTAGTAGGTTAATTGGTCTCATGGGTATAACCGGGCAACGTGCTTATTGGGCCAGAAGGGCCTGTTACCATACTGCATCTATAAATAAATAACAAAAAATTAAAATGCCAGATGCTCGCAATCTTGGGCCGAATGCAAGAGTGATTTCTTTAAGTAAGACCATGTTATAAGGGGAAGTTAATCTCTGACAAATATGTCCGGGAAATTGATTTCTAGTTGATGTCATTTTGATAAAGCACAATTGCATACAGAGACGATTGAGGAGTTTATTACTTTAATTCAGGGCAGAGAAACTTCCAATCACAATTGACTATTTTGTTTATTTTGTTTCCATAGACTGACCTCAATCACGTTCATGGTGTCCTGGATGGTCTGGAGAAAGAGTAAGTAGGGCTGTCCAGTTTTGTGTAAATGATACTTGAACTGCTACTGACTGCCACTAAATTATTTAGTTTATGCACAAAGGGAGGATAACTTTGACATTTCTCAATACCTGTTGTCTATTTGCTTGAACAGTAGTGAGAGCTCTGTGCCTTACATCTGGTTATTAAATATGGATACAATTGAAGGCATCTCAGTTCTGTTGGATGTGCTTTGTATATCAAGCAGAAATGCCATTTCGAAAAAACCTACTTTTATATGCAATGCATATAAAATCTCTTTTACTAGCTGCCACTTAGGATGTTGAAAGGGAAAATAAGTCACATATAGTCAGGAGCAGAACTTGGGTAATGCAACGGTGTTAACAATGAATGAAGATTCTTTATGGATAAAATATATTTATCACTTTTGCTAATGCTTATTGTTGTCAGGGATTTATTTATTGGGGCTTCTGGAATACAACAGTCATGATGACATCAAGCTTGCTCAGCAACCGATCATGCAAAAGAAAATTCTTGCAGAAAACATAGGAAGCAAAAACATTGTCTACATGAATACACTTCCTATCGCCTTTTATGCCGCTGGCGTTTAGGGCAGCATTGAAGGCCCGCCATCTCTGGCAGTGTTCTGGGCTTCCTTCAGCATATCATCAGTAGCTTTATCTCGGTTTTCATTGCTATCAGTCATGCAAGTCCTGGGCGGAGACTCAGGAGTACCGTGGCACTCAGGTGTGGAGGATCTTTCATTGCTGCTTCCATAACGGGTTTGTTTGAACAGTCAGGGTTGTTAGCCCAGAGATGAACCCCTGAACCTGGAGAACTGGTGGCCTCTACCCTTTAACCTGTTTGGCATGGGTGACCCTACCAAGAGGCAAAGCACAAGGCTCTGACACTAGCGTAGCTGTCTGGGTCATTGAGACACGCAAGCCTTCAATCCACTCAAGGTTGTGGTCCTCTTGGAGGATGTGAAAACACTACAGGATATTAGCTTAGAAATGCAATGGACATAATTAAGGTAGAACTGAGCTACTTTGCCAAGCAGTATACATGGTTCAGTACACATACCTACCTTTGCCGCGGTGAAGAGACCTGTGAGTTCCTGAGATCTCGAGGTTGTTGCTGCCTGGAGTTTAGCCCCCTGGTACTTAGCTCCTATGCGGTCACTCATGGTGGTAAGGTCAAGGGAAAGGTTCCAGACAAAGAGCGATCCAAGCAAGACCTCAACGGTGGTGATGGCAGATAATGACACATCACAATGGCAGTGAAAGAGGAGGAAGGGTGCAGCAGTGAAGCGTCCCTAGACGTCTCCATGCCACGCACCTGGACCTTGACCCTGATCTGTGGACCGTGTGGTTGCAGAAACTACCTTCCCACATTAAGCAAAGGCACACACATGCATTCTACAGATATAAAACATTATTCAATCTTGCTGAAAAATAAAGTAAGATATTCAGGGATTTTTATAATGGCATACATTTGACAATAATCACGTTCAAGTTGATTCTAGTAATTTTCTGAATTGTGGAGAAGGCGGGAAACAGTAAAGCATCTAGAGATGCAGCACAGTATGCAAGTTTCATGTCAAATTGAAACTGCGGAATTCCCTAAGCTGCTGTCAGTTTCACAGACCAATGTGTCAAATGCCAATTAGTTTCACAGTCACTTCCTCTGAATGAAATATTTGACCACAAGCCCAGGTTTTACAATGTTTTTATTGAAGTGATAATTCTGTAAGACCATGAGACATGTGAGCAAACTTGGGCAATTTTGCCCATTGAACCTGCTCCACCATTCCGTCATGGCTGATTTATTGTCCCACTCAGCCCAGTTCTCCTGCCTTCTCCCTGTGACATTTGACACCTGTAATAATCAGGAACCTATCAACCTCCACTTTAAATATACCCAATGACTTGTCCTCCATATACATCTGTGCTGATGAATTCCACAGATTCACCAACCTCTGGGTAAAGAAATTGCTCCTCATTCCTTTCATGTTCACGTATAGGGAGGTAGCCCTTCTTGCATTAATATTCCACCTGTCAGTTTCAGCATCGTTATTTTATGAGAAAGGCAAACACTGATGTAAAGGTAATTTCACAACTTAGCTGTTAAATCACTGGGGTAGCTGAAACACAGGCAAGGAAAAGAATCTGGTTGTAATATTTTTAAATATCTGTTGCAGTGATGTGTTGGGTAAACTGAATCAGTGTTGTTTCATAAGCAACATGAACATAAGCAATTTTTCATTGTGCAATAAACACAGGAACAATTGACATTGAATAAAGATTTTTTTCCCCTGTACAAATATTCTTTTGGTCTGTTGACAGATTTTCCATGGAGATCAGTTCAGGGCTAATAGAAGTCATATCACCACATGCAGCTTACTACCCAGATTTGGTAAATCTGAAGGAAACGTTTGGAGATTCAAAAGAGCGTGTCAGGTAGGTCTGAACAAGTTTGACAAATACCAGCACACATCCTGTCCATCAACTGACAAACCCCAAATGGATGAGCATGGCTCTTAGCACAAAACCACAACACTATGTTTGAAGCAGTTTACGGTACTTTTGAGATGGCTAATAACAAATAATAAACACAAGAAAGTCTACATACGTTGGAAACCAAAGCAAAGCATACAAAATGCTGGAGGAACTCAGCAAGTCAGGCAGCATCTGTGGAAGTGAATAAACAGTCAATAGGCTGACAGGAGACAATCATGTCAACACTTATCTGTCAGGGAAGCCCTCAGAGCAGCCTCTTAAAGAGCTCGCATATGCCATTGAACTGCTGGTGATACGCTGTGCTATTGCCAAGGTTCTGGCCTATGGCAGTCCAGAGGTCTGATATGATTTAGGGAATGTCAGATGGGGTGTCAAACCGAGCAACCCAGGTGCTTGAGCCTCTCTGCAGCTGTCATGGGTGCTACAGGAATGAGATCTGGCCACAAGGTGGTATGGTCCACCATGGTAAGGAGGTGCTTGAAACCACAGTTGGGAGGTGGTGGTTGAGAGGACCAACGAGGTCCACATTGACATGATCAAACAGTCACTCAGAGACCTTAAAAGATGCCAGTGGTGCCTGGACATAACAGTTAATTTTTGCCCATTGGCAGTCCACATAGGCTGCAATCCAATCACGCACGGCCCTTCTAAGGCTGTGCCACACCAACTTTAGTGCAACCAATTCTGTGAGGCCTTCCAGCCTGGATGCATGAAACCATGTATAGAGTCAAAAGCAGTCTACCTCCAGTTTGTGGACCCGATGGTGTGAGGGTGACCGGTTCAGACATAGCACAGGAGACAAACCCCAGAACTTAATGTCAGCCAACCACAGGCCCATGACTGCTGTATGGTAAGCCTGGACCTCTGGGTCAGTAGCTTGGTTGGTTCCCATGCTGGCATAATCAACCCCTATGTATGTGGCCTCAACATCTGGCCATGAAAGGCAATCAGCTTTGTCATGACTTTTCCCCTTGCTATGTCATATATCAGTTCATGGCTCTGATACATAGTCCAGGTGACGTTACTGCCATGCAGACTAAGGGTCTGATATATTGGCCATCACATGCATGAGGGGTTTGTGGTCAACGAACGCTAAGCAATGGCAACCCTCTTGAAGAAAACAAAAATGGCAGACAGCCAGATAGAGACCAACAAGCTCACGGTCAAACGTGCTGTACTTCCTTTCGGGGGGGAGGACAGAGCTGCCGGCTGAAGGAGGTGAGCGGCTGTCACACTTCTCCGAGCAACTGTTTGTGCAGAGCGAGTCTGAAGTGTCAGGAGTAATGGCTATAGGTGTGTTGGAGAGCAGGTGCACAGGTAGGGTCACATTAGAAAGAGCTTATTTGGTATCATCAAATTCCTAGGCAATGTCCACTGACCAATCAAGAACGTGGTTAAGGGTTTTTGCCTTTAAGCACACGATACAGGGGAAGCATAAGTTCAGCAGCTCACGGAATGAAGCGGTGATAGAAATCCACCTTGCCTAAAAACTCCTGTCATTTGTTAGTCGTGTGGGGCGGTGGGAAATCCATACTAGCAGCTACCTTTGGGAGGGGTTTCGCACCTTCTGTGGAGATGCGATGGCCGAGTAAGTCAATGGTTGACAATCTAAACTGGCATTCAGCAGGGTTAATAATCAACCCATGTTGACTTAAGTGCTCAAAGTATGCAGAGATGAGATATGCGCTTGGATTTGGATGCACTGGTGACGAGTATATCATCCAGGTAAACAAAAAGGAAATCTGAATCTTTTCATACAAAGTCCATCAGCTGTTGGAAAGTCTGTGCTGCATTTTTCAATCCAAACACATGCACAGAAACTCAGAGGCCAAACAGAGTTATCACAGGTGTTTTGGGAATATCCTCCAAGCACACAGGCACCTGATCGCACCCCCTAACTGGATCAACTTTGGAAAAAGTTAACTTTCTGGCTAAACGTGCTGAAAAGTCTGGGATGTGTTGGACTGGGTAAAGGTCGGGGGGTGGGCAGGGGTAGACTCACTAAGGCCACACTTACTCACTAAGTAATCGCCACATGGGTGGCAACTGTGAGTGGGCTTGGGACCAGCGGCTATTCAATCGGTGTACAATGCCAAGTCTTTCCATGTGGGCAAACTCTGCCTTTGCGGTTGCCAGCTTTTCTGGGTCCACTCTACACGCACGGGCATGGACTGTAGGACCAGTTGTGGGAATGTGGTGCTCGACCCCATGTTTTGTGACTGTAGCAGAGAATGTGGGCTTGGTGAGGCCTGGAGATCTACCCAGCAGTCGAGTGAACTCACACATTATGGCTTATGCGTTTGACAGAGTCGTTGTGGGGAATTTACTGGAGGAGCAGGGTAACGACCCCAAGTCCTTGACATCCACAAGCCGGCAGCTCTTAAGATCGACTAACAGTCCTTGGGCACACAGGAAGCCTGCACCAAGCAGGGGCCTAGCCACTTTAGCCAGGACTATGTCCCATGTCTGGCGTTGCCCACTAAAGCAGGGCATCACCTGTCATGTCCCATAGGCCTGAATCCTGCTGCCACCGGCAGCCTCCAGTGAGGTTGCATCGGTCTTTGCCTTTCATCAATAGGTGATGCTGGAAGTACACTCAGTCGAGCACCAGTGTCACACAAGAAGCATCGCCCTGAAAGGGTGTCTGTAATGAACAGCAGACGACCCTGGCAGTTGGAACCCACGGTGTTCACAGACCTCTGTCCCAAAGTGCCAGCACTGTTGAAGATGCAAGGGGTCGACACTTCCTAGTGTTTATTCCAAAGTGAGCATGGTAAAAACACAGGCCCAGTGTCGTCGGTTTTGCAGCTGAGGCTGTCCTTATGTAGAGCAGAGAGGAGGAATTGTGCATCACTGCCTAGCTGAGTGTAGACCATCAGCCACTTAAACAAGCTTTAGTGAGGTCTATGCGAATTTCATCAGGCATTTGCTGCTTGAACAATTCTTTAAAAATAAAACAAGGATAGTGATTTCCTCACAACCCACAAAATGATGGAGAAATTCAGCAGGCCAGGCAGCATCTATGGAAAAGAGTACAGCTGACGCTTTGCGCCGAGACCCTTCATCAAGACAGGAGAAAAGAAGATGAAGAGTCAGAGTAAACAGGTGGGAGCATGAGAGGAAGAAACACAAAGTGATAGGTGGTTTGATTGGTGAAAGAGATACTGGGTTGGAGAAGGGCAAATCGGATAGGAGAGGACCAAAGGCCATGGGAGAAAGAAAAGGGGGAGGAGCACCAGAAAGAGGTGATGGGCAGATGAGAGAGGAA
Source organism: Hypanus sabinus (assembly GCF_030144855.1). Classification (NCBI taxonomy): domain Eukaryota; kingdom Metazoa; phylum Chordata; class Chondrichthyes; order Myliobatiformes; family Dasyatidae; genus Hypanus; species Hypanus sabinus. The sequence goes on along the minus strand of NC_082708.1, from coordinate 26,116,129 downwards.
AAATGAAAGCAGGGGGTTTGTTACCAGAAGCTTGAGAAATCAGTGTTCATGCCATCAGATTAGAGGCTACTGTGACAGAATACAAGGTGTTGCTCCTCCAACCTGAGTGTGACCTCATCACGATGGTACAGGAGGCCATGGACTAACATGTCAGAATGGGAATGGGATGTGGATTTAAAATGGCTGGCCACTGGGAGATCCTGCTTTTCTGGCAGGCGGTGCATAGGTGCTCGGTGAAGTGTTCTCCTAATCTATGTCAGTTCTCAATAATATACTGGAGGCCACACCGGAAGAACCAGACACAGTAGATGACCCTAAGGTGATGTGTCGCCTCACCTGGAAGGACTGTTTGGGGCCCTAAATGGTAGTGAGGGAGAAGGTGTAGGGGCAGGTGAAGCACTTGTTCCACTTGCAAGGATAAGTGCCAGGAGGGATATCAGTGGGGAGGGATGAATGGACAAGGGAGTCACAGGGTGCTCCCTATGGAAAGAAGACTGGGGGTTGGAGGGAGGGAAAGATGTGCTTGGTGATGGGATCCCTTTGGAGATGGCGGAAGTTACGGAAAATTGTCTGCTGGATGCAGAGGCTGGTGGAGTGGTAGATGAGGACAAGAGGAACCCTAACCCTGGTGGGGTGGCAGGAGGATGGGGTGAGGGCAGATATGCGCGAAATGGAAGAGATGCAGTTGAGGGCAGAGTTGATGGTGGAGGAAGGGAAACCCCTTTCTTTGAAGAAGGAGGACATCTTAGTTCTGGAATTAAAAGCCTCATCCTGACAGCAGATACTGCAGAGACAATAGACAATAGGTGCGGGAGTAGGCCATTCGGCCCTTTGAGCCAGCACTGCCATTCAATGTGATCATGGCTGATCACCCACAGTCAGTACCCCATTCCTGCCTTCTCCCCATACCCCTTAACTCTGCTGTCTTTAAGAGCTCTATCTAACTCTTTCTTGAAAGCATCAGAGAATTGGCCTCCACTGCCTTCTGAGGCAGAGCATTCCATAGATCCACAACTCTCTGGGTGCAAAAGTTCTTCCTCAGCTCCGTTCTAAATGGCCTACCTTAAACCAGTTTAAACCACTGGTTTATTCTTAAACTGTGGCCTCTGGTTCTGGACTCCCCCGATATCGGGAACATGTTTCCTGCCTCTAGCGTGTCCAATCCCTTAATTATCTTATATGTTTCAATCAGATCCCCTCTCATCCTTCTAAATTCCAGTGTATTTAGAAGGACAAGTGCCAGTTGTTAGGTTAATTGGACATTGTAAATTGTCCCGTGATTAGGCTGGGATGAGCTTGGGGATTGCTATGCTCGTAGGGCCAGGAGGGCCTACTCCACACTGTATGTCAATAAATAAATAACTAAAAAGTTTAGGAAAACCACAACAGCACATTTATTGAACTCCAAAACCTGAACGCAAAGCGGGCCGTAAGTCCTTTAGTGTATCCAGTGTATTCCTCCAGAGATGGAGGAATTGAGAGAATGGAGTGATTTCCCAGGGGATGACGGCATGTTAACTCTGATGGCATAACATTGCTGAGGCTGGCCAAGGAGAGCAACTGTTTGGCACACTCCGACTGTTAGTCCAAAAGTAACTTTTCAGTGATCAGTATTTATCATGTTCATGCGGGTGTTCTGGTAGACTCGCCACTCTTGTCGCCAGGCAGTTTCTGAGCGACACTACCACTCAGAACTCAGTTGTTGGCTGTGACTTCTTGGAGCGTGAAACGGGCCTTGGGTTATGGAAACCAAGTGATAGTGTTTTGCTCCCAAAGCTCCAGCAATTTCGAGGCAACTGCGTTGGCCGACATGTTCAATAACTCTGGAATCGTCCTAGAGCATCGAGGTCACTGATGTAGGTCTTCGCAAAGAACACAACATGAGGCACAGTAGCGTAGAGGTTCACACAACACTTTACAGTGCAGTGGCCCAGGTTCGAGTCTGCTGCTGCTTGTAAGGAGCTTGTACTTGTGGGCTTCCTCCAGGTGCTCTGGTTTCCTCCCACATTCCAAAAGGTGTACCATTTGGTAAGTTAATTGGTCATTGTAAATTGTCCCATGATTAGGCTGGGATGAGCTTGGGGACTGCTATGCTCGAAGGACCTACCCCACACTGTGTGTCAATAAACAAAGAAATAAATAACTTAAAAGTTCAGGAAAACCACAACAGTACATTTATTGAACTCCAAAACCTGAAAGCAAAGCGCGCCAGAAGTCCTTTATGTGATAACCTCATCACGTCAGAACAGCCTCTCAACGTGAACCCCAACCCCATGTCGGTGGTTGTGAATTCTGTAAGTTTCCACCAATTACATTGCCCTGCAGTTGAAGCCGGGTGGGTGGGAAAGGTGGAATGGAGAGGAAGGAATCTGATAGGAGAGAGGAAAGGTGGAGGGAAGCCAGAGGAAAGTAGGCTACTCAGATGCAATATCAGGCATTGTTCCTGCACCCTGAGGGTGGCCTCATCTTGGCACAATAAACAAAAGATTCATAGCGATAGACAAGATGGAAACATGCTCGTCGGCCTATCTAGTCCGTACCAACCATTTACCATCCATTTACACTAATTCTACATTATTCCCATTTTTTATTTTACTCACTTGCCAAGACACAAGGGAAAATAGACAGTAGCCAACCAATAACCCACCAATCTGCACACACAAAATCTTTTTGCAATTGAGGTTGTAACTCATTTGGAACTTAAAATGCATTGTTTAATGGAATTATAAGGCACTTGTGCAGTCATTAAACAAAATTATATTTACAGTATGTTCATTACATCAAGAATGGTTCCTGTTGCTTTGCAGACACCTAGCTTAAATTAATGTGCTTAGATACAAGTTAATATAAGTGTCCATTATTAATCAAGCCAGTGGAACATTTTTGCAAAATATGTCTGGTGTTCTAAGAGACCGAATCAAATATGTGTATATCTGCCAGAGTGGCATTCTAGGCATACCAGCTGTGAATGGCTGTGGTTGTATGTTGTTAAGAAAACAACCTTGAGGTTTTAGCAGCTCCATTACTGTTCTTTTAAAAGTATGCTTAGATATTTCTGATGTATTTGGAGCATTCTTTCAATCAGGCATGCACACAGATAAACAAATATGTTCCAAACTGAACGATTTGCAAAAAGCAGGAGATACTCAGTCCAATTGAATCAAACTTTTAATGTTCAGCTGTAGTTAAAGTTTTACAAAGCTGCATTTACGGCCTGTACTTAGCAAAACCTTTTGCAAAATCCAGCGTGGGAGGTTGGTCCAGGTTAAATCACTTGACATTTACAATGAAGTAATCAATTGGATTCAATGTTGTCTTAACGAGAGAAGTCAGAGTAGTAGAGATGGGTATCTCTCTGACTAGAGGCCTGTGACTAGTGGTGTCTATAATAATTTGGGTGATAATGCAGCAAAGTGGATCAGCAAATTTGTGAATAACTCCTAGATCGGGAGCATGGTGAATTGTGAGGAAGGCCGTCAAAGCTTCCGGACCAGCTGGAAGAATGGGCTGAAAAATGGCAGATGGAATTTAATAAAGCTGAGGTACTGCACTTTGGCAGGACAAACCAAGTTAGGACTTGTATAGTGACCGGTGAGGCGCTGAGGTGTGTGGTAGAACAAAAGGACCTGGGTATACAGCTCTATAATTCCTTGAAGGTAGTGTCAAAAGTAGGTCGGGTTGTAAAGAGAGCTTTTGGCACATGGACCTTCATAAATCAGGGTACTGAGTACAGGAGTTGGGAAGTTATGTTGAAGTTGTCTAAGATATTGGTGAGTCCAAATCTGGAGTATTGTGTTTAGTGGTATTTACCTACCTACAGGAACAATATCAATCACATTGAAAAAGTACAGGGAATGTTTACACAGGTGTTGCTGGGACGTAAAATCTGAACTATTAGGGATAGGTTGAAAAGTTAGGACTTTATTCCTTGGAGCACAGGAAAATATGGGAAGATTTTATAAAGGTATACAAAATTATAGGGGGAATAGATGGGGTGGATGCATGCAGCTCTTTCTCCTCAGGCTGGGTAAGACTCGAACTAGAGGTCATGGATTTAGGGTGAAATGTGAAACATTTAAGGGGATCCGAGTGGGACCTTTACTCAGGATGGTGCAAGTGTGTAACAGGCTGCCAGCAGAAGTGGTAGATGCAGGTTTAACTTCAACATTTAATCGAAATTTGGATAAGGTACTTGGAGGGGTGTTTGGAGGATTGTGGTCCAGATCCAGGTAGGTGGAACTAGGCAGAAAACCAGGCCAACACAGACTGTATAGGGCAGCGGGCATGTTCCTGTGCTGTAGTACTCTGTACGAAATAGTCCATTGCATGTACATTCGTCCCCATTGAGCACAACCAGATGGAACATTGTCACAGGAAAGCAGCAACCACCCAGGTATCCTGTGGGGTGCATGGCTTATTCTGATTGTCAAAAGTCACTTCCATCGTGATTCATTAGTTTAGAAAGTGCAGCTGCTTTTCCGTTGGTTAGTTGCTTGTAGTCCAGTTTCAAATATCCTCGGCACATAGAGAACACATGTGAAAGGCCCTTTCTCTTCCTCTCCCTTTGTTTAAGGCAAGTTGTGCACATGGCCATTGGGTAGGCATGCTCTGTGTGTGCTTTTAACTAAGTATGTTTGTTGAATATTCTGCTGTGTAGTGTCTGTAACTTGGGGGAGACAAATGTTTGGTCGAATTTTTAATGCTTGTAAGTAAATTATGAATATACTTATTTGCAGTCGGTGCTTTATCTCACTTGCTAGACCCACGAACCTGATTCAGCATTACACCAGGTCATGCTCTCTTTTTGCTGCTGCCATCGGGAAGATGTTACAGGAACCTCAGCACTCACGCCTTCAGGTTCAGAAGTATTTATGACCCCTCAAAAATCAGGCTCCTGGACCAGAGGGTTCACTCACCCCATCACCAAACTGTTCCCGCAACCTGTGGTCTCACTTTAAGGGACTCAAGATTAATTTATTTTTTCCCCTCCTTTTTGTATTTGCATTGCACACTGGTTGTTCGTCCTGTTGGTGCGGTCTTTCACTGACTCTATTAGGGATTTATTGAGTATGTCTGCAAGAAAATGAATCCAGGGTTATATATGGTGACATATATATATTTTGATAATAAGTTTAAACTTTGAACTTTCTGACTCCATTACCAGGCCATTAAATCTAATCTGAAGACCAAATTTCACTTTTATTTCACATATAAATAGATTGATAAAAAGCTTTCATTATTCTGTAACTCTTGATCAATGTTTACAAGATTTTTAAATTATATATTTGAGAGATCATACTAAAGCATGTTTATATGCTTGTAAAAAGGGAGTGATCTATCTTTTGTATAAATCTGGTCTTGCTATTGAATCCATGACCTGTGCTGTTTCCTATCTCTGATTGTCAAAGTCAGCTTTTGATCATCACTCTGGTTTGCTCCTCTTGGAAACAGATCCACGTAGATGCTCTGGGTTAGGACTGTGATGGGTTTACCATGTAATGCCCCCCCCCCCCCAGGCTAAATAGCTCATATCCAGTTTCAACCGTTCCTTTGGACTCATCAGCTGAGTGGAGAGGGTGAGGTTGCTGCCTGGGCAACAGCTTGTTCTCCATATTGTACTGCCCTGGCTTGTCTACGGATTTGCATATTACATAGTCAGCTCAGATGGATGGCCTCAATGTACAGTATATTCACACTCAATAGCACTGTCCTGCTGCCAGAAGACAACAAATTTCATAACATGTAAGTAATTAATCTGATTCTAATTTTAATGTCAGAAGTTGAAGGTATCCTTTGTTGAAAGAGAAGAGGAGAAACAGCAGCCCAGTCTATTGTAAAGGCCTTTCCTTGTAACCTGTAAGACATAGTTGTGCAAATTTTTCAAGGAATTAAGTAAGCCACAAAATTAAAGAAAAACAAGTCATGAAACCACTTAATTATCATAAAAGTCTTTGGTTCACTAATATCCTTCGGAGAAAGAAATCTGCTACCCTGAACATTCTAGCCTCTACAGCTCCAGATCCAGCCACCCATGTCCCTTCTTAACCACCTCCACCATCAGGAGCAGGTAGGATACACAATAAATGGAAGTCTTGCCAGAGAGGCACAGATTCTGTGAGTAAATAAATTAAACAGGAAAAGCTTCTCCCATTGCGTGAATATTTGAAATTTGTTGATTTGAGTCATTGAATTCCAGACACATTATTTTACATGTGCAGATATCTTTGTTCTAAATAGATCTGTCTTGGTTAGAGTCGGCCGTATTCCCCGCTTTCTCCAGAGCTGCAAGTGTCTTGTTTATAAATAGAAGTCAATTTGACAGTGTTCTCATTTAATTACACGAAGGTGGCCTTATTTAGCACATGTTGTTCCTTTTGGCAGTAAGATGTATTAAGTGAGTACGGCCTTAGATATTGATGGCATTGAGTGTAAGGCAGAAGCCTAACAAAGCAATATGTCATAGACTCATGTAGCACACCAGCAGGCCTTTCATCCCATCCTGTCTACACTGATCGTCAAGCACCTGAAAAGACCAATCTTTCACTTTCACCTGATCCCTTTCCCCTTAGGCACCTTTTCCATCTGCCTATCAGTCGCACACCTCCTCACCTTAATTGAATTCCATGCTCCGCCATCCCCTATTGTTAGGTTCCATCATCGTTCACCCCATGTCACTCCGAGTTTCTGATGTCATTCCTACACTCCACTCTCCCTTGTCCTCCTCCTATCCTCCTCAGATTGATCCACCAATCACCCTCCAACCCATGTCCCAGCCCTCTCTTCCTCCACCTTTCTGTGTGGGCTGTTTCCTCTCTTTCTTTAAGAGGGCCTCATCCTGAAATGCCAACTGTCCACATCTTTCCCTAGGTGCTGAGCTTCCCTCAGCCTTTCAGTCTTTTTCAGATTCCGGCTCTTACAGTCTCTTTTGACTCTGTTGCCTGCTGGCTACACACTCCACATTGATTGCATTGATAAAGGCTGAGGTTCTGGCATTCAGAGTTCATGCCTGTTATCTGTGTGTGTGCAATAATGATTCACTTCCAGGGCCCCTTGCTGAAATTCTGCTCCTTTAGTTAGATGGTGCTGCAGGGCAGCTGCAGTCGGGATTTGCCAGACCTGTAAGAAGCTGCTGCCCACTCCATTCCCACCTCTCCATGACAAATCTCTGATGGCGGCCTGAAATTTCCATCCCCCTTCCAACAAGGTGCCCAGTTCACCCAGTAGACAACACTAGCATCCCAGTCTAATCAAAGGATCTTGAAAGCCAAAGTCCCATATTGAGCGCAGTTTGGCCCAAAGCTGTACAGTGTTGAAAATAAGCTCCCAAGTCCATTTTGGTGGTGCAAATCAATATCAACCTTCTTTCTTCCAGTCCTGATGAAGAGTCTCAGCCCAAAATGTCGACTGTTTATTTCGCTCCATGAATACTGTTTAAGATACTGAGTTCCTCCAGCATTTTGTATGTGTTACCCTGGATTTCCAACATCTGCAGAATCTCTTGTGTTTATTCTTCCCTTTACTGTCAGTGGAGGCCTGTGTATTTTGGAGTTAAAACAGTCGTAGGGCACAGAGTAGGCCCTTCAGCTTTGTCCATGCTGACCATGAAGCCTATCTATGCAAATCCATTTAAAGATGAGCTTTATTTGCCATGTGCCCATTGAAACATACAGTGAAATGCACTGTTTTGCGTCAATGACCAATACAGTATGAGGACTGTGCTGGAGGAAGAAAGAGTTGCCACACTTTTAGTGCCAACATAGCATGCCCACAAATTACTGACATTAACCTGTACATTTCTGGAATGTGGGAGGAAACTGGGGCACCAGGAGGAAACCCCACTTCATCACGAGGAGAACGTACAAAGCCCTCAGACAGTGGTGGTGTTGAACCTGGGTCAGTGGCACTGTAATAGCGTTACCCCACCGTGCATTGAGGGCCACGGCATTGTATCCCCCATCGAAAGCAGACGATTAAATGTGGAACCAGCTACTTCCAAAGGGTACCTGGTTCCACATGGAATTCTTAAACTAAATTTAATTATGGCAAGCTGACAGTCAGTTCTTGGCTCTTAACAACTGCTATAATGGTTTACAGTTCTGATCAGACAGTACTGAATTTCCCTAAATGTTCTAAGAGCATCACATTAACATATCCAATGAAAATACACAGTTGGACTCATAATTAAACTGGAAACTAGTCTACTCCCTCAGGTGAATATAATGAACCTCATTTCATTAATGCAGTATGAGGTTATTTCCTTTTGGTGACCTAGTTGTTATTTACCAACAATCATGTATTATAAAGCCCAGAAGATCTGATCTGATCTTTTTGGCGAAGGATACCCACATGACCATTGGGAGAATGTACAAACTACTTATGGACAGCAGTGGGAATTGAACCCCAGTTGGTGATTGCTGGCATTGTAAGGCGATTGTGATAACCGCTATGCTACCATGCTTGCATATTAAGCCCATTTCACTCAACTACTTTTCTATCCAATTACCTGTAAAAATGCTCTTTTTTTTAACCTGTAAAATTACCTGTAACTCACTCAGTGCCCACTTTAGGTACAGAGTGGACCCAATGTAGTCTTCTACTGCTGTAGCCCATCTACTTTTCAAGATTCAACATGTTGTACACCCGCATTATTGAGCTGGTGCACGTGTACCAAATAGAGTGGCCACTGAGCGTATTCTTACAGTTTTTAAAAAAAAACCGCAGTAGTTCCAAATCTTTTTAAGCATCCTGAAAACATGAACTGAGTTTCTGCTCTGTTGTAAATAGAGAACAGAGTGGATTCATAGCACTCAGTGGAGCAGAGGTTACAGGAATCTGGGTTGGTATTCTATGGGGTGATCTCATCAAGGTTTTCAAGGCATGATGGTGAACTGAAGGGTCCATTGAGAGAAGCTATTTCTACTGACGGGCAAACCTAGGGCAAGGTACAGAGTGCAAAAAAAAATTAGACATGAGCCTCTCAGGAGAAATTAAGGAGTTCTGCATGTGAAAGGGCAGTATAAAGTTGGAATGTTTTATGTAGGGAGCTCTTGATGCTAAGTCGGTCATTAATTTTTAAGTCTGACAGTGATGAATTTTCTCTAACCAAAGGTATTAAAGGATACAAAGCAAAGCTGAACATTTTTATAATTAGTTTAGAATCAGGTAGTAGAGCCCTTGTTTCAACAACCAAAGATCCAGATTTGAATCCTGACCTCAGGAGCCATCTGTGCAGAATTCGCACCTTTTCCCCATTCCTCCCATATCCCAAAGCAAGCTGTGTAGGTCAGCTCTGGAGTGTAGATGACTGGTATAATCTGTGAAGAACTGATAAGAGATTGGGAAGAATAAAATTGGTTTATCTATTTATTTATTTAAATTTCGTATCCGTCCCACAACACGAGGGAGTAAAAATCGTTGGTGTTATGACTCCATCACAATGTGCAAACGTGTGAACTTAAAAGCCTACTGGCTTGTAGAAAGAAGCTGTCCTCTGGTCTGCTGGTCCTGGCTTTAATGCTGCGACACCATTTGCCAGAAGGAAGCAGCTGAAGCAGTCTGTGGTTGGGGTGACTGGCGTCCCCGAGGATCTTCCAGGCCTTCTTTACGCACCTGCTGCTGTAAATGTCCTTAATGGACGGAAGTTCACATCCACAGATGCTCTGGGCTGTCTGTACGACTCTCTGAAGTACCCATCAATCAAGGTCGGTGTAGTTCCTGTACCAGGCGGTGAAAGAGCCAGTCAGGATGCTCTCAATGGTGCCCCTGTAGAAGGTCTTGACAATTTGGGGGTTCAGGATGAACTTCTTCAGTTGCCTGAGGTGGAAGAGACACTGTTGTGGTCCAGGTGAGATCTTCAGTGATGTGTATAGAGTCCAGGTGAGAGCTTCGGTATATCCATCACCGAAAAACTTGAAACTCTCACCCTCTCGACTGCAGATCCATTGATGTTGATTGGGGCAAGCCTGTCTCTGTTCCTCCTGTAAACCCCAATTAGCTCTTTTGTTTTTTGAACCTTGAGGGAGAGGTTGTTATCTTGACACCACTGTGTCATGGTGCCAACCCCTCCTCTGTAGGCTGTCTCATCGCCGCTAGAAATAAGGCTGGTCAATGTCGTGTCATCTGCAAATTTGATCAGCAGATTATTGTAGAATTTGAGTAAGTGTGTGGTTGACAGTGAGCATGGACTCAGCAAGCTGAAGGCCCTGGTTCTGTGTTATATAGGAGTAGAATTAGTCTATTCGACTCTTTGAGTTTGCTCTGCCATTCAATTGTAGTTGATTTTTTTTCAACCCCATTCTCTTGCCTTCTTCCCACAATCCTTAACATCCTTACCAATCAAGAAACTAACCATCTCTGCCTTAAATCCACCCAGTGACTAGATCCCCACAACCTGCTGCAGCAACAAATACTACAGAGTCACCTTTGCCTGAAGAAATTGCTCTTCATAGACACAAGGGATTTGGCCCATGCTGGAAATTTTCAGCAACACACACACGCAATGTTGAAAGAACTCAACAGTTCAGGCAGTGCCAGTATGGACGGATAGAATAAACAGTTGATGTTTCGAGCCGAGACCCTAGATCAGGATTCATTTCCCCTCATCTCAGTTTTAAAGGGATGTTCCTTTATTCTGAGGCCATTGTATATTTCATGTTACTATGACTCTTATTGGTGCTCGTTGATCATCTTTTGTGGTGGAATTGGCTGTTTGGCTCAATTCCATTGCCAGATTTCTATGTCGTTTCTATTTCTCAAACTATTTCTTATCTGAGTTTGGAAAAAATTAGAAGCACTATTTTTGACTCATCAATTAAATTTGAAGAAACCTGGGGACCGTTCATTCGACATTTTCATATGAATTAATTTGGCCTTTTTCAGACCTTCTCTCCTCTTATTCTTGTTCAGGTATGGAGTTCCGGAGTTTTTTTTTGACACTATCATATACTTATAAACTGTTATTATTGCCCATGTTAGTTTAGTTTAGAGTTTTTTTCAATATATATTCTCTTTTATATATTTTCAAATTTTTTTTTCCTTTTCTTTTGATGATTATTTTTGTTTTTTTTCATATATAATTATATAGACTTGATTGATTAATGTACTTTTTTTTGTTGATGTTTAATAGGATATTATTATCCTATTACTAATGTAATTTCAAGTCTATTGTATTTATAACCTATTCATTATTATGTTATGTTTTTTCTTATATATATATATGAAACTCAATAAAAAGATTGAAAAGATTTCTATGTCGTGTCACTGGGATGGCCAGACTTTTCACAGCATAAAGATGAATGGCTATTTACTTCATAATTTCTAATTAATTACAGGAAAGTAGGAAGATGTAAAAGATTACCCTTGTTAAATATGTAAATCCTGAACCATATGTTTAAAATAAATTGCGTGCAAGCTTATTTAGCTAACCTGATTTGAAGTACTCACAATCATGTTGCTTTGGTTAATTCCCGGAATGGCGGGACTGTCATATGTTGAAAGATTGGAGCGACTGGGCTTGTATACACTGGAATTTAGGATGAAAGGGGATCTGATTGAAACATATAAGATTATTAAGGGATTGGACACACTGGAGGCAGGAAGCATGTTCCCGCTGATGGGTGAGTCCAGAACCAGAGGCCACAGTTTAAGAATAAGGGGTAGGCCATTTAGAACAGAGATGCAGAATAACTTTTTCACCCAGAGAGTGGTGGATATGTGGAATGCTCTGCCCCAGAAGGCAGTGGAGGCCAAGTCTCTGGATGCATTCAAGAGAGAGTTAGATAGAGCTCTTATAGATAGCAGGGTCAAGGGATATGGGGAGAAGGCAGGAACGGAGTACTGATTGTGTATGATCAGCCACGATCACAGTGAATGGCGGTGCTGGCTAGGAGGGCCAAATGGCCTACTCCTGCACCTACTGTCTATTGTCCATTTGGTGACTTTACAAGAACAGCTGGGGGGCAGGGGTTAGATATTGTCAAAGTTCTGTTTAATTCCCTGAGGGTGGGGTTGTTCAGAGAGGCCATGTGGCCAACATGGGACTATGGGAGCAGTATGATATAGCGGACTGTTTTTCAAAGTTCAAAGTAAATACTATGATCAACATACGCATATGTCACCCTATATAACCCTGAGATTCATTTTCCTGTGGGAATACTTAACAAATCTATAGTGTAATAACCATAACAGAATCAATGAAAGTCCACCCAACTAGGGCGTTCAACCAGAGTGCAGAAGAGAGCAAAGTGTGCAAGTTCAAAAGGAAATAAATCAGCAATAAATATTGAGAGCATAAGATGAGGAGTCCTAGAAAGTGAGACCATTGGTTGAGGGAATATTTCAATGATGGACCGAATGAAGTTGAGTAAAGTTATCCCTTTTGTTCAAGAGCCTGATGGTTGAGGGGTAATAATTGTTCCTGAACCTGTTGGTGTGAGTCCTGAGGCTCTTGTACTTTCTTCCTAATGACAGCAGTGAGAAGAGAGCATGTCCTGGGTGGTGGAGATCCCTGA